>NC_140208.1:15097351-15672351 GCF_965226575.1 Pagrus pagrus | reverse complement strand
TTTCAAAGCTTTAAAACAAACCTCAAGGTTAGCCGGAAGAGCAAACGAAGGCATAATTACTGACCAAACTGCCCTTTAAAAACATCAATTAAGGTTTCAGCATTTTTACGGACTGACTTTGTTGTAGCCATGTCGCTATTTTCTAACATTTGCACAACTTATTTGGTGAGTACAGTGCTAAACAACAAAACTAATACCCCAGTTGTAATAAACATAAATTATCCTTTGCCTGTTAAGTCACCCAATTAATAACATTATATTAATTATTATAATAACATTAACATTTCTTGATCAGAGCGCCTCTATAGCAGTGACAGTTGGCACAAACAAGAAATTTTGATCAGGCATTGAAACTTTAAAATATGGATCAGAAGTGAACTGGTTTCAAAAAGACGTCGGATTATATGTAAGCTTACGAGAAAATGATCCTACTTCCCACTTGATCTATGACCTTGGTGAACAGTTTGCGAATGAGTTTATGGTCTCAATCATTAGTTTTGAGTCTTCTTCAAAACAGCATGATCTTCACTGATGATTCAAGTATGGTCCAATTTAGCATAAAGTAGATGATAAAGCAGAATATGCTTATTTGAGATGACTGTTGTAATTTAATGTCACAGTGATGCATTGTAACAAGGAAACACATTTAATGCCGTTTGATGGGAGCCCGGACTACACCCATACTACACCCATATTACACCCATACTACAAACACTGTCTGTTTGTAGTGTGGGTGGGCCCGGCTGCAACTGAACCTCTCACCACACAGAAATTGTTCTCTCTGCATCTACTGACACATTTTTGTGGTTTTCAATTAAATTTCCATCAGTGCAGACAAAGTGCTCATTCCTTACATGGTTAGCCACTCTCTCAACTATTTGGACTTCTAAGCTGGTATGTGTGTTAGTCTGTGTGGGAGCTGAACCCACAACCCCACTGTTGTGGCATGTCCCACGCTCCAACCCGCCCGCCAATCAGCACCAGTGTGAAAACCCAGAACACATGCTGAAACCCAAATAATTCGCTCTAATTGAGCACCAACAAAAAAACACTGTGCCTCAGATCTGGCTGTGACAAAAACCTAACGTCAATATTTCCCCAACAAACCAAACTCCGGTGAGTCCTCCCCCCCAACCCCTCCTCCGCATCTCAATCCTCCTTAACAAAACAGCTCTTCGCTCACTGTGGTGCCAACCCTAATCACTTCCCTCAGCGCCAGGTGGTTCTCATTGACTGGGGCCCAGCTCCTCCGCTCAGCAAGACGCTTCGCCGGAGGAAATAAGCTCGTCTACGTGCATTTATTGCTCGTGAGCTCTATCGAACGGAGTTGTGCGGGCAACCCAACGCCGGCGTCCTTTTTTGCGCGGCCTGGTTCGGTGTCTGCAAACAGCTGCTGCAGTGTGCACCGCACCATCCAAAGAAACAATTAGAAACACCCTTTTCCTATTACTCCCCACCATTAACCGCCATTGTGTGGAATTAGTGGCAGTCTATGGAATAAGTGGATTCTAATTCATGCCCTCTTTTCATGGGCCGCGGCTGCTGCAGTGGCTTTCCTCTGCTAATGAAGAGGATGAAAGAGAAGTGTTAATCAAACTGAGCATCTCATCTGCGGTAATAAGGGAGCAGAGGAGAGCCCTTGGAGTGACTCCCAAGTGATGTTTGTGTGTGTGTGTGGAAGGGGAATAGACTTGCATCTGTTGCTATGCTATTCTGTTACTGATTTTAAGGCTCTGCTAACTGATCAGTTACACAAAAATACGTAAAAAAGAAATGCAGGAAATAACGTGTGTGCCTGGGCCTTGTTGTCTAATTGCTTTGCCTGAGCAGCCCAGAGGGATGAATGCCCCACTATGAGCCAATCCCTCTCCGTGAGCAGCCTTTCATCCCTCCCAGGCTCCCTCGTCCTGGACCACAGTGCTAACCAGCAGGGTCTGATTAGATTTAAATGTCAAGAGAGATAGGACAATACAGTTATCTTCCAAATTATACCCCATTAAAGGGCCTAAGCAGTGCGCCTCCTTCCTCGACTAACTAATCACCAACCAGATTCATCATCTCGCAGACTGGGGCATAATTTGGCGAGCTGTGGTTTCCTTTGCCTCTCCCTTTTCTTTCTGCGTGTGTGTGTGCGTACCCCACCACGCGCGAGGGTATCCAGGAGTGTCAGTAATGTGTGATCAGTGTGTGTGCATGCTGTGTGAGTGTTGCTCCGGAGGGAGCTGGTTTAGCGCCCCAGGCCAGTGCCCCATTAAAGAGAAAGTGGGAGAGAGAGACTGTGTGTGTGTGTGTGTGTGTGGAAGAGAGAGAGGGAAAGAGGGGCTCCTCATTTAGACAGCAGGAGTGGCAGGCTGTGTTCCACCTGCAGCCAACAGACAGACAGACAGACAGACCTCCCATCTGCCCCCCCCCATTTCACCTGCTGTCCTCAGGGTGTCATAGGGAGCCACGTGCCAAAATAATGGCGCTTGTACCTTCTGGTCTTTAATGTGACATTATTTTTTTAATTTTCTCTTCTTCTTAAATCCTGTATTTCATCCTTCACTCTTCAGACACACTCTTTCCTGTCGTTGTTCTTTGATTCACTCTATAAGGAACCTTGACGCTGATCTGGCATGCATTACAGTTTTCATCCCATCATCATAAAGGTGCTGATAGCAGGGGAGGTGGTGGTGGAGGGGGGGTCTTATGGAGGAATGAGGAAACTGGAAATATAGGACTCATATCTCAAGGTGGTTTCCTTCATATCCTCGTCTCTCTTGGCTGCTTAGCCTCTTTCCGCATCTCCATTTCCTGCCCTTCCCACCTTTCCATATTCATCTTCTGTACTTCTTCTCAATGTTGGGTCCCCTCTCCTTCATATTTATCCCCCTCTTCATCCCTCTTTCACCTGATCCTTTGTCTGTCCTTTCATCTCCATCTCTCTTTTCTCCCCTATTATCTGTCTTTTTAACCCCCCCCCCCCCCCACTCCTCCATCATAGAGCTACTTACATTGGGCTCTGACTTCATACCTCCGCTGGCAATTTATGCACAGGAGCCTGCACGATGTGCATTAGGGGCCCCTGTCGTACAGCAACACATTATGGATCGTGCTATAAATAGCCGCCGTGCGTCCTGTAAAAGCTTTTCATTACATAGAGACATCGTTCGATCAATATAAGCCCCCGCGCTAAATCTAATTACCAAAACGAGCAGGGCTGGGAAAAAATATATATGTATTTTCAAGATGATTGGGCAAGCGGGGGCAGCCACTGTTTTTCGACCATGAGGTTTCAAGAGGACTCTTAACAAAATGAATAGCCTATTTTGAGTACAAGGCTTTGGGAGATAATTGGGATGTGGAGAGTATGAGGGAGAAAAAAAAATGGAGGACTGAATGGAGGAGGAGTGGTTGATAGATAATAGAGGAAGGAAAAATACAGTAGGTTTAAACATGAGGGCCGCAACTAACGATTATTTTCATAATCTGTTGTTGTTTCTGAAACAATGAAAAATGTCAATCATGGTTCCCCAGAGCAGAAGCGGACGTCTTCCTTTCTTTCAATGTACAGATATTCTGTTTGCTGTCATATAGGAGAAGCTGGAATCAGAGAATTTTGACTTTTATTCTAAAAAATGACCCAAACTGATTAATCGACAGTCAAAAGTTGGCGATTGATTTAATAGTTGTCAAGTTATCAATTATTCACCGCAGCTACACTAAACATGCCATCTCTTGTGCATACACAGAGGCAGAGACATACTTCAGATGTACAGTAGATGCACAAACAGACATCATGTTGCCGCTGAGGCCCAGCTGAAACTCCATGGGAGCCACTGGTCTGAGCCAGGCACGCAGCAGACCTTCATATGAGGTGCAGCTGTAGGAAGACTGGGAAGAAAAACTGGAGGGAAAGAGGGAGTTAAAAGGAGCGAGGGAGAGAGAGAGAATAGGAGGAGCCCAGGGTGTCATTTCTCTCTCTGTCAGCTCCCTGCCTCCCCCATCCTCCCTCCCTCCCCCATCACCCCCTGAGATGTGGATGCTTCGCGGGGACAATTACCGACTGACACTTCATCATGGGCCGCGCGACAGGCGCTGACGGCCCTCGTCCAAACAAATGATGCTGGGGTCGAGGTTGCGGGCCTGCCTCCGAGTCTGCCTGCCTGTAGCCCCGCAGCACGGCCCTGCACAGCATTAGCAAAGCCACACGCACACACACACACACACACGTAGAAAAAAAAGCTACATTAAAAGAGACTCCTCTCAACCAACCACCTCCTTCCTTTAAGAAAAACACATTCATCAGCAAGAGGGGGATGGTGGGTGAGGGGGGGCCTCGATAGAAGGATGGAGGGTGGGTGGGGGCGCTACAGTACTGTCAAACCCCATCCCCCTTAGGTAAAGAGAGAGCTCTTCATCTTTGTGAGGCAACTAGGACTCAAACACACACACACAAAAATACTCCCTAACCCTCCACACATACAACCAATCAGATAATGGGGTTAAACAGCAGCTTAAAAAAGCCGACGAGGCAAAAAAGCCAGCAATCAGGACAGTGACACCGGCATGCATCAATTAACCCCGCGTCTTTGTAAAGCACAGATAACACCCTGACCCCCCCTTTCACAAGCAAAGCGTTCAGCTCACGCCTTTGCCTTGAGTGCAGCTAACTTTAGATCCAGAAAGTAGGTCAATTGCTAATAGTCAAAAAAGGGGGCAGCATATAGTGTTTAAGAAAAAAAAAAAAAAAAAAAAAGGGAAAGAAAGAAAAAAAAAAAAAGCCACGTGGAGGACCTGCTGGTAGCGGTCCCTCAGCTGACAACTTGAACCTGCAAATTAATAAACGCTGCCTGTGATCTCGGCCCGGGGAGGCCCGATGAACAACAATTGAGACAGACATCAAACGCTTGACTAGCGCTGAAACAACACTTGGTAAAAAGCTTGCCAGTCTCTGAACGCACTCACCACTGTACATGTTGGATGGAGAGGCGGGGGGGGTGGGGGGGTGTGGGGATGGGGGGAGACGGAGAAGAAAGCGAGACGGAGACAGCATAAACAATGAAACATTTATCAAAGCGAGGAGCGCGGCACCTTCTGCGCTGCACGGGCGGACTGCTAATGCAGGTGGCATTGTTGCTGTGGTATCCTGAGCTGCCACTGCTCGCTTCAGGTTTGTGAAAACTCAAAAGCAACCTGCTTCCATTGGCGCTATACTTTGCCGATGCCCTCCGCTGTCCCTGAGGAACTCACTTTGCATTGTTATGCGTTTATTATCACATTCTTCTCATTCATACTCCTGATGTTTTCCCTATTGGCAGCCACGCTTGATAAATGTGTTTATGGCATCTCTCACGTCTGCAAAACCCCTGCACAAGCTGCCGTCTAAGATAAATAAAAGGAGAGCTGAGATGGGTGGGGGGGTGGGTAAAAATGAAGGGCAGGAGAGAAAAAATACAGAGCGGGAGCCATACGTCATGTTGGAAAGGCCCTTGAGAACGCTTTCAATCTTTCCGTCAATATTCAGCGCGCAGGCCTGTACACGCCATCATTAAAAAGGGGACGCTTCCCTGTTTATTTATCATAAGGACACATGGCTGACAGCTTCCTGTAAACAAGTCGTGTGTTTATATATGTGCATGTGTGTGTGTGTGTGTGTGTGTGTGTGTGAGTGTGTGCGGACGCTCGCTGCAGCTTCCACGGGCTTTCATGAGCGTTATCTATTAAAATGGATGGCTGTTGCTCAGTAATGTGGGGGAACAAGTGATGGAGCTGGCCAGTGTGCTTTCTGATAATGGCTGTGAGGGCTCATCACTGTATACAGAGGCTGAGGTTGTTTAACAGATGAGAAATAAATGCTTTTTCCAAGTTGACTGCTGGAGAGAGAGCTGAAAAAGGACCTGACGCACGAGGTGAGAGCGGAAAAATGAGGCGGCGTTCGGTTTTTCAAGATGTTTCCCCAGCCTCAATCACCTCCAGGATAACAAAATGTTTAAATAGTGAATGAATCTTTCTCATGATGTGACCTTGTCACAAAAGAAAATCAAAGCGAACGATCGCTTAGAGCTAGTGATGAAAGGAAATCATTTCTGTCCTTGATCCTATAACTATTGTACTTCTTTCACTTTTGTACAGTTCCCTGCATCATCAAGGCTTTTTTAACTGTCAAAAGCACTTAAAAACAGTTTTCAACTACTTTTTAAGTGCATCTAAAAGTCCATCCACTGACTTTGTGGTCATTATCAGCACCAAAGGTTAGTCAGTCCACTCACAGATAAGCTAAAACTAAACAACTGTTGGCCAACAGCTGGGTCCAGTCATGTTGTCAGTCACTCAATAGCACTGATAAGCTAGAACTTGTTGGACGAAATGAATTCCTGGTATCTATGAGGAACAATTTATTCATTCTTGGATGCAGAGACACATGATAAATCAGGAAATCATTGCAGTCCCCTGTTGTGGAAGATATCTGTGCATGTCAGACTGGTCACGCAGGAGCAGGTGAGTGCGTTCGCGTGCATATGTGAGCGTGTCCAGGCTGACTGACCCACAGAGAAAGACAAATGGCTGTAGCGGGAGGGCCGTGCTTGACATTTAGGTTTCGTGCAGTAATGGACGTTGACCTGCCGGGGTCAAGCCTGCCAGCGAGGCAGCAGAGGGGCCCATTCCTGCACATCCCCTGTAACTAGACACTAGCAAAACAGTGGTGGACACACACACACGCACGCACACATAATCATTCACTCACTCAGAAGAAAAGAAGACAGAGGGGCATCCGACATCCCACAGGTTGGACCACATAGGTGGAGTGTCATTCTAGAGAGAAGACAGATGTTCGGTATTTGGTTTTGAGTGTCCGGAGCAGCATATGCTAGTAAAGCTACAGCCAGATTATGTGGCAACAGTAGTTTTCCTTTAGTACAAGGACGGCAGAACAGTGGTAGCTTCTGTTGTTAAGAGAGTACCCTGTGTTCACCCACAAGTCGGCAACAGGAGGCTACTTTATATACTGTTTGTGACAGCTTTGTGGTAATAATGGAGCCCAGGCCCCCGCTAGTGCGAGTGGCTTGCTCAGTCAAGTGAGACTTTGGCTAAGATAACACACACACACACACACACACACACACACCAACACACACACACACACACCAGGCAGCCTCCTTCACGCCTAATGAGACCACTGGGAGAGTGGAGAGCAAGAGGCAGGGAGAGGAGATGAGCAGAGAGAGGAGGGAGAGGATGGGAAATAAAGTGAATAGCAAGGTAGAAGGAGTGGAAGGGAGGAAAAGACAAATACACTCAGAGAGTTAGAGAGGCAACTGCTCCAACTTTCAAGGTTTGGGATTGGAGGGAGAGAAGGGAGGGATGGAGGAGTGACGACCTGGATTGCTGCCAAAGAAAGAAAAGGGAGATGGGGGGGGGGGGTGTCAGAAGAAGAGGAATGAGAGGGAGAGAGGGAGAGAGGGAACTGAGGTACACTTCTAGGGTTAGCAGCGGGTGGTTATGCAATGTACACAACACAGGAGTGGTGGGGGATCAAACACATGGGGTGCATACATAACTAAATCTGACACCGTAGTGCAACAAGAGACGATGAGCAGGGAGAGAGAGAAAAAAAACAGCCGAAACAACACTAAAATATAAAGCGAGAACAGACACTCCCCGGGGATGGAGGGAGGGAGGGAGGAAGAACGAGTACATTGGGTACACTGGGTACACATCATCTCTGAGTAACAATGGAGGGGGAAGGCAACGACAGAGAAAAACAAGGTAACAGAAAAATAAAAGATAAAAATATGTCAAAACTGCTCTACCTCTGCCTCTGGCACTACAGCATCATCTGCTCACCCAGGCAGGTGCACATCGCAGGCTGAGGAAGGGAGGAGGGGAGTTGGGTTAAGTGAGTAAATAACTCGTAGTCCAAAATGGGGAGAGGCTTAAATGTCCGGTGACAAGAAATATGGACAGACAGGCGCAGCTGAGCCTTTGGTTTTGCTTCCGGGGAAAGCTGGGCATGAATTATTAACAGGCGCTCGGTCTAATGAAGTGAAGATGAGCCACTTGGCTCTGTGCTCATCAGAGCAGACAACCATGCTTGTTTGGACTATAGTGCTCAGGCCCCACAGCAGGTTAGAGTGTCAACAAGTGACATGTCACCTATACCACTGCCATGAACACCGCTCTGGTTATCTAGGAAAACACTGTTGATTTTTTTGGATTCACTGCACACCACAGTCTTTCCTCTGTCAACACCATGCTCAATGGCAATGTCGGGCACATATTTAATGGACCGTAGAGTAGTCTTACATCACATAAAGAAGAAGTACAAAAAAAAAAAAAAAAAGGAAAAAATGTGTTGCACACATTTCCACTCAGCTGGTTTCTGCCCATCAGCAGAACCTCAGCTGACTTTTTGACCACATGTTTATTGCAAATGTAGCCGGAGCGTGAGACAAAGTTTTCTCCTTCTTCCTGGTGTCAGTTTGGCACTGGGAAGGAAACTTAAGCAAGCACTATGGTACAGTCTTCACGTGCAGAGCTTGGAAAGGGAAAGTCCAAAAAATGCACCACTCTAGAGGCCTGCTCAAAATGCAGCCCCAGTCCCAGTCACCCTGACGATTGTGAACAGTCCCCAGTGCATTTTCTCACACCAATTTGTGTCAAATATCAAGTGATTTGAACTAGAATATCCTCCATCAGTATTAGTGGTGTAACGAAATGTTGTTAATCAGTGGTCCGCACCCTAATTTTTAGTGATCCGAAAGATGAGTTTTGTTATCAGTTGCACCACTAACCAACATATAGCTGTACTGGTCAGGCCTGGGTCAACAGTTTAAGCTGCACTTTTCCCTGCAGACTCCCAACAAATCCGGACCAATCACTGGAAAGAGGACAGTACAGAGTGGATGGAGAATAGATTTATTCCTAATAAAGCGGTGTTGCTCCAGGGCTACAGTCACTACTTGTCTGCTCTCTGCCTGCCTCCTCTTCCGGCAGTCCACATGCCACTGCTAATCCCTCATAGACCCAGAGGAAGGCTTCGGGATTATCCCTGTGTGTGAGCCGGGAAAGACAGGAAGCTGGCAGGCACATATTGTCTGAGTGAGATGCGGTGGATGACTGTAACAAACTCCTCAGGAGAGCTCCATCCTTTCTCTGTTTCTCTGGGTGTGCACAATTTTGCAAAGTGCTGGTGTTGTTGGTGTTGGATGGTGACCTTGCTGACCAGCTAGACTCCTCCTGGATCTCGCTGCCTCCAAAACAACACTCAATCCCTGCTTGCCTTGGCCCACATACTTCAGGTTGGTTGGTAGCACCGTTCATGTAACAAAAACCCGGTCGAGAGGGAAAAAGTTTCCCCTGATTTCTCCTACATGGGGTAAACAACTACAGAGAGAGTCAAAAAACTGTGGCAAAATGCCTTCAAAATCACTGAAGCAACCAAGCTCATTTGAATTTGAAAGATGAGTTTTACATGTTTGTTTGTATCTGGTTTCACTTGTTAACAAATTGCACCAAACCGCAAAAGCAGCATGCATGAACACAAAATCCCATTTCCAATTTCAACCTGGTTTTCCAAGTGCCTCCTTGTTACAAGGGATAGTGGCTAAAATCTCCCCCAATGAAACGGGACAACCCTTCAAGACCCTCATACCTCATCAGTAGTTGTTGGTAGTGTGTGCATAAACAGACGTGACCAGACATTTCCAATATGCCGTCTTCAGCTGTGGTGATTTATCTTGCGTTACTGTGCCAATCCTGGTATACCACGATGCCATTGCGATTGTTCACAACTTCACGTCATCAATCAAGCCATCAAATAAAGAAGAACACTGCTTCATTACCTGGACATAAGCTAACATTAGCAACATGTGTTCCTAATCTGCCAGTCGGCACTGACATTTGAGCAACTTCACTGTTGGACTTTTTACATTTTATAGTTTTATTTGTCTTTATCGGTCCTAGAGACTTTGCCGACATTGCATGAATGCAGCATAAACACTGAGAAAATCATCAGCGTGGCAACATCTTGGGTGGATGAGTTACACACACACAACATATAGCCATACAGGGATAATAGGGCCCTTAAGAGCAAAGAGTCACCATAAAGGAAAGTTGAGCATTTATAATCTCTGCTCATATAATATAATCATCATTATACTCATATATGCTACATATATACTACTGTCTATATGGGCTTATAGTTGGATGTGTTGTTTACCTCTAAATTGAAGGAGAGTGTAATAAATGGTGCCATATAGTATAACTGAACACATTATTGTTATTAACCAATATACCCTCTGGCTATTAATTCCTATGGTGACATGTTTACCTTAGGCGGCAGCCAATTAGACCACGCCAACGCATGCAAACATAAATACACAAACACAGTAGTGTGTGTGACATCAGTGTGAAGGCCTGCCATTATGAAGACAATTGACAATGAAGCTCTCAATGCAGTCACAGTAATATGTTTCTTTATCATTCAATAAGGCAATTCTCTTCTACAAGACTCTCAGTGGCACTGTGCTCATTCCTGAGGAGCCTGCAGGCAAGAAAACAATACTCAGGTGTTGAAATGTCTCTTTGCTACATTACAATCAGTAAATATGTGCAATTTCACACTGCGCGAGGTGAAGCTGAGCCTGAACAGAAGGATAGCTTTATATTTTAATGAACAGCACAGATGTAGCATGGTGCAACTAAATCTCAGCAGTGTAAAGGCCACACCCTGAGCACATGTTATACACAACTCCTTCATCCTTCCGCCTTTTCCTTTTACTGCACATTTTCCAGTGCAGGAAGGACCCTATATCA
This sequence comes from Pagrus pagrus, assembly GCF_965226575.1. NCBI lineage: Eukaryota > Metazoa > Chordata > Actinopteri > Spariformes > Sparidae > Pagrus > Pagrus pagrus. The sequence continues at coordinate 15,661,554 of NC_140208.1, read as the reverse complement.
CTGTATATAATACATCAGCCACTACTGTCGTTAATTTCTTCTCTCTTTCCCCTTTCTCTCTCCTCAGGGGTTCCCAGTGGCTGTCCAGAGCACATGTGTTTTGGTTTACCTAGAGCGGAGCCCTATCTGAGCCCGGCCTGAGAGCAGACTGTGGGCTTTGTCTGTGGCACCATTAATCAACTGTCCTTTAACAAAAACAGAAAACCAGATGAGAGACAAAGGGAAGAGACGTGGGGGGTGGGCCCTTATTTAGGTAGAAAAAAAAAGGCAGAGAGGGTAAAAAAAGAAGGGAGAGGGAAGAGAGAGAAATAGAAGGGGGGATGCTTGACCCAGATCCAGGCCTTCAATAAATCAAGCAGCAACAATAACAAGCAAAGTTTTCATGTGGCTTGACTGATTAATCAGGCTTTTTTTTTTCTGACATGGGAGGCGAGGGAGTCTTTTATTCTTCTCTCTCTGTCTTGTCTCTCTTGTGGGAGACTGAGAGAGAGGCTGAGTGAGTCTTTTTATGTTGGGTGTTTATGTCTTTATGCTGCAAGGTTTTAGAGGCCTGCATCGTTCATGGTTTAATGAGAGTAAGGCCTTCGCTTCATGGTGCAACAGGACAATTTCAGCCAAGGTTTCTGGCTCCATTAATGGGAGTAAGGGAGGTTGGACTCGCACCTTCCTATACACACATACGCACACAGGTATACAGATGTATGAAGGCACGAGCATGCGGACACAGGTTTCTTTTTTCTAATATGTAAAAAAAAAAAGCGCTCTTTTACACACACACACACTTTCCACACAGCGAGCCACAGGATGTGAAGCAGCCCTTCGAGACTCTTTGCAAGGTGCCGATCGATGGGCATTGAGTGTGGACAAGGAGGTCTCAGGATCGATAGGGGGCCATTACAGAGATGTGCCTACTGGGACCTGGAAGAGGAGGTGTGGGGGGGTGGATACATCTGGGCCCTTGATGCTGTCTTCTTTACCTCATTGGCGGGAGGTTTTACTCCACGTGAGTGTTCAGACACACAACCGTGGCCATGTACGTGCATTAAGCCTCAGTAAGCCTTAAGTTAAATGGTGAAGTACTATACGAGGACACACACACACACACATACACACACACACACACACCAGCTAATGGCATCCCAGGAGACCTGCTGCCACGCCAGCAGTGCTCATCCTCGTCTCCTTCTCTTAATCTCCTCTTTTTCCAGTGTCCTCATCTACAATCATCCTGCGGGGGGAAGATTCTTACTGTCTCTCTAACTCACTTTTCGGTGACGTCTTCTCCTCCACTTCCAACAGCCTCCCTCTCTCTCCCTCTCTCGCCTCGCTTTCCTCCTGTGAACTGCAGTGTCACCAGAGCTGCCTGTGCTGCGCTCTGTCAGTGGATCCTAACATTTTCTGTCACCCTCTTCTCATCCGCCGCTCCTCTGCTGCTCGCAGAGAGAGCACTGACTGTTCTATTCTCTCTCTTACATAAACACACACACAGGCACACACACGCACACAAAGTTGGGGAAACGACAGCATTGTTATTTCCACAAAATGTCTGGCAGTGACATAATCCCTCACCACTTCCAGTTTTGAAGTACTTGAGGTGTCTGCTCACAGCTGAAATGACTTTGAGAAGGAAGTCAGTGGGTATAATGTAATTAGTTACTAATGTAACTAGCTGGGGTACACAAATGTGTTGCAGCCACTTTTTGAAAAGAAAACTGTTTAACCATTTTACTCCCAAAAAAAAATCATACTGCAATATCTAAACTCCAGCCTGTTAAAGCGCTATACTTTCTAACTAAACTACACTCACAGAGGTGCTAATCACATGATAAGTACACACAGATGAGACAGTCTGACAGGCAACTGAAACCAGTGAGGCAGACTGTGAGCTCGCTCTTGCATTCGTCACCACTCCACAAAAAAAGTGAAAGAGAGATTCATATGCAATCCTCCTTCAAGAAATAGGAGGAGGAGGAGGAGAAGGGTCTCCACCTCCTACTCGCCATCGCCCTCTTTTCTGCGGCCCATCTCCACCAGCACCGTTATTAAAGGACGGTTGAAAACAGAGCATTTGGACGATGTTGTGGAGACGGAGGGCTATTAAAAGTCAGGCAAATGCCTTTACCAGTGCTTATGAAATTGCGCCGAGGTGCCATGTAGGCTCCTGCAAGTGCCGTCCAAAAAACCCTTCTGTGGCTGATCAAAAAGAACGTGCAAATGTACACACAACACACACACACACACATAGATGTACACACAGTGTCTGGGCTCAGCTAGCAGTCCCCTTTGGTTTGGAAGGCTGTAGCGGGCTATAACAACTACAGCCTGGCCGGCCTGTTAGTAGTGGGCTCTCTGTTTCAGCAATCTGGGTTCTCTTTGCCTTTGGACCGGGACCAGGTCAGGCTGCACAATACACCCCTGTGTTTGCAGAGCGAGAGAGAAAGAGGGCGAGAGAAAGAGAAAACTGCAAGCATGTCAGCCTATGTGTTTAAATATGTGCAAGCATGTATGCTTGAGTATGTTTTGGTTGTGGGAAAACTGCACATGTGTGTGTGAGCATATGCATGTGTGTGTTTTATGGCTGCTGGGCCAACCACACCCTTTCTCTCATGCATGCTGGATTGCATGGCCTCCCTTCTATCTCCCCAACCTCCATCGTTACATCATCATCGCCTCAGCTTTTTTGCTACCTCAGCACAACCAACAATTTTGGGACCCCTGGCAGCAGTTTCCCTCCCCCAGGCGGCATTTAAATGGTGTTGGTGGAGACCGCCAAGAGGTCAGTGCACCAGAAGTAACACACATCACTGTCAGTCTGAAACAATACAGTGAAAAGCAAACATGTCGGTGTATGCAACTGTGACCACTACAAGAAAAAGCAGACTGCAGATAGAGAGTGGGCCTGTGCCCCTTTAAGGAGCGCAGGCGGCACCTGTCCCTTTAAGATCTATTTCTCACAGCTTGTGGGTGCTGAGCTGAGCTGAGCGGGCTAGCCTGAGCCGAGCTACGCTGTGCTGTGCATGTATGGTAACAGGGGGGAACCGCGCCGCCCAGCCTGCCAGCCCACCACAGGGAATTTGTTTATGTTTCCTCGCTGCCAAGTTCCTGTCAGGAGGCGCCCCAAAGAGGAACTGCAGACTACTCAGTACAGTTAGCTACGCCCTCTTGCCTAGAGTGGCTGGGGCTTTCTGCATACAGTATCGGGTGGTGCTTTGTAGCAACACTCAAATCCAGGGAGGTCTCTTCATCAATTTCAGCACTCACTCACACACTCACACACACACACACTTCGAGCGCTCGCTCTGTTGTTCCAAAACCAGCACTGAGAGCAGCGAACTTTATAGAACAAGTTCTAACAGAAAGCTTAATTTATGAGCCCAAACAGATTAACACCAATTTACACAAAACACGTTACATAAAACAGCACAAAGGCATTGTTTCATTAAAGCAAAGCTTTACGAGTGGCACTTTGTTATGCAGTGGATTATGGGTATTGTAAAAAACTGAGCACCACCACATAAAAACACAGTAAACTGGATTGGTAAACTTGCGGGCATTAAGTCAAGCTCTTGTGGGAAAAAAGCTAAATCTGAATTACTCTCCCACTAATGTAAAAGCCTTCCAATCACACACACAAACATTTCCTTGAATCATAACAAGAGTGTGATCCATTACTGCCAGCGAAACAATGACTGCATCGCTTTTGCACATTAATACAATGCTTCATCCTGGCATGTGCATGCTATTTCTTGACTCATCCACCACATATGAGCCACTCTGTCAAGCAAGGTCAGCAAGTGCATTGGTCTCTATGTTAAGTGCTGCGGCCACCCGTAAGTTTGTCTCCCTGCAGAAAGGAAAGAGCCGCTTACTTGCAGTTGTGTCAAGGACGTGAGCCGTTTTGTCTTCAAACCCGCAATGTCCAGTCAGTGCGTGTGGTAGGAGATAGAGAGATGTGCGTATGTGTGAGTGAGTGGAGGAAGGAAAGGTCAGACAAGGCCACACAAAGGGGGCGTGGGACCCAGGATGGCGAGACGGAGGAAGAGATAGAGAGAAAAAAGGGGAAGAACAAAAGATGGAAGCGCGGATGGAAAGATGTAGGCTGGGGTTGGGGAGGAACTGGGTGAAAGCAAAAACAGGAAGCCATTTATGTCAGCTTGGATGGCGGGACAGCGCCCACTCCCTGTCACGTGCTGGCACATTTAACTGCTCTTTGACTGTACAGCCTGAAACTCCCCGTTTACACACACAATGAGAAGTACACCAGTGGCTGTGGGGAAAGGCACTGGCTGTGTTTGTTTGAATGAGAGTCATGATGCCTTTTTAAAGTTCTCTATTTTTTTCTCTGTGGGTGAAGTGCACACTGCAAACTTCGATTGAGCATCAGGACTTAAGTGTACTTCTGCAATTCTGCTGATGTGAGGAAGTAACATGCCACTCAATAGCTTTGCTATTCAAATGCCTTACAATAAATGAGCTCAGCAGCACAACACTGAGCTTAAAGTAGTTTTCTCAACCAAAACTCTCAAATTTGGGGGTTTGTGTAAATTTGAAAATGAGTAAATCAGGAGGTGGATGTGGTGAAAAGCCCCAGTGTGCAACACAGTCGCAACAAACACTACGATCAAATTAAAGGTGTACTATGTAGTTTTGAGGAAGTTTTAATCAGAACAGAAATATCTCCACTGACTGATTTTTTTATGCCTAAGCAAACTAAATAAACAAACTCTTGGTTTTCATGACTGAATAAACTGAATAAACAAAATGACCTTCAAGGACAACACATTTCCATTCTGTTTTACTTTGTTTCAAAGTGTTCTGGGGACCTCATTTTCATCTGAGAACAGCTTATGGAAAAATGTATATTTCTGTCTTTGTATTATTACCTCATTAATATTATAAACTTTGAACTTTGAGTTTGAATTTCTTCCACAAAACTACATAGTGCCCCTTTAAAGGGTGTCAAATAAAGGAGGAAAAAGTGAGGTGAACAAATAATCAAAATATTTTTATTGTCAAATCAGCCAAACTCAATTAAAGGAGGTTAAGGTCAAATCTATCACAACATACCATTATAAATGAAGGATTGTGCTGCTACAGATGCCCCGGCCTATAAATCATATTCTATATTCAGATGCAAAGTAACATGCCTGTTTTGAAAGGAGAATAAAAAGTGCCATCATACAGGAACAACTGTGCATAATAACAACACATTTCAACTTCCCTCAAGTTTCCATCTGGGGAGTGGAGAGAAACACACCACTGAGAAAAAAAACACAGGAGTCCCATTCTAGACAGAGGGAGAGGCAGCCGGCTCAGCAGCCACCGCCGACCTACCGCACACAGAGTGTGAATCATTAAAGGCATGTGTTCCACATCAACTGCCGGGGCCGCTTCCCAACCCGTGTATGAGCCTGGGTCTAAATTACGACGGGCAAGGGAGGGTTAAATACCGCTGTACGTGGAGATGAAAACCCCAAACCTGCTTACTCAGAGACAGTGAGTGAGAAGGAAAACCAGAGAACGACTGTGCGCTAGTACTGCACGTATCCTCTGCCAGTTAAATAAAACATAAATAAATAAATGATGCAGCTAATGGAATAATTACATGCTTCCAATAAGAGTGACATTTCATCATGAACAGATGAAGTGAATAAGCTTTATTGCCCTCCAAACAACTAAAATGAGAGCCAAACTGAATTGAAAACTGACCTACTTAAATTTCTACATGTTTTTCTGGCTGCCTTTGCCAATTTCTAACCTCACAAAAACTACAGTGGGATAACTTTCCCCTAGAAAGGTAAAAGAAGAGAGAGCAACACAGACTTGAATATAAAGACCAGAATGCCAGTCTTACTCTTGTCCATCAGGCCACCCGCGTGCCAAACTCGTCACTAACAGGGAAGTATTTGCCAGACCACTTGTCACCCTCAGTTACGACACATGGACGTCTTCTGTGGGAGTGAATATGCGTTTGTGCACAAAAACGTACACCCACTCTGGTGTGGGCATCCAATGAAGGAGTGGATTTGCAGAGGGAGTCTGCATTCTTCTGGGTATTGGCTGGCATCTTGGTGCGCATACCATTCTGTTTGCTTTTTGCTTGGAGGCTGGTATGAGGGACGGTGTTCGTCTGAGCGAAGAGATCGCCTTTCCCCAGGGCCAGGAAGGGACAGAATGTACGGGATAGGACAGGACAAGACAAGACATGACAGGACAGGACAGGAGAAGACAAGTCCGTACAGGTAGCAGAAGAGCAAATGGGAAAGGACAGGGAAAACTAAGCCACGTTCCCGGGGACTGTGATTGGCTGAGAGAGGAATTTACCAACCTTTACAGTTCCTCGCTGCCAGTCATTATTGTGGCAACGTTCTGGCAGAACAACATGAAATGAAATGAAGGGAAAGGACAGAACGAAATAAATACTTCACTAGTATTCTCTCTGCTGCCACAATGTTGCACAGCTGACAAGAGGAAGATGAATCAGACTCAATAAATCAGTCTATAGTCACAGAGTTATGATCCAAGTTCTTCAAGCCAGTTCCTAATGATGAATGGCTGTTTTTGTTTGGTCTTTGTCGCTCGAACATGACAGAGCAAATCTCCCCGCTGCCAGCTCCAACTCTGATGCAACAGACCCAGGATTAGACTTGATCCTACCACTGGCGGCATGCGGGCCACAGTACCTCCTCGAAACAGTACGGCGCGTGTGTCTGCGTATGTGTGTGTGAATATAATTCCAATACCTCAGCAGAGATACATAGAAAGTGACCTTTGCGACAGCAGTGAAAAGCAGAATGTACGATGAAGACTAAAGAATCATGAGCTCCCCGTTCAGTGCAATAACAAAGCCAATATGGCAGTCACATGACGAGGAACAATGCTATTGTGCAGAGAGCAAGATGGCGTTTGGTACCCACACACGCAAGTGCAGGGAAGTCCAATTACCCAGAGTTGACAGGAGCGACAAATTCGGGCTTACCCCAAAAACGTCAATCTCCCTGTCCTTGGCCAAGGAAATCTCCCCTTGAATCGATTGCAGCTCCTAAGCTCTGAGGAGAGAGGAAGAAAGAGAAAGAAAGATATTTGAAACCAACAGCTTTGTGGTCCTTATCCACGTGCTGCAGACTCAGTGACTCCCTATAGCCTCTCTGGCACACAACTGCTCCACTACACGAGAACTCTTACACTCTTTTTCCTCCTTCAGCTCTCACACTCCCTGTAATCTCCTCGCGCTTTTTCCAATAGATTGGACTTTCTCACTCACTACATTTGCACCCCAGACATCATGTGAAAAGTGGAGTAAAACAGTGCTTTTGTGGTGTGTGAATTAACCTGGGGCCTAGGCAGGCACAGTAGCGCTTATGGCCACAACTCAATTACAGCAATGTGAATCAGGTGGCGGCCTAGAAATCCCCTCAGCCTGATGCACAAATAGGAACACAGAGGCGCCTTCATTGCCAGGACGGAGACAAATCTAAAGTGGCGTGTCATCTCTACACAGACAGCTAGGCCCGAGCTGTACAGACGAATGGCTGCAGCAGACATGGATCTCACAACGCTGTTCTGGAGCAAGTCTGCGCACAATGTCATTTTGTTTATGCATGTTGCTTAAATATGTTTACCAATATGGCGGTTCGCAGATCTAAATTAAAGAGTCACATGGCACTTGAGACCTCCGATAAATGCCACCTTTGTGCCGCACAAGGCATGGGAAATGTTTTGTGGGATTGTTTTTAACCAGAAACAACTGGATGAAAATTACAGGATGGTTTTTTAAATGTTAAAAGGCACTTTGTTGGATTTCATGGAATCAACAGAAACTGCTCAAACAGCACAATCATGGTCAATAATATTTGAACAGAAAATTGGTTTGTGTCAAAATTACTCAGAAGCAGTGAACTTTTCCCGTCTGTCTCCTTGAGGAGAAAACAGAGACAGTCTCTTTTGAGCATATCTTGGCTACACAATCCCTCCAGCTCCCATAAAACATAGAGCTGAGGACCAGGGTTTTCCAAATGCATGTTCAAGTGAAACCATTGACATTTAAAACTATGGTCTGTTTGGTTTTATTTCACTTCACTACGCACTTGCTACAGTGGGCAGGAATGGTCCTATACATTAACAAAGCAAGCATGTTGTAGAAAGGACAGAGCTCTCCTGACAGCCATGGTGACACCACTACGAAGAAGAAGAAAAACAGGATCCCCTCCCTCCAGGCCAAAGTGGGCTTGGAGCCATTTTAGGGCGCACTCACAATTGGCCCAGTTGCTCCGTACCATGCCGAAGCACGATTGTCCCTCCTCCCCAGTCCCCCAGATGGCATGCACTCACATTGCTCCAGCCCCAATCGGGCCTGAGCACAGAGACCTCTTGCACATACGTCATCACATCGTAGTACGACACATGCATGACTTCATGTCATCATAAAGCGTCCTTTAGTTTACAAGAAGTGCAGTCGCAGCACACTGGAGAACAACACAGCGAATGTGACTGTAGCTTTACTGGCTTATTTTAAGTCGTTTTGGTCATAGCAAAATTCATGTATTCACAAAGGAAAGGTTGCATCGATTATACGTCATATCCATATGGCGTACCCTTGCTTGTGTTCATGTGTGAGCAACCTTAACATGCCAAAAGCACACCTCTGCCAACTGTGCCAGGGCCGAGAAAGTGTACCGAGCTTGAGCACAGTACGGAGCGCTCACACTAGTCAAACAAACTGGACTTTGGGGGTCAAACATGATTGGGCACGGTACGGATTGCCCAGTGTGAGTATACCTAAGAAGCAGTAAATTCATTTCACACTAATTTGTTATCACAATCTCCTGAGGACAGTCAAAATGTATGCATTCATTTTGGAGAGGAGATACAAACTCCATATTTATCTTTTGCATAACTGAATAAAAAAGCTGCTGTCAGAGGAAAATAAGGCCCCCAGAACACTGTTTGAAGCTAGAAAGGCGGTAGGGTCAGCCAAATATAAACAAAGTAAAACAGTATGAAATTGTGCTGCCCTTTAAGGTCAGTTTGTTTATTTAGTTTGTTTAGGAAAAAAAAACAGTCAATGAAGATCTTTTTCTTCTGATTAAAATGTCCTCCCCAAAACTACATAGTGCACCTTTAAATTACAAGCATTGTTTTTATTTGCACATGATGCAACTCAACTCCAAACCTCAAGTCAATCTTAAGGAGGAATCATGTTTCCAAATTCACATGAGGTGCAAATAAATGCATCAAGCTTTGTTCCAGCAAATATGGCTCTTGCATGTATCGGCTTCAAGCTCACCTCCCTGCTACATGTGCTAATTTACCCTGTTTGACAAAGATGGTGAGGGAAGACCAGATTTAAAAGATGCAAAGCCAACATCCCTGTCAAGCGGTGCCTCTGCAGATCCTACAATTACTGTAATTCTAGACCTATGCATTACAAACATGTCATGTAATATTTGTACTGTCTAATACCACAAAAACCCATTCACAACAGGGTGTGGACACTTACATCATGAACACTTAAATCACAATGCCACGTATTAGCCCTGGAACAAATATCACCTTGTATGAGGTGGCTTGCTGTCCTTTACATTTCAAAGCAGGGTAGAGAACAACATACAGTGATACACCCTAAAATACAATATGCTGTATAATCCAATAAAACACGGCCTCAAGAACTATATATTCAGATTTACAGCTCTTAGACATGGTCAATAGAAAACAGTGAATAGAAAGACAACATTATGTTGATGTTGGCATGATTGGCTGTTAGAAGTGCAGTATGTAAGTATTGGCCACCTGTGATATTTATTCATATCTAAAACAAATAGGGGGCAGTATATCACTAGAGTAACTGCTGCCAACTGTAGCTGCCATTAGCTTGTTAGCTCAGTTAGTCCTGCAGGTAGCGGTCCGTACTAGGGGCTCGCTGCACCGGGTAAGTGTTGGTGTTTACACCGCTAGCACAGGAGCTTTGGACCGGGACGGGATGGGGCAAGCTTGTTAGCATGCTAACTCTTGTCAATATTTCTGCAACACAATACACAGACAATATAACAACAGAGATGCTATTCACTTTCTGTTAAGGATTTCAACATTTTTTTTTACATATTGCACCTTTAATCATAGCATCCAAAAATGCATCACTGATCCATTTTCTTGCAGTTATAATAAAAGTCGATAAAGTGATGCACCTGCATTTGTTTACAATTTATATGCCTGTAAATGTGAGTGGAAACATGTAAAAACACACTAATTTCAGAGGTGAATTATAGCTTTGTATCAGACCAAGTCCATTCAGTCAAAGCATGGCTCTGGTCCAAAGTTGTGCCTGTCTCAATTAAACCTAATATTGTACGGAGCATTTAGCTGCAAGCTAACGAAAGTGCTTGTTCCTTCAGCTGACAACACTCTAAAGTGTAAGACTCTGGGTCTTTGCTGCCCTATGGTATATATATTCCAACCTGACAATCAGCCAATCAGCTGGCCTGTGTGCCCAGACCCTGAACAACCCTGAACGACATTTATTCCACTTCCTGTCTCGTTACACGCCCTTACTTCCTGTTTGTGGATCTGAATGGTGTCTGAATTGTGTGTTTTTACTGGTCCACTAGACCAAGAACAGCCTAATTTAGACAAAAGGGCAGGTAGGATGAAATGAGGACAGAGTTTATGCACATGTCCGTGAGCATGTGTGTGTGTCTGGTGTGTGTGTGTGTGTGTGTGTGTGTGTGTGTGTGTGTGTGTGTGTGTGTGTGCATATGCAAGCCTGAAGCCTATACACTGATCAGAGTGGACAGGAGTAGCCTGGGGTAATCACGTCATTATCCTTGCTGATGGGTGAAAGCGACTAACCGCAGACACTCACCTTTCTCTCTCTCTCTCTTACACACACATACACACACATGGAGAAGAAGGGGGCCTCGCTGCTGGAGCCTTGCCAGACAAGTCCATCTGCTTTTAAAATGGAACCCAATTTACCACACCTAGAAGGCCTCAATTGCTGAGGGACCTGCAGTCTGACCAAGCGGAGAGCCTGAAACAATAATATAGCAGGGTCACCCGATCCTCAATGTACAGGCGAGCATCGGCTCATGGGACTTTGGGTTGTACAAGTACTCCTGGTTAAAAAGGTTTGATGGGAGGCGGCTCAACTATCAAGTGAAATCATTCATTGACTCTAGGACATTCACTTATTCGTTGTGACAGCAGCACGCCTCCTTCGCCGCTCAGTGCAAATGTGTAAAAAAACTGATTGCGGGTAGGACCAGCAGTCTCCAAGTGCGAGGCTACTTGGGAATGGCAGCCCTGCAGCGAGAGTCATGAGCTGACATTAAAACAGACACAATGTGTTGTTTTAACTCACTCGGCTCTATAAAATTCCATTGGCCGCATGCGCGCGCACGTGCGCTCACACAATACAAACCTCTCTCCTTGAGGCTCTCAGCGGTGGAAACCCCCTTCAGTCACACATAGATCACATAACCTCTCTTGACATCGGAGGACAGCACTCCCAATGGAAAGATGCAGATTCACACACGCTGAGTGCCGGCCAAGGCTCCAGACTGCCATTGTCCTTCAGAGTCATCCAAACAAAACAATGAAGAGGGTCACGCAAGGCCCCCTGTGGAATGGTAAATAACCAGAGCGAGTGAGAGGGAGAGTCAGAGAGAGAGGGAGAGGAAGTGAGGGAGAGATTCAGAGAGTAATCCACTGACAATGACTGTGTTATATGGAACACCAAGTGCAAAATATGATCGTCTGGGGGCAGGTGAATTCCACCAATGTTCAATCATTCAGAAGACTCTGACAGTGCTAGAATGGAAAATACGTCAGCTCCATGATGTAGAGAGCCAGAACAGCCATGTAAAGAAAGAATGTAAATTATCTCACCTCTAGGTATAAGGAATTATAGTAACTATAACACATGGGGAAAACACATCCATTCAACGTTGCGTTTTATAACCATATTTTATGAGTTCAAGTAGAATAACAGCAATTTACATCTCGTACAGTGCAGGAGGCAGTAGTTCTTTTTAGGAGTGCAATCATCTTGGTTAGTGTGGCTTTTGTCAAAGCCATGCACAGGCAGACAGAGGGGGCAGAATCCGAACGATATCAAAGGCTTAGATTGTGGTGATGTTAATCATTCATTAGCACTGAGTGACCCTTAATCATAAAACCATCTTTGTTGTCATTATTCATCTGGCATAAAACGCTGGCCTGTTAATTCAGACTCAGGATGTTGACAATAGACGGTCTACAAAGGGCTTGGAAGGCACAGTCTCCCTCCCAATTGGTCTTTCATATGCTAATGAGGGAACCGTTTTGGGTTTACTGGCCTGGTTGGAAATGATTTAGGGCGACACCGGTGCTCTGAGCCTTTATGTTTAGACTGGCCGCGGGGGCTCATATATCACCCTGATCATTAATCAATTAGCGTCTCCGAGCCACCTGTCGGACACATCGGCACACAAAACATTCCTGCCCTTGGGCAGTTGCTAGACGATGATCATCAGTAGCACCGCTATTACCTTCCAACCCCTCGACACCCTGCCCCCATCCCCTTTATGGTAATACCCTGATGGATTACATAATCACACCCAAACACTGCCCGCGACCAAAAGGGCTCCGCTCCAAGAGAAGCAAATCTGAGTGAAAACCGCCATGGTGGGTTTTTTAATGGGTCTCCACCTCCCAGCTCAACTGCACAGCAAGTTTTTTAACACGTCCTCCGCTGTCACAAACAGAAAAGACGGGGCAGAGAGGAATTGATGCCGACCTTGAAAAGGAATCAATAAGCTGACGGCTATTCAAAAGTGCTGAATGCACACCAACGCTGTGTCCTCCATTGTTTTAAATGCAACTGCCTCCAGTGGGGTATTGATGGCTGTTTAGTATTGATGACGTGTCACAGTAGCCAAATACATGTGAGATGGAAAGGTTTAAACTATCAGGGTCTTAGTGACATTAGAGTAGGTCCATGAAAGTGATTTTGTTTAGACCAGATGAACTTACTAATGACTGGCAGTAAGTCAACTAGAAACTCTAATGCCAACAGGATTGTAACCCTTGTTTTTAACATGCCAACAGTTTTTGGGGATTGCAGACAAAAACCCAGAGGCAAATCACAGTTTCCTCATCGCTCACGCATGAACTATTCAAGGACATGATCCGTAATCTCCCTTTTGCCTTGCAGATGGTTGTAAAATATCAAGCAGGCTAAATATCTGGTCATGCATACCCCTTCTCAACCAAGGCCGTTCAGGTGCTGGTTTGGAACCAGTGCGTTTCGACAACCAAAGAACAGGAAAACTGGTTCCAGAGTGGCACCAATGCTAGAACAGAGAAACGCTTGGTTGAACCACCTTTGAACCAGCACTAGCACTTGCACAGTACCACCACATGGCTCGCTTTAGTCAAAAAGGGGCATTAGGAGATGGGTCAGGAAGCCATGCAATGAGCTACAGCCAATGAGAGCAGACACAGGCTGGGGGAGGGGATGAGTCAAGAAGGAGAGATGGAAGAGCAAAGGAGCAGCAGCCAGCCAGAAAACGTAGTTTGGAAACAAGACAGACTCATCGAGGATTCCTCTGACCCTAGTTGCTCATCAGTCATGTAGTGTGCACACCATGACTTCAAGATTCCTGATTATAAGACAGAATGTTGTGTAGTGTGAACAGCACAGCCATCTGACAACTTTGAAAGTTATGTAGTGTGACCAAGGCCTAAAACAAACACTCAGTGGCTTTCAGACTAACTGTTCATTCATCACAGATTCTGCAACAATCACAAATGTTTCTGTAAACTTCCAGTTTCTGGAAAACTGAACGAGGCCAGACAGAGAAGTGAAAAAAAGTTGTATTCAATTTTTCATGGTCTGGGTTGTTTGAAAATTCCATCGAGGTTTGTAATCTCATGAAGCCACTTGAGACACCGTGTGGTGGGAGCGACGGCAATTGAAATACTCCTCAAAGATTTCCGTTTAACAACTGCCCCCTGCTTAACCGCCACAAGTGCCGTTTTTTCTGGAGATTTGTATGCACAGTTAAACTCTCTTGCAAAGGCCCTCGCTGCTACTAGACAATCTCTTTTTCACAGCCTTGCTTCGCAGACAATACCCAACTCCCAGCACCCTCCCATCCAACCCCCAAAAACCCTTCACATTTTTCACACTTTTTTGTTATTTGGAACTAATTCTTAAAAGCAGCTGAAGAGATAAGTGGAACTAAAATTAGAGTCTAATCCGCCAACCCTCAATATGGGGACATGGAGAAAGTAGATTTGTCAAGCCTTGATTTAGCAGTATTCTTTCATTATAAAAGTAGCACTCTTCACGCAGCTTAGCAATACGAAATGGCTCAATCAGTCTCATGTGGAACACTAAAGTGGGAAAGGGGTGAAGAGGATGGAGTAAGGGCCTATCTGTGAACCCAGACAACTTGGCATCATGCTGGTGCTATTATTGTGTCACCCGCATTGTTTTTCCTACCTGTGCTGCACTCTTCAACTCTCAGGGTTCCCCCCTTGAAAACGACATTCGCCATCCACTTCTAAAGGCTCCAAACAGAGGAGCTGTTTCACTGGGGTATTGTGGAGAATCTGGGCCACTGTGTTGGGTGTGTAAAGAGTGTAACACTGGGCTGGGCACTAGAGACTATTTTTTTTCTTCTTTTTCGTCTTTTAAATCCAACCAGCTCAGGCAAGGAGCCAGCTACCGACATTATCAGGTGGATTTTCAAAAGAACAAAAGCTCCTCTGCGATTCTTTACACTGGCAGTGAAAAAAAAAAGCTGAACAGAAACCACATCCAGCATAGATACTACCATGTGTGTGTGTCTGTGTGTGTGTGTATGTGCTCGCATACACATTTACAGCCCCTGTCCTTGGTATTTCAACCAAATTCATTTCTTCCAGCAGATTATTTCCCAGATAATCTCACACTTTCTTCTATTTGCTTATCTCTCGAGTAAGATCCTAAAAACTGGCTGTGATATTATAAGTGCAAAGGTCAAAACTAAAGCTGAGAACACGGAGAGGAAAGCATATCTGTTCTGGCTCACTGTATCTAATCACATTCACAACATAAATGTATTTCCGAGGCCACAAGGCCAAATAACAGATTTTTTTTGGTACGATAAAGAAAAGGGGGAAGAAAATCTCACACTTGACTGCAAACAAGGAAAGTGCATATTTGTGTTGCCTGGTATCTGTGTTGGAGAGAAAAACTAATGCCTGAGCAAGATAAAGGCTATCCACGGGGAACAGGGGCAAAGAGAAGACAGCGGGAAGGAGGAGGGTGATGGGCGACAGGGCAAAGGCTTGACCTCTCGGGGTCAATAGGTGATTAGTAACATTTATCATACCTACGCGAGCTGCTAAAAGAGAAGCCAGGCAGCTTCTCTCTGAAGAATTCATCCACATTTCGATGTCAAAGTCCAAATGAAGGCTGGGCCCACTACTGGCAACCAGATGCCCTGTGTTTATGACAGAGACAAATATTGGAATCCCTAAGTGGAAAAACATGCCATGCTGGCACACAGCAGCAGCAGTGAAACGTTACATCATTTTGACTATTTAATGAGCGCAGCCTGGATCACATCAGAAGTTTAAATACCTGCCAATGCCAATATAAAAGCTTGTATTTCACGCTTCATGAGAGGGGCTAAAAAATAAGTTTCATGCGATAGAAAAACAATGGCTGGAGGATGTAGGAGCTGCGGTTGTGGTTGAGGGGGAGGCAAGCAGTGCTGTCTATGTCCTGATGGAAGCCATGTAAGGTATGAACACAGGGAATCCATGGAGCCACAGCTCAGCCACACTGACATTCACATGGAGGAATTGACAAAGAGGCGATTGAGCGCTGGGACCAGATTTGGCACAGACTTATTAGAAAACACTCCACCCTTGGGGGACTGCCCGACAGTGGCTCTCTGAAGAAGCACGGCAGCTTTGCATTGTTTTGGTGCTCTGGACAAGTGGACCAGAGCTGGAGTGGGCCAGAGGCCAGCGGAGGATGAAAACATGCTGTTGTGCGGGAGGACAATTAGGACAAGCTCACGTAATAGACATCCATCAAAGTGAAGATGACACTTAATTCACTAATAAAACAAACATAGCCTTCTTGTTAGCCATTTCATAACTTGTGCATGGGCAGAAACCCCACAATGAGTCTACTATAGACATGAAATTCACAAACAAAACACAAATTAGAGATGGCATCCCATTTTCACATCCCACACCTCCAACGCACAGAGATTAACTGTGTTCAGTTGCAAACACAAGCCTCCAAGATTCTCAAGCACTTTCTTTAAATGAAGTGTTATGATGGTACAATAAATGCAGTGAAAAGCGACTTTTTCTTTTTCAATTGAAAATTCAGCAACCCTTAACCCCGCAGTTTCAGTTGTCTGTGGGGACTATGTTGCCTAATGCAACAACTGAAAGGCAGGGATCCATTAAGATGATGGGGTTTTAATAACGAAAAAAAACATCAGGTATGAGCACATCCAGCTTTGATAGATTTACATCTAAAACTGTTCTACTCTTCCTTCAACAACTTGATAGAGCTCCCTCGGTGCTCAGATGATGAAACAATGCACACCTGTTTTCAATTTGTCAATTCACGAGCCAGATGACCACAAGCCCAACAAATAAAACATTACACTGACGTTCGTTAATCACAACTGTCATTTCATTGTTTGTGAAGAGGTGAAAGAAGAATAACTGATTATCACCGAGCTGCACACAATAGTTTAGCACTTCAAGCACCCCTTAAATGTTGGGGAGCATGGCTAAGCAAGAATGCAAGAAAAGCAGACTTTTCACATGTGCATAGGTGTCACAACGGGCAGAGCTCCAAATGCTCTGTTTTCACCTCATTTTTCACATTCCTGCTTCCACCACTGTCCGTGCTCACCGCTGAGCCACACCGGTCAACTTTCTGGACTGGGACAGTGAAGGAGAGCAGTCGAAATCAACAGCCAGCATTTTCAATTTTCAAATCAGAAAATGTATCGGCGTTACCGATTACATTATGCCCAGGAGGCCATAACAGTGAGCTATCATGTACAGAAACAGGCTTTAGAACCGCCTGAACTAAATAGGATGCAGCCAATTTAATGTTTTTAATTACACCTGTGCTTTTCTTGCAGTGAGGGTAAAATTTCAGATTTTCTTCTTTATTCATCTCATGTACCGCTGATTAAACCTGTATGAAAATATGCACAGAAAAGACTCTTTTTAATGTGTCTGTTTACAAGTCCTTGATTGTGGCAGATAACCCTCTGCTGACAGTGTTTCTGTTGTTTGCTGCAGGGTCTTTAAAGTAGCTCAAACCGCTCAAGATAGGTTTACTTAAAATTCTTGAGTGTGTGGAGCCATTTTTGAAACAACCACATCCTGTTGTGCTTGGGTCTCCCACCCACACGCTGGTTTAATATAATATCTTCAAAGAAACTAATATCAATCAATATATTCATTAGTATTAATGTGCACAGCTTTTGGTTTGAGAAGAAAATCTGTTATACATTAATAGGGATCACAATTATTGATGTAAATGTTGTCGGGGATGTCCAGCCTCATCCATTTTGATTTTTTTGTCGCAATGAAAAACAGAGCCTAGCTTGTGATTGTAGCGAGGTTAAACTAGGTGTGTCCCAAGCTGCTCTACAGGATGGGGATTGAGGCCATCAAGGCATTTTTTAATGGATTATATAAAGCTCAATCACTATTCCGATCCTTTGTTTATCATAATCCACTGCGCCCCTATAAACACTGGAACCTGGTCCTTGAGGCGCAGCATTGTACTGCAAGTGAATAAACTGCAAGGCAGCGTGAACAAATAAACAGTAGCCAGGAGTCCCAATTAATATTTTCCAAACAGACAGCCAGCGTTAGCAACCCAAGTTTGGGTTTAAAAAAATGTCGGTGTTGCTTTGCAGGTGGAATCGATGCTGTGGATAAGGAGAGAATGTCTAAAACATGCCCATACCTTCCAGTGATATAAGATGCACACTTTTTTTCTATGTGGATACTAAATAAAACAATACAGGCAACAAAATCACATAGGAAATTATCAAAAGGAAGCAGTGATGTACGCTGTGATTCGGTATGTATTAAAATGTAATGGCAATACTCAGTTGAGTAGGCAGTGACTAGGAAAACTAGCAACAGCAAATGAGAGGTTCAGCAGAAATCGCCCTGGAACACAAAGCCGAGCGTTGCCGAGAAGCCTCCTGGAACACGGTCAACACATTTCACACACGCAGGGCCTGGAAACAACACGCTTGGGGCTTCCACCTTCATTTAGATGAAAATGGACCTCCTCGAGAGGAAATAAAGCCATTTTTAACTCCCCCTCTCGCTACAAGACGGCCTCCTGTAATGTGCCCAGTCAATGGACTGTGGGTTTATTCAACTGCAGGCAGCCCACAGCACTGCCATAAATAATGTAGGGCAGCTCACATGAAACCCTAATCACCATTGTGCTGTCACCCAACAGAGAAGATTGCTTGTTTAATTTACTGCGCCGCATCTGTCTCAGTTCTGCCCAATTTAGTTTCACAATTTCAGTGGGCAAGTACTCCAGGTATTTATCAATACGCTTTTCAGCCAAAGCCATGAATCAATAAGAACGCAATGTTTATGTATCTAAGTCTGTGTGAGTGTGTGTTTGTGTGCGCACATGTGTTTTGGATGATGGTGTGCGTCTGTGCCATGAAGAACAAACAAGAAAGCTGCAGCTCGTGAAACAACAAAGGCTGGCAGAGAAGACGCCATCAACACTCAATAACCAGGGCTCATTATTGGCCATCTACAACGTACTTCATTACATTACTATTCCATTAGCATGCTCACATTTGCATATTCCAGTCACCTCTTTACAGGGGCTGTTGATCATAAATGGCAGCCATATGCTGCCTGGTGCGCCATATTACAGAATTATTACTGCGACACAAAAAGCCAAGAAAAATGGAAATTATGTTGACATGAAATGAAGTACAAAACCAATCAAAGGATCCGCCTTTATTGATAGTGTCTGACAGCCTCACTTGCTGAATGAGTATCATTTACATCCAGCAGTTGTGGTTTCTCACTGACAAACATCTGCAGCCGGAGGTCTAGTTTGCTGGGTGCATTTCTGAGATACTTTTCTCACAAATACTTGTACTGCACATGCAGTTTATTTGTGTAAACTACCGACACACCACCGACCAACAAACATTTATTTAGCTTTTACAGAAACAAGACATGGAAGATTAATTTGTGCTATATACCCACACGAAGGGAAATGTCATTAGCCTGTAATCATCTTTTGATGCACTTCTTCTTGGGGCATATTTTTGGCTTGCCGTCCACTCCTGCAGCTACAAACATAGGAATCCTATCATCTAAGAGGCTCAGCACTGAAACATTTCAGCGTGACAGTGATTCGGTGCGAAGGCTCCTGCACTGGGATGACAGCCCATGGAGACGGAATAAGCAGCAGCAGCTCACTAGCTACACAGACTCTGCGGGCACAAGCTAAGGCAGCAGAGCAGTGTGATAACGATGCTATGAGCTGAGCCACTTATGACCACCTAGCCGTTCGAGCTAGCAGCAACCAGAGTGGTATCATCTTTGTTCAGGACCATTATCTCTCCGACGTGGTGTTCACTTCACACTGATAAATGTGGCCGCGCAACTGAGGCTAATGTGCAAGCAGCTGCAACCGCAGCAGCTGGGTAATACACTGTCAACTGCCACATACGCCCACACAGGAGGCACAATGGAGAGGATTTGTTCCACTGAAATCTTTGTTAAGATGCTTTGGTTTGTGTAGGGAAACTGGACATGGCCGCTGCACATGACACTTACATGTGTCTTAATTAGGAAGATTAGATTTGGTATGATGAGGAGCAGTGAAGCTGATAAGTAATCACTTCAGCCTTAATAGATTCTTGATTAGTTAGATTTGTTTGATAATTGTTATTTATTATATGTATTAGTCATGTTTTCATCAAAGCACCAACCACTTTGAGGTTGCATAATTGAATAATAGTGAATATTTTCAGTTTTTCTCACTGTTAACTGAATATCATCAGGTTTTGAACTGTTGGTCATAGGGCTGGACGATATAGCTATATCATATCATTATTGTTATATGACATTATATATCTTCTTAGATTTTGGAGTGCTGAGCTGTATGGCGAAAGTATTTATGTAATTTCCTGAAACTTACCAGACTGTTCTACTAGCTCCAATATTCACCTTTAGCCCCATTACTGATGATTATTTACCAAAAATCTCATTGTGTTAATAATTTGTGAAATTACCAATCGTTCAATCCCTAAAATATTACCACAATGTCAATACAGGAATATGGTCAGAAATACCGTGATATTTGACTTTGTTACCCTTCAAAATATCATGATAAATATCATGCATCATGAAATCAGCCTGAAGATATCAGAATATTATTTTAAAGACAAATTATGCTAATTTGCAGGGTCTTACTTTTATTTTGTCTTCCTCCTAGAATAGGTTTACATGCTTAAGCGCTCAAAAATCTCATCTGTATTCCCCCTCTGTCTGAAACGCTCTGTTTTAGTGCCTGTCTCTTTAAGGCCTCCCTCCCGAAAACCCAGTCTGCTCTGATCGGTCGGCTCAGCACAGCTCACTGTGTCTACAGATGGATCTGTCATTTTTTCAGCTTCCATTTAGCTTCACTTCTCTTGAATATTGGCATAAATTATGCAAATGTGTGACATGGTGATGTAGTGTGATGTCAAGCAGTCACATAATTAAAGGCGGGACTACTGACGGGGTGTTTCAGGCACTTTAGGAGCAGTGTTTTCTGTGGAAGAGAGGAGCTCCCATTGGCATGGACTTTGGACTTTTCAATTTTCAAGACCTTTTACATGCACAAGAACCTATGTAACACACTGAAGGAAAAGAAAAAAACAGAAAAACATAATAGGTTTCCTTTAAAGCCCTATTGTCCCGTCCTAGTTGATCGGAACAAAACAAGGCGTCTCAGTAAAGTAAAGCCAACAAATAATAGAGTAACCCCAAAAATGAAAATAATTGTTAGCTGCAGCGATAATCTGGAGCCATCCAGTGCGACAAGTATTATCTTTTTGCCTTGAGTATTCTCTATCTAGCATCTTTTTGTATTATTCTATTATTCAATTTCAAATCAAAATAAAAAGTGAAATTCAACCAATGTCAATAAAGTGAATATAAGAGTGAAAGGCTTTGTTCTTCTGGACAACCAACCACAAATCAGTGCCATGTGATAACTGACTGCAGACACACACTGGGCAGTATGGGCACAGAGCAGTGCTGGTTTTATCAAGGAGCACTTCAGGACAGATTGGCTGGTCAGACATCTGTGTAAGTGACACCAGCTATCTGGCTGGCTGTCTGACTCATGGCAGCAGAGGGTTAACTTGGCAGCCCGGCTGTACAGTGCAGCTCTAAAAGGAATATTAACAGCATGTCCCTCAGTGCAGGCTGAGAGAGAGCAACAGGAAAAAGGAGGACGGAGAGAGAAGGAGAGATGGAGAAAAGGCAAGCAGCAAAGGGGTGGGTGTGCGAATCCAATTTCCAGTGACAGTGTGCTCAGGATCACTGTTTCAGTGAAAGAACATATCATCTGTCAAAGTTAATGGCAGTGTCCTGGGGAAAATGAAGGAAAATAGAAAGGAGACCATTCATTAAGAAGGTGGGGGATGGGGTTGTGTCGAAGTCATTGGTCTGCTACAGTGTCTCCCCGGGAAAATAAATATATACACAAGCCATTATTTGTGCATTTACGAGGTGGCAGTGCAGCTACGATCAAGGTCCTCATGCTATACAGATAGTATTAGAGGAATCTGTGGGCAGCACAGAGCTATCACTGGGAACGACAAGGTCGGCCTGGCTGCCTGGTAGGACGGCTGGCAGGCTAGCTAACAGGCCCGGCCAGTCTGTCTCTCACTCAGAGCTGTGGATGTACTCAGTGGAAGCAATTGATACCATTGTTTTATGGAGAGGAGGGTGGAGGGGGATTAAGAAGCAACAATAGCGCTCTTTCACTAGAAATGTCAGCCGTCACGCCGGGGGACTGTCCGACTGGGCAGAGACGCTTTCGTAAAAAGCCAAGGTACAAAATGAGTGTGGAAAATAGTATGAAACCCTGTGACGAGGGCAATGAAACCGGGTGACACGGGCCAGAACATTCCCATGCCAAATGGTAGAAACGTAATCTCGAACATGGGACAACAGGCGATGGGAAACTTCACAACACAGATCATGTGAGAACAAGTCAAACAGAAAGACAAGGCTTTCAATTTATTATTGTTTTCTGCATATCTTGAAGATGTTTGTCTAAAAAAAGCAGCACAACAGATAAATATGTCGATGGTTTCAAGGTCTACCAAAACAACCCGTAGCTTGAAACACATTCCAAATCAATAACCAGGATAATAGGTTATATGGGTCTTTAGCTCAGCCTCATTAGGAAGAAAGGAGACAAACGTGGCCTGATTCTTCAGGCAAAATTAACATAGTGAGGAACCTAAAATATCACAACCGATGAGCCGTTCTGGGACATTTTATCATGAGACTATACAACAGAGAGATACAACATTCGCTCTCAGAGTGCTTTGATAACCCCACTGGCCTTGGACCTCTTTGAAAATCTCACTCTGAAGGTTTGAGGTGAATATAAAGCGCAAGTTGAAGTGAGGTACCCTGCCGCTTTAAGGCTGGGATGAAACCAAGTTATTCTACCACTCTGACCTAATTGCTCTCTCGCTCTCCCGACATGAACACTGGGAGCTGTGCACTCTGACACGTAAAGATTATTTAATACCATCAAAGCCATAAAAAGAAGAATAAAAGGAGGCGGTGTGAAAGAAGGGGGGTTGTTAACCCTTGTGAGGCTGGCAGTGCCGGGCAGTCCAGTGAGCTATGTTGAAAGCAGCAGAAAGAAGAATCAGTATGCAAAAGCGGGCCTGTCTAACTGCCGCCGGCCGACGTGAGTGGAGCTCCCACATCCCGACATCACAGCAGCTCCTGAACTCCCCCTCCAAAAAAAAAAAATCCCACTCGGCTTCGGCTACACTCTCCTGGTATCGGCTCCCACCCTTCTTCTCTCCTGCTTTTCCCACACTCTCCCCAGTCCCTAAGGCAATGACTACGTCATTGGGCACCACAGCCAAACCACTGTAATATCCCAATTTATTTCTACTTATTCTGACAGAGTCGGGGCCTGTTTCATTTAGGTCAAGGCTGATTTTATTAGCGTAAAGCTACACTGCTTGGTTCCAGTGGACTCCATTTGCAGAAGAAACTGCTTCTCTAAAAACCCAAACTGAATTATTCTGAATGGCAACATCAGTCCACATGTGCACATCAAAACAAATTCTAAAATCCTTGCTCATTGTTTTTTCCTACTTATAGTGAGTGAAACTGCAGTGCACTGCAATGTGGTTATTCATTTCTTCCTACTCCACAAACAGAGTTACTAGCAGTCACATCTGACAGTGTGTGGGTGGGCCTGGGTAGAGGTGTTTACCGTTAGGCAAGCGCTAGGTGACATCTCCAGGGTGCCCTGCCATTGTGGGGAGCATGTCTCATCTGTCAGTGCCTGATGACTTTGTGCTGCACAACCACGGCCTCGTGGGTCAGACTGACTTGTCAACAACAGGGGAGCAGGCTGCTGTTTCAGGGCTGTGTGTAGACCACCACATAAAAAAACAAACTAAACCACCTGCAACGCTTAAAGGGTTGGGCACCGAAACACCAAGGCTGTATGGCACAGGTTACTATATGTCGCTTACCAAGCAACCCAGATTTCAGTGCCT
This sequence comes from Pagrus pagrus, assembly GCF_965226575.1. Classification (NCBI taxonomy): domain Eukaryota; kingdom Metazoa; phylum Chordata; class Actinopteri; order Spariformes; family Sparidae; genus Pagrus; species Pagrus pagrus. The sequence goes on along the minus strand of NC_140208.1, from coordinate 15,637,732 downwards.
TATTTTATGCATGACAAACTGATCCAAGCACCTACAATGGAGCAAATCATGTCATGCTGATACTATAGTAACTATCATTTGGTGGCTACTCAGCTCAAAACCTATGAAAACATATGAAGAGTTAAAATCTGAAAAGGCTGCAGTAAACTCAATGGGGACCTACCCTATTTTATATCCAATATTGCTACATCCTGAACAACAAATCTGCGTTGAAATCAACAGGAGGAGAGTTAGTTAGCTGTTTGCTGATAGCATCTAGTGGGCAGCAGATTCTGGGTGTCAGTGTTTTTGGCTAAAGGAGCTAACAGCTACAGAACTTACAGAGCTAACGCAGCTAACAGCTAAACACTTTACTTAGGTTTACTGTAAATAGATGTACTTCAGCTGAGTACAGTTTGGAGTAAAAGTAAATGAATGCTGATACTTTTGACTAACAATTAGGCTGGAGATGAAAATAAAAAAATAAAGAAACAACTCTTTGATCAAACTGAAGACAAACACAGGTGCTCCTGAAGAAAAGGGTCAGCACATGAGAAGAAAAAACAAACTTCAGGGACTCATGCGTGGAGCAGGAACAAAAATACTTGAAATTGAATAAGAAGCCAGTTTCGACCTTAAACAGTATTCATCAGAATTTTGTACCCTGATGGAGACCTTCAGGGTCCAAACCAGTCGGTGTTTTATTTCCTAATTAGCCATGTATTGAATAAAGGCTTTTTAATCTAATTCAAGTATTTTTATTTTTGTTCCTCGCATAAGTGCCTAAGGTTTGTTGTTTCTTCTCATTTGTGGCCCCTTTTTTTTCAAGACCATCTGCGTTTTCTTAAGTTTGATAATATAAAGACAGTCCTTGAGCACACCACTACCTTTTTTTCAGAAATATTACATAATTTTGTTTAAAAATTTGGCCTTCCAGCTACAACAGTGACCCCATTTAACAGTTGATAAAAAGAATTGCCTAATTTCAAGTCCAGATTTGCCTTTCCTGTTGCCAAAAAAAAAGTTATTTCATTTTGTCAACCATCATTTTCTGCTATTTTTAAAGGCAAAGTAAATTAAGCCAAGAGTTCATATCTAAAATCTTGTCTCCTCCTCACTTTGCTAAATCTGCATTTTCACCTCCTACTTTTTGCGGTTTTCTCAATCTTGTGACTGAGATCAAACCGATGTGCCTGATTCAACGATATGGTGACCTACTGAGCTGCATGGGTGAAACCATCTATCACAATCGGATGGAAAGATGCACAGCACCTACTCAATATGAAACCATGTCACTCAAATTTTTTTAATTCAGAAAACAAAGCCGGTGCTACTTTCAACGAATCATTGCTCCACAGACATAACCTTCACAAAAAATGTCTCTAAATGCAAAAAATCCAACCAACTTTTCATAACTCATCATCTTTCATCTGGTAAAGTCATTTGTTCCACAGAAGATGAGCAAAAGAAACTGCTATCAAACATGACATATTAAACTGTTTGAGCTTGGAGCTACTGACTCACCGCTGCTGTGTTTTTAAGCAACAAAGTCGACAAAATTTCCTCTACAGTGTCATTCACACTTGACTTTGCAATCTGCAGGGGAAGGAGAGGGACGTGGTGACGGTGTGGGGAGGGGGAACACGAGGGGACAAAGTGAGTGTGCCACTGCCTCAACAACGATGACACATTTAGCACCATGTGAAACTTAGGCGTGCGAGGCCTTTAACTGGCACAGTTCACACGAGGGGAGAAGCAACTTCCCGTTGGCGCTTGTTGGAGAGGGCTGACAGTATCACAAAAAACTCTCGCCTTGTGTTACGTAATAGGACACCACTGCATTTTTCTTTTACAGTACATCACTGGGCAGTTTAACATTTAATAAAACAAGAGCTGAATTTATTTCAAAATTGTATCTTAAAGGGTTTTCATCTCTGCAGCAACGAGGAAGCATGAGACAAACATGTTGCTAGAGCTGCTTGCTTTAAGGACACACTTTCTTCACACCTTTCCAACTGGATCTGAAGGGTTAAAATATGAGAATGACTTGTGAATGTCAACATCATACCTTTGATATAACCTCATTCCTACCACTAGGACAGGAACTGTATTTTTAGAATTCAATAATGAGCAGGAGGTGGGATTAGGTATCATAAGACGGCTAGACAGCGGATTAAAACAATTACAACAACCGTCTAAAGGTTATGATCGAAATCATTATCATATGTGACAGTTTAGCGGGCATGAACAAAACAATCTTGCGTTTAACCCAAGCCTTCCCAATTACGGTGGTGGCACAACATTTAACTGTGAATCACACCAACAGAGGAGGCTGACAGGGTGGGAAAACCCTCAGACACGCCAGATTTCCCACAGAGTGCCTCGGCCTCTGCTGCATCTCGCTCTGAATGTCACAGGTTGTCACAGGAAAGGGCATCTTCTTCTCTCTGCCCCACCCCACAGGAAAGTCAGTCTGCCGCATGCATATGAGAGAAGCTGAGCGCGGGCCTCATAAATCTGTGGCATCATAAAAAAAAAATCATTCAACAAATCATGCCGTGCCAAATGCATAAAGTGCACGGATTACTCAGATTAAAAGGAGGCATCTTGAAAGTACTTGTTACAGCCTTAAACGGAGGGTAATAGGCAGTGTAATCTGCGGTTTTACATGACAATCTTACACACTAACACTGCAGGTTTCTGATGCTGCAGGGTATGTTACTCCACTGTTATAACACAGTCCTGACATTTCATTTGCTGGGATCCAGACACCTCAAACTGCCACATTACGCTGGCAGAGGATAATCAGGGGGTGTTAACAAATTAGGTTAGATATCTGTCAGTTCGCAGTGGCGCTTCATTTTTTTTTTTTTTCTCCCAGCAGCAGAGGGGATGCATGTGTGTCGTGGGTCATCAAGTGCTCCAGCTCTGCACATTAGAGCACACCAAGAGGAATGCAGGCTGTGGTCTGTGGAGCTGTACCTGCCCATCCATCTACAGCACACCGAGGAGAGGAAGTGGGCTCCTGATACGATCGCTATCAACGGCGAAGTACACCAATGCACTCGAGCAAAGTTCACCCCGAAGCCTGAAGCAGCCCAAAGCGAAGCAACATTGGCCGAAATGTGCAAAATGCGCGACGCGTGAACGTCTCTCCACATTCCGTTGCGAGAACAAATCGGACTGGGTACACACACACACACACACACACACACACCGAGAGAGAGAGAGGGAAAATCATGATTTCTACTCCACATATCGACACTTTTCTGATGTGACCAACAGGATGGTAAGCAGGCTGGCTCTGCTAACCGACTCTAGACAACTGTCAGCGCTGAAACACGTCCCCCGACGTCCCTACCAGCCCCACCGAGGAGCAGGGGAGCGTTAGCTTTGCATGCTAGCTGCCCGGGCGGACGTCGTATACACTAAAATGTACGCCAATGTCGCCCGGACAAACACAGTCACACTTATTGCTCGCTTTGGCAGCCGTGAATTAGCAAAACTTGACAGGCAGCTTCGGACTCCAGTTGTTCAGCACAGTTATTTCTGACAGCGAACGGCGTTTTTCTTTTAAAATAAAAACCTGTCACACATCGCACATCAACCGTAGCCGTGCATGACGCATTCACGATCCTCCAGGTGCAACAGTTAAGCTGCACGGCAAACCCCCGGCAGAGGCTGACACCTGGACGCATGCTGTCAAATGTTGACAAGCTGTCAATGACAAGTGGATGGTAGTACCTGGGACCTGTTGACTCCTCCTCCCGGCCCCCTCGGGCTGCTGCTGCTGCTGCTGCTGTTGCTGCTGCCGCTGGAAGTTGAGCCGCGCAGCTGTATTTCTCCGCGGCGGTGACTCTTTTCAAAGTTTTCTGTCGACTCTCAAATCTGCAAACGGTGGCTCTCACGAGGGCTGAGTGGCATTAGCCCCCCTTCCCCCCCCCCTCTTTCCCCGTGCCCTCGGCAAAAACCGGTAGGTGAGAGACGGAGAGCCGCTTTTTCACAGAGCAGGCAAGTTTGGCACGGCGCTCGCGAAGGCAACCATTGCAGTCACGTTCTCTGGCTGTGAAATCCAACACCAGCCCTGACCCCGCCCCTTTCCTTCTGGGGGCCAGTCCTCAAAAACCCAGTGGATGTCCTGCTCTCTCCAGATGTGCTCAGTGCTCCGCTCAGGTGATGTGAGGCAGCAGGACAGCTTTTCATCATTTTTCGTGTAGCTCCTACGTGCTGGATTAAAATGAGGTGCTCACGTACAGCATTCACTGAAGTCAAAGTAGCAGTGAAAGTCCTGTATTCAAGATTTGACTTAAAGGGGCACTATGTAGTTTTGGAGAAGAAATTCAAAGTCAGAATTGTAATCATTACAATATTAATGAGGTAATAATATATACTCAGAAATATTTATTTTTGCCATAAATTAGTAAACAAGCAGTTTTTTCCCAGAACACTGTTTAAAGCCACGGGGGTGGCAGGGTCCGCCACATATAAACATAGTAAAACAGTATGAAATTGTGTTGTCCTTTAAGGTCAGTTTGTTCTTTCAATCATGAAAACAAAGAGAGTTTGCGTGTTTAGTTTGTTTAGGCATAAAATTCAGTCGATGAAGATCTTTCTCTTCTGATTAAAATGTTTTCTCCAAAACTACAAAGTGCATCTTTAAGTAAAAGTACAAAAGTATTATCAGAAAAATATATAATATATGTATAATGTTCTATATATGAAAGCATTTTTATATTACAGCTGGTGGAGTTGGAGCTCATTTTAATTACTTAACAGTATACTGTTAAATTTGATGTTTAATCCAGAGAATACTCAAAAGCCATACTTGAGATAGTGTTGTTAAGATGTTTCTGGTAGAAAAAGTTAAAGTCACTCATACGAATTGTAGTAAAAGTCTTAAAATATCTAATATTAAATGTACTTAAGTATCAAAAGTAATTTTTTGGCAATACGTGTATTTAAGTATCAAAAGTAGCCTACAAGTAAAAGTTAAATTCTACATATATTTACATGTATGTGTATACTGTATACTATGTGTCAACCCCTGGATCAGATATTCAACATTTTTCTAAATATTGGAATCAGTGTTTTTTGGGGTTTTTTATATTGCCAATACAAATGATGCATCATTCAATCTGCAAAATAGCTAGTAATAGAGTTATCAAAGAAATGCAGTAAAAATTGAGTAAAAAGTACAACATTGGAAGTATAAAGTGGCAGAAAATGGCAATACTTAAGTGTAGTACAAGTACCACAAAATTGTACAAAGTACAGTACTTACATACATGTACTTTCCACCACTGGTTTACTCTATGGCTATCATTAGCTGTTACATAAACTGACGGCTTGTTGTGTTTGTAAGTCCCTCCAGCTGTCAGATAAATGAAGTGAAACGTACAATATGTTCTTTACTTCCTAGAGGTATAAATCAACTTAAAAGGTACTTCAAAACTGTATACAGCACTCAAGTGCACACAACTCCCTTTCTATTCTCAGTCTGGCAGCCAAAGGCACAGTTCCTAGAATTGCAAAAGAACTAACTTTGTACTTAACCTTTAATGTGAGGTTAAAGTCAATGATGTCTCCAGTGAATGTGTGATTATGTAACCTGTGGTATTTTTTCAAAGTAATTCAACCAAGCACAAGTTTGCAACAGAGAGTGTAGCAAGCCGAAGGAAAACACAGCAAAATGTAATAATCATTTTACAAAAGCCTCGAAATGTTCGGAATTCTGGCCAGACAGATGAAAAGTTATTTTATTGTGTAAGGAAAAGACAGAATGTTATTACAATGCTGATCATTAGAATACCAGCACAACAATTCTGGATTCATTACAAACCACTGAAATAAATTCCCCTTTTTGTAAAGCTTTTAATAAAACATCAACTCCATATCACCACAGGACACCAGAGAAACTGTGGAATCTTCTGATTTTATTCAAATATGTATCATTTGTATAAAATTTTAAACAATCTGGGCCGCCCTCCATTGCGTGACTGCCTCCCCTTCCTGCTGAGAACACCATTAAAGGCTCTAAAATATCCTCCATCACAGATTGTACTGCACCCTTTTGTCACTCTGCATTTGGGCATTCAGCTTGTTGTGTTAAATTCACCACTCGACAAAGTCTCTCCCACATCACATAAAGAGCTTCAGCTGTTTTTATATTTGAAACCAAATTATGCTTTTGTCTTAAGACATGTGCTTATTGACATTGTAATGCATTGCTAAAGTTATACTACAGACATTGGCTGTTTAAAAACAAAAAAAAACAAAAAAAAAACCTGTAAATCTACAACTAAATATGAATGTAGCATGTTATATGTTTTGTCATGTATGCCTTTATGTAATGACTCTTTTTGTGATGATGTCCTAACTGTGTGCGGTACCACTTTACAATAAGGCTCACAAAAATGTGAGTAGTTACTGAGGAGTTTATACGGAATGAATCAGGAACGACTTGGTAGTTAATGAATCGTTAATGAGTAACTCCTTAGTTCATGAATATCTGCGAATCGACATACTGACCACTTTCTTCATGAGTTGTTCATAATTAACTATGAACCGGCCGCTGAGTGGCACGAGCTAGTGACTCATTAATTACCTATTACTCAATCATTAGTTACTGTTTTTGTGTACCTTCAAGTAAAGTGAGACATAATACTAAGTAGTTACCCACCAGAGTTATTAATACCAATTACTTAATTATTACCTACTCTTTTTGTGTATCTTCAGGTTAAGTGAGACATAATACTGAGTAGTTACCCAATAGACTCATTAATTACTAAATACTAAAGCTCACAAACCAAATTGTTTATGTAATATGTAAGCAGTTATTGAGGACAGAACTAGTAACAAGGGTGTCAACTTTGTATGTGCACGCATACATGTCCTACAGGACCACTGTATTTACTTGTTGTTCAACTGCAAATTAAAATTGGTGGTGGCAATTGTGATGATGATAACTTACAGCTTCATAAATATGAAGAATTTTTAAATAAAATGTAAATTCACAATCCTTTAGATTTTTCACTACTACTTTAATTAAAAACATAAAAAATAGATTGACCAGCCATAAGTCACTGTTATAAAATAACAGTGATTTGCAGTTTTAATGACCCACTTTTAGCCTAGTCATGTGTGCATATTGTGCATACAGTAGTAGGTGCGAAGAAGTGTGTGCATCTGAAGGCATGTTTGCGTGCGAAGGCGTTGTGTGCCCGGGGAAAGCACGGGTCTATCAGATTTGACTGCTTCACTCAATAGCTTTCCGCCCCAGAAAGCAAAGTTTGGTGACAGGTGGTAGATGTGAATCCCGTTGTCCCATATGATTGGACTAAAGGCCACGAGACAGCTTGTGACATACTTTGCCTCCACCTTACCTTCTCAGTTGCGTTTCATCTCTTTTTATTCCTGGGAGCACTGACACTGCTACAGAGAGAGTACGAGCGACAGTATCCTCCTTGTTTCCCCCGCTGCCTTTAAGGCTTCCTTATACAAAAGCTGTGAGTGGCACTAAGCTGTGTCAGTTGTCACACATCGCCACACAAGTGAGGAATGCAGTGCTGGGGGTGGTGGGGGGTGGTTGTGACATGGGACACAGGCATGCGAGTAACTGTGGACTGAGGGAGTTGTGAAATACTAAAAGTATGTACTGGTGGAAGTAGCTGCTGTCATAGCAGGATGATGAAGAGATGAAACTGTCTTATTTCACTGCCTTCTGACAGGTGGAACTGTGGTCCAGCATGCATGTGTTTTGTTCGTGTAAACTGGATGGCCTCGCCCTCGTTGACTCGACTGCAGTGTGGGGATTTGTATTGTGTTGCATTGTGTTTCCTCTACATATCTCTGGGTTGGATAGTAGGGCCTCTGGGGTCTCCTTAGCCCAGCTGCATCCTCCACTTGTAGCCAGGTTTACACTGGAAGTTACTGGAGTAGAATCTTAATGGCCTTCCAGTCTAGTAAGGCTCCCCTCTGCTCTGAGATGCAGATATAGACTGCATTTCAGCGTGTACTGTATAGCGTATGTGTCATGTCAAGCATAGTGAAAAGCCATGTGATGCGTGTTCCACGTAATGCTTTACATAGACTCTCTGTATGCAAGCAAACCTTCAGAATGTCGGGTTAGACACAGAGCCTTGTAAGACACATGCATTAGTTTGGTGTCTGGCTACTGTACGGAGACAGAAAATCAGGGTTTGGACATGCTTCAAAGATCCAAGATTTCTAATGCTGCCTTCTCCATGTCCAAGACTGTAAAGGAGCGACTAAAAGTGACAGACAAGCCTGACGTGAAGGATTAAGTACAGTATGCATACAGAGTGTCTGTCTAGGCTTTTGGTTAGTCAAACATTTACAACCCACAAGTGATGTTTCTTTTCAAATTGGGATAGCTATATCCATCTCTTCAGGGGTTCCTAAGCTGAGGATCAGAATCGTCCTCTGAGTCAGATGTACAGTATATGAGTGGGTCCCAAGGTGATAAAAGGGACATTTCACACCAAAATCAGAAATACATAATTTATCTCTTACCTGTAGGGCTATTTATCGTGAGGATTGTTTTGGTGTGAGTCGCACAGTTTTAAGATATTAGCGGCAGAGATGTCTGCCTTCTCTCGAACATAATTGAACTAGACCACAACGAATGCATTTGAAAAACTCAATTTTGATTCCTGGAAAGAGCAATTTCTCTTTCCAGAAAGTCAGGTCTTTGGACTGTCCAACCGAAGTCCTTCACAAAGAAATCTCCAGCAGAGTCCAGCAATATTTAAACAACTTGCTAAATTGCTAAAATAATTGTTACATAAGTATAAAGCTAGATTAGATTTGCTTAGTGTAAACGTTTGCAACAGGCGGAAACAACTTGTCCGAGGGCAGCAAAATCAGGTTGCCAGAACCACTTAAGCGAACTAACTGATTAACTAATTAGCATGTTATATCTTGTTTGTAACCAGAACAAAAAAGACAGGCAACCATTTCATAACCTATTTATATCATTTCTGCCACTAGTGGTCTCTCAATCAAAGCAATTAAAACAAAAGACAAAGTTTGATGTGGATTTCTTTTCATCATTGTTTAACAACCACCATTGCTGATGAAAATCTACCTGACCTGACTAAGGCAGAAATGTTCATGGACAAGGTAATGTATCGTTATCATGTACCATTGGGTGATTCCCTGCTTATAGCAACAGGTGATAGGGATCATTTGAAATGCACCATTACCCTGCGTAAAATTACAGATTTCTCTGGGTTTGAACATAGTTGGAAACATTTGGGACGATGTAAGAACACAACTCAACCACATTTTATTACGGGAATGTTACATATTATATCTTTAATACAGATGCCTCACAGAGCTGCCTTAATCCTGTGATCCCCTCCTATAAAAACCATGACATGAAATAGTCCCTTTAGATGCTCATTGTTTCAGGACTGTAGTGGAGTGTCTCTCTCATGTTTCATTTTACAAGGCACCTGGTGAGCCCCAATAGCAGGTGCTCAGTTTCCGCCCCTAAACGTCGGGTCTGTGGTCCAGTGTAAAAAGTCCTGTGCTATTTCCAAAGTGTGGTAACATTAGCCAGCCTGATCAATGTTTTCACCCCCAGCACGGGGCCACATACCACATGTCACGGTCTGGTTCACAGCAAAAAAGCGAGGGTGGCAGAGAGGCAGGGGGCCCCTCCTGTGTGTACGGTGTCACCCACACCCAAGAGAAACATTTCCAGGTCCCCAAATGTCAGTGGGCAATTACAGTGGGGCGTCTAATACACCAGGGCAACATGAGAGCTCAGGGGCCTGACGTCAAAAAAGCCCGGCAGTCTACCAGCCTTTCTTGGGAATACATTTGTAGAGGATCAGGGACGTGGTAAGAGAGAGAGAGCCATGAAGGTGCCAAGGCTTGGTGGTCAATCACCATCCACAGTCCCTTGACTTTTAATTCGTCCAGCCTGCCGCTGCCTTCTCAAAACCACATATTTATTTGGAACTCCCAGCAGCCAACCATTCATCACTCTGCGACTCCCCTTTATTAGCTTGTCATCCATAGTGGAGTGTAATGGTGAGACCGTCAGAGAAAGCACTCCACTGCCAGGCTGAAGGCTACACGATTGTGCTTAATAACAGAGCCTTTTTGGATGTATCACAATGAGATGAACGAATCGCACCATTCCATTGCTCAAAAGTAGCTACCCTGCCAGTAGCGAACTGTACCACCCGTGTCTGTAAGTGTGTCCTGACAGGCATGCTGAAAAGCTACATAGCTTTCACATTGGTTCACTTTATGGCGCGAGGTTGTGAAGTATAAAGAAGAAATGAGCGAGGGGTGGAAGCGCAGATGAGATTGTATCAGCCGCATGGAAACAGTTAGCCAAGCCCCAAAGCTTCCTTTGAACTGCAAATGGCTGTTAAGAAACAGCTTTCACTCAGAACACATTCGAATAACATGCCACCAACATGCAAGAGGACACACATTTCCACTCACACTAGTACACACACACACACACAGGCACACACAGGGACGGCCTTTGCAAACCCACCCACATCCCCTACCTAATCTCACCTGCAAGAGAGAAAAGCCATTATACAGTTTAATTTTCTTCTTTCTCATTTTTTCCCCTCCTGGCGAAAAAAAAGAGATGATTTTTCAAACCTCTGACAGCCGAGCCTTTCGCAGGATTTAGTCCATCTGAAAACATGTGGTAAGCCTTGTGGAATGTTTCAAATGATTCCCAGATGTGGGCCGCAGACAGGTTTAACCCATTCTTCTCCCGCTCGGCGGCAGGGAGGAGGTATAAAGGAGGCCTCGCCGGGAGAGAGCCTGAGCGATATCAAAAAACTTTTTATCCCTCTCCGTCGATTTTTGTTACTTTCAAAGCATTAGGGCTCACTGAGCTGTGGCTTAATGTAATTTGCCGTAAAGCTAAAAATGGAAGTCCTCTTATGCTGCATTACCCAAGAATAAAGAATGCGAGAGCGCTGCGTTTTCCAGATGACTCAGCAATCGCTGGGACCTGGCAAAGTAAAGGAAAACACCTTTATTAGGGACAATCAAACTCCCGACACGGTTAACTTCTCCCCACATTGCTCAACAAACTGTTTTCCTGGCTTTTTTTCCCCTGCAGAGCAACCTGTAACAAAGCAGAACATTTCTCATGTATCAGCTCTAAAGCGACGTCTCGCAGCGCATTTAATACAGTCTGCTGAGCTTTGCCAATGCCATATAACAGAAAATGCAAGACTAAAGCTTACTTAATGCTTCACTTGAACTTCATCATCATTGTTTACATGGCGTGATTAAGCCAGGGCTCAAAACGGAGTCGCTGGGTCGTTTTATGAAGGACGTTGTTGTTGTAGTAACACTCCCAAAGATGGCGGTTTTGATGAGATAGGGAGGGAGGTAACAGACGAGCCAAACTACTAAACGGGGTGGAGAGAGTGAGCCGCTTGATATCCTATGAGCAACAAACTCAAGTGACCCCATTCCCTGTTCTCCCTCTCTATCTTCAGCTCCCTCCCCTCCGCCTTTTTATCTCTCCTTCTTTCCCTCTCTCCTTCCCTCCATACTTCCCCCTCTCTCTCACCAGCCTCGCCAACTGTGAAGCAGTTGTCCAACACGCCCGTCAGACTGCCAGCCAGCATGCTGGACTGAGTCCCATTATGCACAATCATAACAGACAGAAAGGGTACATGCAGACAACTGATAGAATTGCGTTAAAATCGAGGGCAGAGGAGGATGGCAGGCAGGCAGGCAGGCAGTCACTGGCAGAGAGTCGGTGAGCAAGCGAGGAAAGATAGAGGAGCGGTCGGAGAGAGAGGAGGGATAGAGGGAATAGTCTTGCACTACGAGGCTCTTAGCAGGATACCATAGGCCATATGAGGCCAGAGCAGGCTGGGAAAGATTGTTACTGCTTTAAGCTTCCACATGTGAATGCACCGCAAAACCCCCTCCCTCCCACAAGCCTCCCTAAGGAAGACCAGTGTTTTAAAAGAAGCACAAACAACTGCCAACTCCAAATTCTGCTTTTTATTTCTGAAGGGGAATCAAGCGTGCTTTTCTTTCCTCCGCCGTGCTGTGTTGCAAGCAGCCTGATGCTCTGTTACTCAGGTCGCCCATTAAGACAGAGCAAGTGGGATCATATCCAGAGGGGATTATGTGCAATAGGGTCATATTTGTGAATATTTCATTTCCACCTATTCCCATCAAATATCCGCTTTTTTGTTACCAGGCACAGTAGAGGAGTTAGAATATGCATGAGGAAGAATTCCACGTGCCAAGTGCTGGATGTCACAAATTAAGACAACCCCTGTCTTTAAAGGTGCACTATGTAGTTTTGGGGGAAGACATTTTTATCAGAAGAGAAATCATTATCTTAATTTTTCTTTATGCCTTAACAACACAATTTCATGCTGTTTTACTTTGTTTATATGTGGCGGATCCTGCCACCTTTCTAGCTTCAAACAGTGTTCTGGGGACCTTATTTTCCTCCGAGAACAGCTTGTTTATTCAGTTATGGAAAAAAAAAAAATATCTCTGAGCTATAATGGCTTCATCAAAACTACATAGTGCCCCTCTAAGGTTAATTTCAAGAACTGACATTCAAGTTTGACATTTTGGAAAATACGCTCATTCCCTTTCTTGCCGAGAGTTATAGGAGAAGATCGACACCACTTCGATGTCCGTGCATTGAGTATGAAGGTAGAGATGGGAGCTGAATAGCTTAGCTTTAGCATAAAGAATGGAAACAGGTAGAGACATCTAGCCTGGCTAACCTTAAATTTGATAAACACACCATCATCACATCACATCAGCAGGGCCTATAAATCTCACTAATTAATGCAATCTTCTTGTTTCTTTAATTTGCACACAACCATGAGGTCAACAGGCAACACGCCTAGCACGTAACTTCAGAAAAATAAATTAATTAATACAAATGTTTTTTAAAAAACATTTGCTTTTCTGTTTGTTTAGCGTTTAGGGCCCTGACATACCAAGCCAGGCTGTCGTCAGAGCACTAGCCAACCCTTGTTAGTGGCTTTTCGGCTGACTGAGCACATTGCATAGGTCAGAGAAATCGCTTTGACTGGCTGATCACCTAAGCGAATCAGTGCGTGACAACAAATCAGAAAACGAAAGGAAAAGAATCTATGATTTCACCCATTTACCACGTTTTTTCCTGATTCACCTGTGCCAATGGCAACTTTTTCATCAGCGAGTGCCCTCTAGTTCAAAAATGTTCGCTGCGAAAGTGCCCTCTTGGACGCCCTTATGGTTGATAAAACATGATAAAGTGCCCTCTCGGGTGCCCTTCCAGCAAACAAAATGTCTTTGGTTGCCCTTTCTGTGCGCTGGTGCCCAACCACATACAACTGGTGCCCTCTTTATTTTTTTAACCCTAGCTCCTCAAACATCCACATGCAGGCGCAGAACATACAAGCTAGTTGACCGTCGGCTGTGGTCCACGTGGTGCATTCAAGCACAGCTTTTTGGCTGAGAAACATGCGAAATGAGGCAACAAAGGCCGACTGGTGCGTTACTAGTTTGTTGTTTGGCCCCTTAAACAGACGGCTTACACCACACTAATCATTGCACTTTAGAGGTGCTGGTGTCAGGCTAGTTGTTTTCCTCTGCTTCCGGTCTTTATGCTAAGCTAAGCCAACCTTTTCCTTCCTGTAGATTCATATTACTCATACAAACATGAGAGTGGTATTGATCTTCTCATCTCGCTCTCAGTTTTTGCATGTTTAACCATTTGCAACCTTTAATTTAAAGCAGTTGAAGTTGTAATAAAAATCTTACAACTACGCCTCTTGTCCTGTCATGCAACATGAGTGAAACTTCCTCTCCAAACTCACCACCTGGCAGCCTCCATCTGCACTCTGCCTTTATACCCACACATAAGGTTATATTACAACCCCCCCCTCCCTTCTTCCTGCCGCGTCTTCCATTTTGGATCATCGGGGTGCCAGTCGCCAACATGTTCCCCTTCCCAGCATCTCATCAGAGGAAACCCAGAGAGTATGTCCCTTTAATTAGACCGCCCGTGAAAATAATGGTGCATTAATGACATTTCTATGGGGGCCAATGAGCTGGAACAACAGAGGAAAGACTAAATCACAAATCAATTCCAACAAATGTAATTAAGGCTTAATTATCCTCCGGGGTGTCGGTGGAATGCCATGGAGGGGATGATGTGGAGGAAGAGAGAAAGAGAGAGGGGAAGTGAAAGGGAAATTTAGAGAAAGTGAGATCGTCATGGGTCATGAAAGCAACGTCCGCCCTTTAGCCTACCTCATGTAAAACAATCATAAAAGACACAGAACATTTATTGTGCATCATGCCTGGATATCATAACGTTACTAAATGTCCTCAATGCTTTGATTAAAGTCATAAGAACTGCTCGCTTCTGTATGCTAAATGTGTGGCTCTTGGCACGTGCCGAGGCGGTTTCAAAGGGGAGGGCTGATTTAAAGGCAACACTTCCAGTGTGGAGCCACACAGCCAGCGCTGGGTAGAGAAGTGCTAATTCTCTATAAAAACAGCAGCATGTACGGTTAAGCCCAGCAACATTCTGGTGTTAAAAAAGAAAGGAAGGAGGGGGGGGACAACACAGAGGAGGAAAAAAAAGAAATGCAAAACCGCAGGGAGGCTTGGAGAGGACCGGCCTGCCTCGCTGGATGCCAGATCACACAAACACAGACTCTCGCGCCAATAAATGAGCTTCATAAACTGCAATTAAAACCCTGGGCACTAATTTAGTGGAAATGGCAGCCTGTAAAATGCGAAGAGTGTTAGAGAAAGGAGGCGAGGGGGAGGAAAAGAGGCAGAAAAAGGGGAGTAGTGGAAGTTTCTGGACTTGGTTCTGATTTTTTTTTTTCTTCGCTTTTTTTCATCTGTTACATTAATGCAAAACATGCCATGCTTATACTTTTTCCTGGCTTGTACCACACACATGCAAAAACACCGACACAGTGAGTTACTCATTTTAATGCTGGCAGGCATAGACTTTACACACAAATTAAAGGGGCACTATTGAGTTTCAGAGAAGAAATTCAAACACAGAATTTTAACAGTTACAGTATTAATGAAGATATAATACAAACCATTTAGATTTTTATTTTCTCCATAACTGAATAAACAAGCTGTTCTCAGAGGAAAATAAGGTCCACAGAACACTGTTTGAAGCTAGAAAGGTGGCAGGGTCCACCAAATATAAACAAAGTAAAACAGTAGAAAATATGTTGTCGTTTGTTTATTCAGTCATGAAAAGAAAAACAGTTTATTTATTTAGTTAGTTTAGGTGTAAAAATCCTCTTTCTCTTCTCTGATTAAAAACATTTCCCCAAAACTACATAGTGCGCCTTTAACTTTTTTTTCTTTTTAAATATTAACTATTAACATTACTAGGAAACACAAAATTGCACCAGAAAATGTTCTTGTCTTTGCTTCTACACTCGCAAACACACACATACATGCTCACTTCACACACACCTACACCCCTTGGAGCCTCTTCCAACAGCCATCCAGGACGCCAGGCAGGCAGGTCTGTCATATCCGAGGTGTTGGGGGTGGACTGGACACGGCTGATGGGAGACATCTGCCCTGGCTGCCTGTCTGTCAGGGTCAAAGACTATAGAATGAGGTGTCGGCATTGTGATAAAACAGCCCACACATGCACATGCACACGAATACATACAAGGTGCAGGGAGAGAAAGAACCTGCTCCAAGCAGACAGCACTATCTATTCTGTCAAGTGACATACTTGTAATTGGGGATGAGCGGTCATGTCATGCAAAGCAGCGCAACTCTGTCAGATAATGTTGTAAATGCCTTCGGTGGCTGTGGTGCAGGGTGACAGAAGGGGGAAAATGGTGTGGGTGGTGCGACCACCGCGTGTGAATTCCTTGTAAACCAGCAGCAGCTATTCCTTCGCACAGGATGGGTGGTTTCAACATCTCTTCCTGGTTACGATTACTGCCGAGTGTCGTCTGACCTTGAGCTGGCTCGTCTTCCCCCTGCTTTAAGACTGATCATAAGCCGCGGCTTTAAATGTTTTTCATGGAACTTGCAGAGTCAACTTCATCAAATGTCAGGAAAATGGCACGGTAATGTCAATAAAAGCCCTTCAAATATCATACCTGTAACCACAGATACATGAGCTAAAAGCAGTGTAGTGAGATTTTATAAATGTCAAAAGAAATCTACCGTAAGGCCCCAAACACACACCGGTGGGCTCATCCCCGCACCATCCCTGCGAAGGCTAAGCATACAATGGAACTAAGTAAGCAATGCCCCTGTGCTATGTTGCCTTTTTTAATTGCTTATTGATTGCTGTGTCATGCTGTGACAAAAACAGGGGAAACAATGGAGGAAAACCTGGAAGTGATGAGAATTGAGGGGTGTAATGCATGGCTGAGCGGGAGCCCGGCTCAGAGGGGGGCGAACATAAAGTAAACTCCGCTGGAGAGTAAATAAAGGGGATTTTTTTTAACAACACGCCCTGCACTAGCTCACAGGAGGGGTTCCACTTTTAAAGGCAGGACCTGCCATTTTATGTTTATTATAGACTTTATTGTAAAAATCTATAATAAGAAAAAGAAGACAGATAAGTAGAGTTGTCCTCAGCTGCCAGCCTGGGTTTTTTCTTCGTGAAAGAGAAAAACAACTTGAGCGACGGAAGTTTGAGGTTTCGGCTTTTATCACCACCCGAATCCTCTGCTCTATCTCTTTTTGGGTTTCCTGTGTAAAGTCACCATCACACTAATGTGCCCCCGATGACTCTCTGCATGAGCAGTCACACACAACTTTTTCAGGTTGTTCAAGTTCAGGTTACTTTCGGGCGCAAGTAAAAGTACCCAAAGAAATTAGCTGAATTAATACAATAAATTGAAATGTCACGAGCAAAATCTCATAATTCTGTTTCTATTACGAGAACTTTATAGTGTAATTGAAATCAGAGGAGTTTTGGTGGAGATTTTTTTTATCAGATCACATACTTTTAACTATCTTCAAAAAGAAATGACTTCTAAATGAAAAACAGCACTCAGTTCAACAGTGCTATATTACTTGTTAAAGTGCTGAAGTAATGAAGTGTCTTTTACATATTTAGACAATTATATTCAACAAGTGCAGACAGTTCACTCACTAGTTTCAGTGTCTATATTGGCACTCTGACTCACTGTCACGATGACTCACTGCATGCAGGCACGCAAATGGGAAACGATACCCACATATAATGATCAGTCGGGATCAGATGTTGCTCATCTGTGACTTCTGCCGCTTTTCCCAGGGTTGCAAGAGTCCGTGCAGAGACTGACAGAAACAGGCAGCGAGGAGTGACCATAATCCTCAAATGTCTCACCGTGATCCACCAGCAACCTGCTGCTGATCTGGTCCAAATGAGGCGGAGAAGGAAAACTTCTTGCCTTGATCTCCCTGCAGGGAAAAATAACAAATAACAGGGGGACAGCAGTTTGATGGTAATCTTGCAGAACCACATTTCTGGGTCAATGAATGGAGGTTTTAACAAAGCAGGGATGAGTAACAGCGCAGATTTCCTTTTTTCATCCCATATCAAGTGACACCAGGACTGATATCTTGATACTGGCATGGTTTTGGTAAGGTTGGTAAGTGTTTTTGTTTAAATAAATTGAAAATCTTGGTGGGCGTGGGCATCAAATGTAATTATGCTCATGGACATTTCTACTACTAATGCCCTTAGTCTATTCAAAGATAAACCAGCTCTTTCCTGTTGTCTCTGCCACTAACAATGTGGTTTGTCTGCATGTCTAAGTACAGTGAAGGGAAGAGGAAGTCTCTTGTGAATAGCTACTTGCCACACTTTCTGTTCCTTTTCAATATCAGAAACAAAGGCAATTTGAAAGCTATATATAAAATGATTATCTTACATGAAAACACATGTATGCAACGTAAACATGAAAAAGTTTCCTTTGCAGAGGTAATGCTATGATACAATACGCTATGATGCGGTTTGATTCGATGATGACACTATGATATGTTACAATATGGTGCGCTATGATACAATGCGATGTGATACGATACACTATGGTATGATATGATACAATATGCCATGATTCAATACGATACGATACGATACGATACGATACGATACGATACGATACGATACGATACAATATGACACAATACAACACAATACCATACAGTACTTTGTCTACCCAGTGAGGCTACTGACTTTTTAAATTAGCCAATGAAATTTGTTCTATGGTGGCATTATAAACTGCTGTCTATACTGGCTGAAGACGTGATGAAGTGCTGTCTGTGGGGTCCTTCCCGTGGAGAAATGTGATGAGCTGCCCTTTAGGGTGCCCTTTAAATTACGAAAATGTGATGCAGCACTTTTAAGCGACGAAAGTGAAGAAAATGTAATACGAAGCTGCCCTACACGCCTTTAACTGTTTCAGCATAAATGCATTACGACTTTCTGCACGGTGGTGCCCCACCTCATGCAGTTTGTGCCCTTTCTGTTCTCCAGCCAGTACTCTTTTTATAGGTCTTGTGCACAGGTTTGTTCAAACTTGAAGCCAATGTGTGGCATTTTTGCCTCTCAAATCTCACTTTTTAAGACCAGAATTCTCCAGTAAGAGAAAGTATCATCAGGTTGGAACAGTGCCGTGTGTCCATGTTAATCCACAACAAGTCTGAGCTACTCATTATGCCAGAGCTGATTAGGGAGTGCAGTTTAATGAGGGCTAACCTATAGTGTTGTTGAGAAGAGGCTGTAAAAACAGTCAGGGATTATCACGCCCACCACAGGGCACACAGGAGCTGCGGAGGCAGACCTTGCATCTGGTGATGGCCAGATGTGTCAGGAGCTCAGTGACAGGCACAGAGATTAAGGTCGCAATGTCCTGGTTGGATTAGTGCCAGGCACTACATGATGCTAATGGACTGGCAGTGCCAGGCAGAGTGAAGGCATAGGTATGCTGGCAGATGTCGACACGAGGCTTTTATGTTTGTGCCCGGCCCGTCCCTCCACACGGCCCCCTCTGCAAGCAAACTTTACCAAAACAGATGAGCGATGATATAAAAGGCTTGGTAGCAGCAGCTGGGGTTATGAAAGGGGCCACAATCACCCAAAGGTCCAATCTAATAATTGGAGTAAGCCCAATTGGAGTATTGGGCTTATGTTTGTATATCTTCTGTATATCTTCTTCATTTTCTATCTCTCTCTCATGCATCCGATGTACAACATTTTCCAATCCAGTGCAAAAACTCTGCAATAAACACTACTTTTGTGAAGTTGATTATGTGTAGTTCTTGTTACAGTTGCAGGTATTGATGTAGTCTGTTAGACAGTCTGTTGTGGTGATGTACTGGATAATCGATTATACTGTACAGATGTTGCATGTTATTGTGTCTGCACCCTTTGGAGGCACTGAAGCAGGAGTTATACTGTTTTTGTAAGCCTGTTTTTGTAGCTGACCTCAGAGCAGGCCGGAGTGTAAACAGCAATGATGTAACAAAAAAAGGGAACAGAACAAAACGTAACACAGTGAAATCTGAAACTCAACACAACGCAACACAGGATATTGTGATGCAACTTATTGCTTTCCCTGTTGTTGTTTACCAGGAACGCACCTGGGTCACTGTGCCGTATTTGCACTAATACTACTATCTGTTACATGACAACAATACAACAATCTAAGAGTTTTGACAATCAATTAAAGGTGCAGTGTGCATGATTGAACAGTCACCATTGAATGGGCCTTCTTATATCTCCAAAGTGTCTTTTTCAATAGAGTCTGCAATGTTGCACTGCCATGTTTCTGCAGTAGCCCAGAATGGATAAAAAACAAACACTGACTTAATAAAGAGCCTCTCCCATTTTTCATATTTATAGCTCCCATTGTAGGGTAGGGTGAGGTGAGCTGTTGCAATCTGCAGCCAAACCTTAGGTTTCATTTACACTGGGGACATGTCCCCATCACTTTTTAAAAGCTTAAATCATTAAAAAAAATTGCTAAAAATAGCTCACACCAAGAAATGCAAACTAGCAAATCAGATGAAATGAATGTTGACGCACCATTTTTCTTTAATCTACTCTAACCTCGTACGATCCCCCAGTTAAATTGTATAAAATGACAAATGTTGAAGACAAAAATGTTCATTCATCTGAGCCCTTGAGTCCCCACCATTTTTCAACACAAATTGATGCCCTTGCCCAAATGCCACTAAATCCCATCACAAGTGATGGGCCTCAAGTGACTTCAATTCCCTTTTGTTGTCTGACTCACAGTCCAAAACTGAGAAAAGACCGACCAAGGCTGGTGGATATAATCGGCCGATCACAAACTAATCTGTATCAGTGTATATATTGTCTGATATGAAGACTTTTTTTAGCCTTTTTTTTTTTAGAAATGATAATGCATTATAATTATGGAATTCCCAATGAAGTTTTCTGTTTCAGTGCACTGATGTCATTTTGAACAATACAGTTTATTGTTAAAAATATCCTGCAAAGCCAACTATACGTTGACGTGTCTCTCTTTACAAATGAGTCACAAATATGTTTCTTTCATGCTCAATGACGACCTGGAACAGCTGGGCACTAGTTTTTTTGCAAATGATAGTCAAGCAGGAGCAAATCGTGCATTTATCGGGGACTATTTTTAGCCGTGGATTAATACACATCTGGCATGTCAGTTAGTATTTAAGGCAGCAGGACGATGCATGTTGGATTGAATCAGAAGAAACGACAGTGTGTGTGTGTTTTTAATTTCAATTTTCATTATAAAGGATAAGTCGATTATTTGATTTTTTGTTGATTAATATTCAGTCAGATAACCGTTCCTGCACTCCATGATATTATACAGCAGAAGAGCAGATACCAGACGCAGACAGTGAAGGCAGCACAGCGGACAGTGATCTGGCTGAGCGGGCAGGCAGCAGGCAGCCTCGCTCCTCCGGGGAATGGTTGGAAACGGGAACATGAGTCCACATTTCTAGACAGTGACTGGCCTAGTTTCAAGAATACAGTCCATGCTCTCTGTCTCTCTCTCTCTCTCTCTCTCTCTTTCTATTCTGTCTCTTTCTTCACCACCACAGCAGAGCAGCCAAACAAATCATGCAAAGTTAACATCAAAGTTTTGCTCTCAAAGGTCACTGGATCTCTCATGGAACAGCCGACCTCTGTGCTGCCGGACTGAGGAAGTGTCCTTGTGAAGGCAGTGCTTCTGGAGGCTGGACGTCATTACATTTTTGGATACTTTTTCCTATCTTCCCTCATCCCCTGACCCCCTCCATCTACTCATCTCATTATTTTTTGATATCCCCCTCCTTTCCCATCCCTCTTGATCCCTCCCTCTCTGTCTCTCTGCCAGCCTCTCGCTTCCTCTCTTGTCCCGTGTTTTAAGGACACGGGCTTGCTGAAGTGGAAACCCGGCCTGTCGCTTGATATTATGGCCAACATAGGACCAGCGGAGTGACGTAAGGTGTGCGTAGCTCAAAAAAAAAAATCCAACTGAAACAGATCGGACGACTGCATTAGCTCGCTCCCTCGCTTGTCTTTCTTGCGTCTCCATCCAACCTTGCTTCATCCCTAACGCAGAGACGGAAGTGTGGAAGAGTGGCTTAAAGGAGAAAGAGAAATGAGTAGCACAGCCGGTAATAGAGAGAGGAAGGACAGAACGTGAGAGAGGGAAAGAGAGTCCTTGGAGCGAGCGGTAATCCAATAACAGGTCTTGTGAAAAGACACGCTGACCATAAAAACTCCAGAGAGGTCATGAGGGGACTTTGCCAGACACATAGAGCATGTCCACTTGGCAGAGGAGGAGGATGGGGCAGAGAAGGGCAAGAGAGGGAGGACAACAGGTTTGTTCATTTGTTAGAGCCCCCCCCCAACTTGGATGTGTTCATCCCAATCTATCTCTCCAGTGGAAAGCCCCCTCCCCCCGCTACACTGCGATGAGATTTCCCTGGAGAGAGTCAGATGGTGCCACTCCACCCCCCCACCTCTCTTTACCTCCTTTCCTCTCCTTTTTTCCGCTTTAACCTTCCTCCTCTCTGTCGATCGGCGGGTCTTTCTCGTCTCTTCCTCTCCTGCCATCATATCAGTCATTCCCATGGCACTGATGTGTGAAGAGCACAGGGGGAGAAACCTCCACCGAGGGGCCTCTTAAGTATTCAAGGTCACCGCTTGACAAAGTGCAGGCCGCAGCGCGTGGAGTGTTTCACAAGGCATGTGATGTTTTGTAATATGTGATGTGCTTCCCTGTAAATCTGATAGCGTGCGCTCAGGCGAGTGAGTGTCTGTTTCTGCAATTTGCGAAACAGGATGACCTGTGGACAGGGTGTGTCCTGGCAATGAGGGTTGTTTACACTCATTTAGATTTTCTGTTCCAACCTCATCAGTCTTTCTTAAGGCCGAGTTGACTCATGCGTGTTTAGTTTTAGTTTGTTAAATCAGCATCTTATCAAACATCTGTTGTCAGGAGAGAAATCTCCAAAACGATGACTTTCCAGGAAAGAGACAGCTTTTTCAAAGAGTTTCATAAGCATAAAGATGAGACAGAGTTTCTCAACCATTGCAGAGTTAAAGGGACAGTTAATCTATTGCTAATGCTATTTGTTCATCTTGATGTTTTTGGTGTGAGTTGCCAAGTTTTGGAGATATCGGCTGTAGAGATGTCTGCCTTCTCACAAAAGTAATGGCGCTCACCATGACCTGGTGACTTAAGATCAACCACAGATCTTGTTGTGAGCAGTTTCATGTAGGAACTATTTTCTTTCTGTATCAACACGCAGAAGGAAGTGAGCAGCTTGCTCACAGACAAGAGGCTAGCTAACTAAGCTAGCTAGTTACAGTTTTGTGGAGGAGCTATATTTGTCTACTGAACTACACCAAACAAACTTATCACAAAGAAGAAGGTAGCATACATCTACCCACGGACGACAAAACATTAATGGCGTCCCTCTTGGCTATGCTTTAACGTTAGCTAGCTTAGTTAGCTGGCCACTTGCCCATGAGTGGGTGCTCTCCTCCTTATGCACAATGATATGGAAATAAACTAGTTCCCACATAAACCTGCTCACATCAATCTTTTTGAAATATCCTGAGTGATCGGGTCATGCTTTCTTGAAAACATTGTTGTTGAGTTTTTCAAATGTATTTTTTTGGGTACTTTGAGCACCACAAGCCGAGTGCAATCTAGTTCATTTTAATTAATGGTGCATTATGTAAAAATTGGCCTCTTGTTGAATTCACACTCAAACGGGGAGCAGCATATCATCAGAGTAACCGCTAACTGCAAGTAAACTGAAGCTGCCATTAGCTTGTTAGCTCAGTTAGCCATGCAGCTAGCAGACTGGGAGCTCCAAGCACCAGGAAAGTGTTGGTGTTTAAAACAGCTGGCACAGGAGTTTTGGACAGGGATGGGGCTAGCTGGTTAGCATGCTAAATACGCTTTGCGACACAATACATGGATGTCACAATGTCAACACTGTTATACCAAGTTTTCAACCATAATTCGTACATATTGCACCTTTTAAGAGAAGGCAGACATCTCTACGGCTGATATCTCTATGACTCTGCAACTCACGCCAAAACAATGTAGAAGGATAAATAACACTACAGGTAAGAGGGAAAATATTTAATTTTTGTTTTTGTGGAGAATTGTCCTTTAACTGGAGCGAGGTGAATGGTAGCCTGGTGTGATTCCAGCTGGGAACCTTGGTTGCATGTGATTTCCCCCCATCCCTTGTTTTCGGTCTGCCTCTATACTGTCTGCTATCAAATTAATGCAAAAAAATCTTTTAAGAAATGGAGTTAAGACACTGAACTGAAACTAAACTAAACTTCGACGACAACATTTGTGGAACAAAAACGGAAGCCAGATGTAATGTGATGCAATAAGAAACAAACCACTATCTATCAAACGTGATGGAAGTGATAGAAGACTCACTCACACTTATTTCGACACACTGTGAGGTGACAGTGATGTACGGTCTGCGGCCATCAGCCAAGCTAACATTGATCAGGACCTGGCTGCCAGCTCACCACCAAATCAATCATGTCCATTGATCCGACACCATGGGAGGAATGTATGTGTGTGTGTGTTTGTGTGCTTGTGTATGTGTGTGTATCAGCGAATGTTTGTCATTGCAGCCTTTAAAGAATATGATATTACTGCGAGGAAAATCTATGCTGATTTACAAGGTTGTGCTGCTCGAGGAACGCAGCATTCAGCTTCATTTGTGCTCCGTCTTAGAGGAAGGGATGAATGAGAGAGGAGGGGTCAGGTGTCCCGACATGCCAAATGACAGAAGTAATGTGAAGATTTTATTAAAACAACTGAAACAGAAAGTTTAATGTGCTTCGGGTGAAGATTATGAGCACAGATCATCTTGCCTCCCACCCTGGATCAGAGCAGATAGAGAGGAGCAGAAAGAGTGGGAGAGACATGGCCCCGAGAGCTTGTTTTGAGACTCTCCCTCAATACTCGGTTTCTCCACAGTCTGCCCAGCCAGAGCTGAAGATTTTTGACACAGACATGCTGATAAAAGACGAGGCGAATGAGGAGAAATAAATGTTACAGTGGGTGGGATGAGAGAGAGAGAGAAAGAGAGAGGGAATAAAACACAAATGACTGCACGCTGGTGGAATGAAGCATACTCCTGCTCCTCTTATCTATCTGGAGGAGGTAAGCAGAGTGAGTATCACACTGGGACCAAAACATAAAAATCGGATGGAGGGAGAAGAAGAAGAAGAAGAAGAAAAATCCCCAGACCTCCGACTGGTCTGCAGAGCCAGCCTTTATGGTTTTAAGAACAATGTCCTGCATTCTTTTTCTTAACCGCAAAACTCCAGGCACGCACACACATACACAGACATGCACGAAGGCATTTGCACACACCTCTTGCAGAACACATAAACGCAGCCGTCCTCGCACACATGTCCGCGAACAGAGGTGCACAGAGTTTTTCTTCAAAAAAAAAAAAAGAAAAAAGAAAGAAAGGCTGCATTACACATGAAAGGATGTGGGGGGGCGGTGGGGGCAGCGCGGGGCGGCTGTTCAGAGTGTGTGTCTTTTTATCAGGTGAAGGAGAGGCAGGGAGGGGGGCGGTGTAAGATTTATCTGCTGCCGTCGGAAAACTTTGACCCCAGAGTTGTAAATCTGTCAAAGGAGTCTAGCCAGCTCAACAGGAAACACGAAGAGGAAAGGGGGGTGGTGGTGGTGGTGGAGGGGCTGGGATGTTTGGGGTGGGGAGGTGTGGTGGTGGCGGGGGGCACACACCCATGAGCTCAACCATTTCAAAAGAGGCACTTTTCAGAGTTGGGGAGTGGAGGGGGGTTAGAGGAGGGGTGTCCTTGCCATGTTTACAATCCTGAAACTGATCCCTCACAGCCGGCGTATCTCCCTCCAGCTTTACCACTCCACCACTCCCCCCGAATAAAAAAAAATAATAAAATGGAAAAACTCACAGCGACTCTGCAGGAAACGACCGTTTTGATATATGAATGTTTTGAATGTCTGTTTGCGCTTGCAGCATATGTCATTCGCGAGGCAGCTTTCAGTGATTATGTTGAGCTTGTTTCGCTCTTTAATGGAATGCTGGAAGAATTCGTGAGCGGTATTAAGACTATGTGGCCACAAATCCGTCAAAAATAAACAAAAAGGCATCTCTTTTTCCATCCACACCACAAAAAGGAACATCGCAGAGACACGCTCTCTCTGGAATACTTCGATCGATGATGGAAGATGATCAGCTATCAAAGATATCATCGTGGTCAGGTATTTCTGTACTGCTGCTGTCTCCTCATTTACTCATTACATGTTTCAGTGCAGCCGATCACACACTCCCAGTGTTCCCATCAGCATGCTGTCAGACAACTAAATGAGTATAGATTAGTTATTTGATTGAGGCCCCTAATACAGATGCCCAGGAAATACCATTAGCATTGGTTAAGGTAGCATTTATGACCCTAAACCAAATCACATTTTACAGTACTGCAGTTGCTGTCAGTTCAGTTCAATTATCTGCACATCATAACGGTTGTTTTTCTGTTACCAAAAGTTGTTGATGGTACCAAAAGAACCGCAACATGCCATCATGTGTTTTCTTTACCCTTCTGTTGAGGTACCTAGCACACAGATCCCATACTCATACTTGATCTCCTGTTAAAATATTAATTTGTGAGAAGTGAGGTTCATCCATACAAAGCAGTACTTGAATAAAAGTGTTTAAGTATCTGACATATAAATGTACCTAAGTATCAAAAGTAATTCGTTTAAGTAAAGATAGTACGGTTTACGTACAGGTTCAAAGTGTACTATATGAGGCTGCACCTGGCATGGCAGTGCTTTAAGGCTAAATGCTAACATCAACAATGCTCATAATGAGAATGACCAAACTGACTTTTAGCAGATTTGATGTTAAGCATGTTCACCATCTTGGTTCAGCATGTTAGCACGCTAACATTTTTTTTTTTCACTCAACACAAAGTGGAGCTGGGGCTGATGGGAATGACATCAGCTCTTAAAATTTGTCATGAAAAACAAGAACACATTTTAATTTGATGGCACGAGATGAAAAGACAAGGAATCAAGTTACGTTTTTACAATTCATTCTGATGGGAACATGTACCAAAGTCCCATTCGATCCATTTATTAACTTTTGAGACATTGACAATACTGTATGGTCGTGATGTATATTTATGGTTGAATATTCTGCAAACTCAAGACGAAGCTTGAGTTGTGTCCAATATTTACATTCTGGCAGGTTCTTCCTTGTCTGCAGGAAGTGCAGCAGACATTCATCTCCTTGATCTATGCAAGTTTAGAAAGCGACCAACTGTCACACTGTCACACATACCCTTACCCTGAACCCTGTAGAAAGCACAAACAACAGTTCAGTGTGAAACGAAATTGAGAATATGTTGCATTTGAGCACAGTATAGCTACAACCAAACAATATGTTCGTAGTGTACTTTCTTCTCCCCTAAACCAAAACTAAAAAAATGTCCTTTTTCTCTGTTTCATTATATTTAACCAAGCGCAGCAGGTCAGGTGTTGGAATCCACATCCAGCACATTATCAAAAGGCTCACTCGACCCAACATCTCTCCGCTGGGATAAGTGTGACCGGTCTGTCCTGTGCATCCTGTCCTGTGTGCCTGCTCTGTGCCAGCGGGGCAGAGCAATTGGACACACTTTACGGGGACTAAAATCATCTATTACTGAGCCCTGGGAAACCCCAACACCTTGGCACAGGGTGGCACGCTGTCACAGGCTGCCCTGGGAACAGCTCAATTAGCCACCTGGCCGCTGCCTCCCTATCACAAGACTGAGCTTTTCAGCCTGCGGGCAGAGGTGCAATGGATCAAGAGGATGCGATGATTTTTGGCAGCCAGCTGCACACACAGGCTTAAGGGAACACCTTCCTTAGCATTGGATATTGTTATTGTCCAAATGATCCATAAACCGTCTCAATGACAGGAGTGCTGGTAGAGGGAGTGAGATCATCTAAGAGCTATTGTTCACCCACACCTCAACTTTGCATTGCTTTAACTGAAATCCCATGTGAAAACAAAAAGAGACGATGAGAGGGCTGAGCTGTTGTGTCAGCGAGTTCATTCACAAATCACTAAGAGAGAGTTTTGAGGCTTCAGTATGAGTGTGTAGGAGCATATCTGGACTGCATGTAAACAGAGCTGTGAGGTCGCAGACAAAAAAACCTCACGAGCATGTGGGGCGTTGATCTGAGTTGGATTGACGAGCTACATGCTAACAAACCAGTGTGTGATAGTCTATTTCTGCACGCGCGTGTGTGTGCATGTACAGTGTGTCAAATGACAAAGACAGAAGCCAAACAAGGGCATAGTCTGTCTGTGCCCCAGACTGACACTGACACACGCACACACAGGCTGTCACTCGCGTGCGCACACACACACATGCACAGAAACACACACACACTTCTCACATTACTGTGGGTGAAGGTTTTTTTTCATGCTTTCGTTGAGTGAAAGAGAGAAAGAGAGGTGTGAAGCCTCAGTCACGCAATGCCGCCCTGTTGTGTGACTTTGTGTGTGTGTGTGTGCTTTGGGTGCCATGGCACCAGTAGTGTGCCAAATTTGGTATGTGTGTTGTGGTTAGGTAGTGAGTGTGCCTCTGCATACAAAGGTGACGATCTTACGTTGCAAGCAGGAAGTCATGGTTCCTGACACCACCCTTCTGTGCTCAAAAACAAATTTGCACCTTTAAAAAAGTCTTTTCCGAAACCTTTAACCGCTGCTCGTCTGCTGACATGTCTGGAAATATCATTAGTCTTCAACAATGCGCTCAAGGGACAACCCGACAAGCAAACTAGCACACCACACCGCCTCAGATGAAGCTCGGTGGCAGCAGTTTGCTATATATATGTGAGCACGCCTGCAGGAACATGTGTGCACGTGTTGGCATGAGGGAGGTACAGAGGGCATTAGAGGCCACATTTGGGGAACTTGTTGTGGTAACAGATACATGTGTGGCTTCATAGAAGGGGAAGTGAAAGCAGAGGGCCGCAGCTGTTCATGTCTAGAAGGCCTCATCTTCGGTAACAATAAGAGAAAGGAAGTGAAGAGCAGAAATTGGCTTTGTGCCACAGTAATCTGAGTGTTACAATCTGCCATGCATGTGAGTCTAACTGTGCGTATTATTGGCGTCTGTACCAGCAAGACACAACAGTCAAGCTTCCTTTTTTCAGCCCCTCTCCTCTTCCATGGTTACTGCTCATGAGATTAACACACTAAGCACATGCTGTAAAATAAAAATCTAGTGTAGAAAGCTGTCATTTTTTAATGCTTCTTACGAACTAGAAGTAAAGTGAGTCATCCTGGTTGTGTATGCTGACAAAGTAATTCGCCTCAACGAGAAAAGGTCAAAGTGACACCACATAGAGAGTGGCACTCCGAAACATCACCTTAGCTATTTCCTCTATCAGGCTGTGTGTCATCTGTTCCCACAAAGGTCTTGGATTTTATAAGGTCACGATGACTGCTAGGTCGTGTTTCTGTGCAGGGAGTGTATGTTACCAGGGTGCTAAGTGCCCGTGCTGCTATGTACCCAGTGTCCTATATTATCAGTTCAATATTCTGTTAACACACCTTAACCCTCCTATTGTGTTTGGGTCAAAACCCTAACCTCTACCCTAAACCAAGAACCATAGGAGACTGGGAACATATAGGACCCTGGCAACATAGAACCCAACGTACATAGAACCCTTTGTCATGTTCTCATTATGTGCCATATAAATCTAGACAACATAAGACCTTGAAAACATTAAACCCAGGGAACATAGGACTCAGAGTATATAGGACCCTTGGCCCTGTTCCCATTATGTGCCACATAAATTTAGGGAACATAAGACCTTAGGACCTTGAAAACATAGAACCTATATAGAACTCTTTGTCATGTTCCCAGTACATGCCACATAAATCTAGGGAACATAAGGTTAGGACCCTGGGAATATAAACACCGGGGAACACAGGACTGGGGTATATAAAACTCTTTGTCATGTTCCCATTATGTGCCATACAGATCAAGGGAACATGAGACCTTATGACTTTTAGAACATAGGACCCTGGAAAAGATATAACAATGTCTACAGTGTTGTGAACTTACAGGAACCCAAATGTTTCCAAAAATGTTCAAACCCAGAGAAATCACAATCTTATTCAAGATAACGGCACGTTTATTTGGTCGCTTGTCGCTATCACCTCTGGGGAAACACCAGATGATACTTCAGTGAGTGAGGAAGGAAGTTGGCGAACGTGATTAAATGAGACTTTAATACATCACCTCCCCTGTGAACATTTCTGTCTGAGTCACATCAGATAGATTTTTGGTGGTTGTTCGACCTAAAAGACAACAACTCCCATGATCCCACACTACTTCATGACTCAATCAAACTACGTCTATTGTTTGCATTGTTGTGGAAAGCTAGCAAGCCAGGTTAACCAGGAAGCTAATGAGCCTAAATGCTTGCACTTTTTTTCTTATCATTATCGAGCAGAAGGTGTAATCCTTGTCACAGAAGTCATGAAATGCTACAACAAATGAATACATGAAGAAGGCCATTAGCAGGCAAGCGGACAAGTCTACCTCCTGGAACGATCTCAACAGGGAGAGTGAATTTACTGTCAAAGAGAAAGAGCATATCTATGACTGATATAAGACTGAAGTTGTCCTGAGGCCTCTCCTTGGTGCTAAGGTGTGTGTGATTGTAGGCTGACTAAAAAAAACACCTCCACTAGCGTGCTCACATGTTTGAAATCAGCACAGAGCGGTTGAGAGAAGTGGAGGTGAAAGTTGTTTTTGGCCTGAACTCAAATACCCCCTCGCTTCAACAACCCCTCCTTACCCATCTCACAGACTGCGACTCTAAGCCCTGAGCTCCAGTATGAAATCAACATTGGACCTGCAGGAAATGAGAGATCTCCACAGGAGATAGAGGAGGGAGGGAAGGTGGAGGAGGAGACAAAAGGAAAACAGCGGAGAGAACTGTAGATTTGACTTTTGGCATCCAAACGTCCACACTCCATCTCACTGTCCCACTTCCTCTCCCTGTATCTCCTCCTTTCCTCGTCTCTCCATCTTTCTGTCTCCATCTCCGTGAACATCTGCTTGCTGTGTGTGTTCGTGCGTGCAGCTGCGCCTGCGTCCATATAGCAAACCTTGAAGGGCTCGCCTTATGAAAGGCTCCGGGCTTGTTGTTTTTTCCTGGCACAGTAATTCGCTGGCTAAGCCAAGAAAGTGGACAAGCAGCGAGCTATTTCAGCAGGGCCTAGTTTTTGTTGTTCTACACTCAAAGACAACATGACCTCATGTGACCCCCCCCCCCCTCTTGAAAAGCTACTCTGGCTGGAATACAGCAAAGTGTTCAAGTGTGGGGGGCAGCCTGCGCTTTGCTCGCAACGTTTCATTGAAAACATTCAACAAGAGAGGCCGCTTTAAGAGACGCAGTCTCAAATGCACTGTGCAGGGCCGAGGGGGTATTTTGACTTTCAACATGTACACACAAGTGTGCATACAAATGTGTCTGTGTCTCTGTGTGCAGACGCAGATAAGCGAGACAGACACACACGCACTCATACACACACACACACAAAGGGGTGGGGTAGCAATGAGGGGCTCGGTTAATGGCTTTTAAATTTCCACTGAGTGAGTGACTTACAACTGTGGAGGAGCACAGCTGTTCCTGATTTGGGGAA
The DNA here is from genome assembly GCF_965226575.1 of Pagrus pagrus. Taxonomy (NCBI): domain Eukaryota; kingdom Metazoa; phylum Chordata; class Actinopteri; order Spariformes; family Sparidae; genus Pagrus; species Pagrus pagrus. The sequence goes on along the minus strand of NC_140208.1, from coordinate 15,606,529 downwards.
CAAAGAGGGGGGAACGGCAGCGATCTGAGAGACTGGACCAGGCTGCTCTCATTTAATGGGCTGAAATCTCCCAGGAATGACACAGATGTGCGCGTACGTGTGTGTGTGTATACTGCGTGTACAGTGTGTGTCCGCACTTGTCTGTAAGTATCTGTGGTCATACTTCATGTACTTACTTTCTAGCGTAAAGTCTCTTTTTTTGTGCTCGTGCGTGGGAGGCTGGGAGGGCAACAGGATACGTCTACGGCCATAGATTATGGCCGGAGTCAGCGACAGAGCTGTGCGATAGCGAAGGTCAACTCATTTGGGAATAAAGTCGAGTTGGAGAGTGGGAGAGGAGGCTCGGATGCGTGAGATTTAATGCAAGGGGGGAGAGAGGGAAGGAGAGAGGAGATTAAGGCCAGGGCTCATCTAAGCATGTCAATAAGAGTTGAAAAAAAAAATCTAACGTCAGCCAGGTGGAAAAACTCCAACTCGCTTTGATCAAAGGCATCTCAGTCAGACAACAACGCAGCACGTTTGAACGCAGCCTTGCTTGAAAACCCCATGCTTCTTGATGTCAAACTTTTTATAGTGGAGTTCCATCCCTTGAAATACTGCTTCCTGAGCCCCCACCCACACACACACAATCCCCCTTCACACACACATGCACGCACACACACGCGCACGCACACACACACACACACACACACACACTGCTTTTCTGCTTTGTTTCCTGCCGCTGGTGAACGCAGCCCTTTTCCTCGGAGGCCCCCTCGCTGCACTGCAGCCTTGTAAAACATAGCAGGTCAGCGTCACATGACTGAGGTCTAGGACGCTGAAGGCTGGGGCCGGCCCTCTGCCGCGCCGGAGCAGGAGTTGGGTGTCAAAGTACACATGGGTGGGGCAGCGCAGAGGGAGAAGGACTGGAGACTGACAGGAGAGGGAGAGAGAGAGAGGTAGTGAGGCAGAAATATGGGGAAGAAAAAAAGAAAGAGAAATAAAGAAAGTAAGGCAGGGAGGAATGAATGTTAGCAGTAAACCCATAATTCTCCCGAGAAGCTGAAACCACTAAAAGAATATTATTTCCATCCATCCATCCCTCCCCAAAGAACACCGCTCTCAACTCTCATCTATCACCTCCTCCCAAAAACAGTGTAACTCTTTCTTTCTCACCTCAGGTTTGTGATGCTCACTCACCCGTGGACTGATGCAGACGTGAATGGGAGTCTCCTCGCCCTCCCCCCCGCCCCGTTTCACTGAGTGATCGGAGCTGACATACATATGGAACACACTCATCCTGGTGGCACTCAAAAAGAGGGGGGGAGGGGAGAACATGCACACACCAATCCATCGATGCACACGCATATACGTATGTGCAGCCTTGTCATGCATGCACATGCACTGTCTACACACTGTTCAGGCTGTAGGCTATGAATTCCTTCACCGGGGTCAGTTCAGTTGTTTCTGTACATGCACACTGCCCCCCTTTTTTATCTTTTGGCTTCTGTTCTGTCTCATCGTGTAGTCTCATCGTGTATGTCTCTCACCCAGTCTGCCTCTCTCTCTTGTTTTTGCACTGAGCACTGTGAGTGTGTCCCCAGAGGTCTCCTGCTTTATAGGAGGCCTGTCACGCTAATAGATTTCACCTTGTCTCATTTTCTCTCTCGCTGTCATTCCCTCTCTTACCCTCATTCTCATCTGCTGCCCATTACGGGCATGAGTGTCTGCACACCACAAGCTACAGTATTGTCTTCTTTTTTTATTTACTAGATGGCAAATGTGGCTGCGTAGATATCTTAATATTTCTGGAAATTGAGTTCACAGTTCTTCAAGGATGCTGCCTCAGGTGTTTCTGCACATGCACGGATTTTAGTAGATAAGCACTGGTAAAGAAAACCTCCACCAACCTGACATCCAATTGCGTTCAGTAAATGTGAAATTAAAATAAGAGCAAGCTACAGCCACGCCAGCAGAATGAACGCTAAGCTGATGTTAAGCAGGTAAAATGTTTACCATGTTCACTATCTTAGCTTGGCATGTTAGCATGCTAACATTTGCTCACTAGCACTAAATACAAAGCGCAGCTGAGGCTAATTGGAATAAGCTTGCGCTAGTTTTGCAGGTATTTGATCATAAAGAAAATAACTGAACAAAGTTTTTGACCATGATGGTGCTACTTGAAAAGTTAAGGGATCAAGACATTATTGTTTGTACTGAATTTCTTGTCGATCCATCAATTGTTGAAATTTAGATTTCAGTTTGGACCAAAGTGGTGGACCTATATTATCATGCTGCTAGCTAGGCTAAAAATACATTAGGCAAATAATTGAAGAACGGAGGGAAATGTAGTTCTTGATAACTTGACATAGTTCCTCTTTTGTGTCTACAAATTTTTGTTTCCACCAAAACACAGCAAAGGATAACAATGTAATAGCATGGCACTGAGCAGAGCACAAGGCTCAACTGCCCCCCCCCCCCCGCCTTAATTCAATCAAGCCTAATCCAATATCAAAATTAAATATATTTAAATCCACTAGATCTGTTTTATTGTTTTATTGGGATCCGCATCAAATTGTATTCACTCATAGATACCAGCGAAGTACCAGCTAAATATGCCTGATTTATATTGCCTGAGAAATTAACAAAAAATGTTGTAAAATGCCCAATGTTAAAGAAAGTAAGTAAAAATCCCTTTATCTGGATCTGCACCAAAAGTTAATGGGGTCTATTCTGGCCTGAGACCCATCCTCTGTCCAAGTTTCGTGGAAATATGTTCAGTATTTTTTTTAAAATGCTGCCTACAAACCAACCAACAAAAGGACATGGGTGAAAACGTAACCTTCTGGGTGACAGTAATAAAGCTAAGAGATTTTCAGCCTTCATAGGACTTATTAGTGTATGATACATATGTAACGTATCAGAATTGCTTCATTTTTTTATCAGTGACGTACACAGGGGCGAGGCCAGGGGGGGGAAGGTTAGGACGATTCCAAGGGCCCGGCACTGACAGGGGGCCCGTTGAGGGGCTAATAATATTATTATCTATTTTGAATATTTTAATCTGTCATGGGGCCCAAGACTTCTGGTGTTGCAGCATTAAATATGTTATCGAACAAATACTAACGCTTTTTGTTTTTTGTGCAGTCAGTCTATTGCTTATATGGCTTTTATACAGTATCCTAGCGCTGTGAATGCTCTGTCCCTCTGTAGCTTTACAGTAAATCTACAGTCTGTTTAAAGTACTTAGGAGTTTGTCAGAATGCAGCCTGTCTGCGTGTCTGTTTGACAGGCTGACTGTGTATCCTCAGTCTTGTGCATCAAAGTGTCCTTTAGAATCTACCAACAACAACCTCACCTAACCCTCTTCCTCCCCCCCTCCTAACCTCACCCCTCGCTCCTCCGTCTTGCTCATCCAACATGTCACATCACATTTCCCAGGCAGCCCCGGGAAAAGGGCAGAGGCCCTATGAATTGATGTGGGTCGCTTACAAGAGCACAGCCAGGACAAGGACAGGCAAATACAGGCACACACACACACACACAGATAAAAGGTGAACCGCGAAGGTGAGGTGACACTGTGTATGTGCACTCACTGTCCTTCACCTGTCACCTGCTGTCATGTAGTGTGCTCGTGCACTCATCGAACCCGAGCTTCGCATAAAACACACCTAAATGCAAAAGGAAGATTCCCCCGCCTTTGTAACACTCGCTCTGACAGAGCTATGGCGGCGATGCAGCGTTACACCACACTGTGCCCCCAGTAGCTTTAAAAGCTCTCCCTGCCAGCCTCATCTCTCCTCTGTGACCTCTGAGGGAACAAGCTGGGCAATGACGACACCTATTGGTGGCTGCGAGACGTTGTCCTGCAGTGGGAGCTGTTGCAGAGAATATATGAGATGAATAACCAGTGATATTGAGTGCATTCATCATCCGCTGACAGTAAATTCACAGAAGAAAATTGACATTAGCTCATAAACATCTATCACAGGCCTGTGTATTTCGGCGACACACATTTGAGTGTGGCATGCACGGTAGATGAATCAGGTGCAATGGAGCAGGAGGGGGCTACGTTATGATATTTCCTGTGTTTTATATCAGCACTCCACTGGTTTCCACACACACTTCTTCCTCTCCGTCATCTGCTTTCCCATGGCGCTTCATCGTCCCGTTACTCCTGATTTATCCCTGCTCCCCGCAGCCTGCGCACAGTCTTTTATATGTCCAGTTAAGCAATTCTCTCCTCTAATTGGTTAATGGAGGGCAGAGGGGTTTGGTGTAAAGGGAACTCCCAGGAGCCTCTGAGGCCTGCTTCATGCCCATTGGACTGGAAGCGAGCCAAAATGTAGTCTCCACCAGTCTTTCCCCCCCAACGCCTCCACTGGACTGGAGAAGATCCAAGATGGATGCCTCCGGGGCTTCACTGATGTGAAACTTACACAATCAAGAATGAAATCTGATAGAGATGAGCTTTGCATTCATCAAAACTCAGATTTCATACATTATAAATTATTAATGTTTGGGAACTTTCAAATCAAATATGATATTACCACCCAGAACTGTCAACTTTAAATGACTGTACAACCCAAATATGACTCAATAATCAGCAACAAAGACATATAAGTCACATTACATCAATAATGCAACAAAAGCTGATCCGTCATTTCACACAACGAATTCCAAGACAGGAATTGCAGCATCATATCAAGCCGCCCGTCCCTCTCAGCGCTTCGTAACAAAAAAAACGCTCTGTGGAAAAAAATGGAGCAATTTTTAGAGACGGTCTCTTGAAGCTCAGTGATCCACAATGCTTGTGCATGCAGCCGGCTCCCTGAGGATAGAGAAAAACACAGCGTGGAGAGAAGGGAGGAGAGATGGAAGAGCAGGAGGAGGGGAGAAAGTGCACGTAAGCCCACAGAAAGGAGGAGAGGTGAGAGGGAGAGGGAGAGTGATGCAGAAAGAAAATATAGACGTGATGTTTGGGCTTAATATAGATTGTTCTGTATAAAAGGTCAAAGTGGCGAGGGGAGGGGGTATTTCTGTCCCTTCTCTGGCCTAATCGGCTTTTTCCATCTCTCTTAGCTTCCCATCTTTTACAGTCGCCATCAGTGGTGGGAGAAGTACTCAGATCAGATAAAAATACTCCATTACTAAAAGTCCTAGAAGTTAGACAAAAGTCGTAGTCAATAGTGATAAAATAATAAAGTATATTTTCCCACAGAACATTTATCTTTCATCTATAAACAATTTTAGCTGGCTATTTTAAAGTTGCAACTGAGAAATATTGCTAAATAAATGATCTATAAAGCATTTCACTGTTTTTCAACAGTCAGATAACTATTAACTGAAGTTCAATTAAAGGTGCGATATGTAAGAATAGGCCACCTGTCGAAGGTCACTCCAAACAAATGTAGAGAAGCATATCGCTGCCGTTAGCTAGTTTGCCGTGCAGTTAGCGTTCCAGACTGGCAGCTCGGAGAGGTGTTACAAGACAGAACGGATCGGGGCTAGCTTGTTAGCATGCTAACTGCAGAAAATATTGCTGCGATACACTAGGACGTCTTTGATATAATGTTAAACCTATTATTTCTTTTCACTCTGTTGATAGTTTCTGTACATTTTTGGATATTTGAAACCAAATTCTTACATTTGCACCTTTGGTTATAAAACGTGATGGTTATTATAAAGTGTAACCAGTATTTACTTTGACTGTTAAATTAAGATTAGATTATTACTACTGATGCGTCAATGTGTAAGTGCCATTTCACCGTTGTACCTGGTCCAGATGGAGACATTATGACCTATTTTATACACTGTTAATCTAACTGAGTGCATCGTGTTTTACAAGGTCATAAGTTTTCTATGTAAAATCTTAATATGTAAGGTGATGAGTAGATAACACTGCATATGATAAGAAGATAGAGTAGAAAGTACAATATTTCCCTCTGAACTGCAGTGGAGTACAAGTATAAAGTAGTCTTAAATGGTGCAGTATATTTACCACGAGTAAAGTTTGTTATTTCACTAAAGTTTATTTAGCTGTAACTTTACTTTTACATATTTTGGCAAAATGTAATTTTACTTTTGATAATTAAAGTACTTGAATGCAGCTTTTAAACTTTACACAGACATTGACCACACTACATATATATTGCGGGTGTATATAAGTATATGTATATAATTAACTGTATATTGTAACTATATATATATATATATATATATATATATATATAATACATTATTCTTAACACCTTGATTTTAACCTTTCATGATTATTTTTAGATTGCAGTTTAGCCACTTGTACTTGTGTGCAGGAGCTGAACACTTCTCTCTTTCCTTGCTTGGGAAAGTGTTCAACTTGCCTCCAGAAATATCGATCTAGTGGTGCATTTTAAATATATTCACAAAATATATTCTACTCCAAGGATGCTATACCAGATGCATTTGTTGGCATCTCCACAGTGTAAACAGTCTGAGTATATTTATCATTATGTGTGAGAATATTTCACGAACTTCTAAATAATAAATGACTCTTGCTTTATTCATCATTGTTACAGTGAAGTGTGAATCATACAGGTTTGAAAATGAAATCTGATCTCAAGTTTTACCTCATCATTGTTATTACACACCTTTCTACGTAATGTGTGGGCATGTATATACAGTATGTGTATATGCACATATTTATTTGTATGCAATGTAAGCTAAAGAGTGAATAGGGAAGTTTTGTCTGTTTGTTTTGTTTATATCATGCCGCTCATTCATGAAAATTGAATTAAATATTTAAGAGTGAGGCAGCAATCTCCGCGCTCAACAAGTAAAGCAGAAATGTCCTTGAGCAAGGCACTGAGAACTCAAATGCTCGAGCGGAGCTTCCTGGTGGGCTTTTATCCAGCAGCATCCAGGCGTGCAAATGTGTAACGGTATAAATATGGAGCAAGGCGTCGCATGTTAAGTCAACTTTCCCCAGATACTGTAGCTGAAGGTTAAAGAAAGGTGTCTTCTTCGTCTTCTTCCACATCAGGACGCTAAGATGAGAAAACGGTGTGGTATTTAAATTTCTCCTTGTCCTATCAGCTTGAACTCGCCAGCTGTGAAGGAACAGAGGTCAGAGTTCAAACTGTGACAGCCGCAAATGTCAAACGGCTCGTCCCCTACTGTGACTGTCACCTTGGTTCATTGTTCAGGAAGCCAACCGACCAGCAGGAAGATATTGAAAGAAAAAAAAAAGAGAGAAAGAGGAAAGAAGTCGTCTCGCGAGGCTGGGCGGATGAACGTATGAAAATGTGCCGTTGCATAATGGGATATTGCGTAATATGTCCCATTCGAGAGCATGTCACTCACTGATGGAAACCAGGGAAAGGGCTTTTGGGGTAAAATGAAAAGGGGGGAGGGAGAACATGGAGGGCTTATGGTTCTGTCTCCGAGCAGAAGACGTGGAGTGACGGAAGTAGACAGCCAATGGGGTGTGGGCGCGGTGCGGCGGAGTGGGAAGTGAGTGAGGGGGGGTGAGGGAGGAGGGTGTGTGTGTGTGTGTGTGTGTGTGTGAGTGTGTGTGATGGTGGGTGGGCGAGAGCGCGGTCGGTACTGGTATTTCTACCCTGTCACATCGCGTTAGTGTGCAGCCGAGCACGACTGCTGAGCACACCACTCTGGACAGCTCTGCACACACGGGGCGAACCACACACACACACACACACACACACACAGGTTTAAATTCACAAGGACACACAGTACCTACACTTGAGTGCACACACACACACTGTAATCTCCCACGAGGACCGCAAGGACATCCAAAACAAGTGAGCACCGATGGAGGTTTGACAGAAACCAGGGGAGAGTGCTCAACCTCCCAACTTTGCTTCCACCCATCCGTTCATTTATCCTTCATTACAGCGCTCTGTCCATCCATCCCATCAGCCATTTGTGGCTCCAGTCGTCACAAAGGCATATTAATTTCCCTTTGCCTTTTCTCACAGAAATGTGCACACTAAATGGAAAAAATGACTGGAAAGGGATAAATCAGAACCAAATGAAGTCTGTCTGTCCCAGAAGACTGTGCATTCATGTTGGGAAAATATTGCAACCTGATGTTCTTGGCCCGGCGCTGCACTAACACAGGCGATATCGTGTTTTGGAAAGAAATTGTTCAAACCCATATGTGCAGGCTGCGCAAAGCTACAAATGAACCACAACAATTTACTTTACCGCTGTCGAACACATTGCTGCACGGGGCAAAGGGAGCAGCCAAGAAGCATCATCGTCATCAGACAAAGCCATTGTGTCAGCAGGGGCAGAGCAGTCAGCTCATCCGCTCTCTGGTCACTATATGTGACGTGGCTTAGTGGCCCGAGCCCAGAGGCTTTTATACGATATTTTCCTTGAGAAAATGAGAGATGAGGGGGGAGGAGATGAAGAAGGAGAGAAAACGAGCTTGGATGACGGTGCACCATTCACATCGCGACCCCCCTCGGGCAGGGGAAACAGGAAGAAGTGAAGAAAAGCAGATGGAGGGAGACATGAGCGAAAGAGAAAGAGAGGCGGGAAGAATATTTCACTGTAAATGCTCACACAGAGCACCCTGTGGCAATGGGAAAGAGAGAGGGGAGGGGGAGGGCGGAGGGCACAGATGGATGGATGAGGAGGAGCAGGAGGAGATAGAGTGGTGAGGTGTGATGTGCGTTGACCCGAGCTCTTCGGTGACGCCATAAACTTGGAGACACGCTTCAGCGGCTCTAAGCGAGGAGAGAGATATAAGCTGTCCATGGCCACCGGCTCTGTGGCCGGCTGTGTGGCAGAGGTCAGCGAGGACACGCAGAAATGTATAGGGCAGTGACGAGAAGGTCTCAAAGGTCACAGTTATATAACCGGGCCTGAAGATCTCATACAGACGCACACATCTGTCCACTTGCAAATCATTGTTTTGCAACCTGAAGACAGTTGTCACATACATTACGCATGAGAAGCACACATATGTCTTTACAAGTATAGATGCTGTTACATCGCAATATGCTGTTTTCCTTTTTCCTTGATTATATGTACATGAAATAACTGTATTAACTATCTTTGAACTATCTTTTGAAAAACAAATAAAAAAAGTATCAATACCTCTCTCATGCCTGTATAGTAAATGTCAGTCAGAAGACCAACAACTGGCTAGCTTGGCTTAGCATAAAGGTGGAAACAGCGAACCTATCTCTGTCCAAAGCAGACAAACTCTGATTACCAGCATCTCTAAAGGTCATCAAACACTAAACAAATTAGATATAACATGTTAATTTTTCAATTGTTACTCCATGGGGGGTTTAGTAGTGTGTTTCGGCTATTTTAAGCGTGCTGGCACATGTCTGTACGGATAGGTTTTCGGATCTGGGGTCAGGTTTTGGTGAGAGGCAGGCCTGCAAAGTGAATGGGATGGATCAGAAGTGTCAGGGGTAAAAATTTTCAATTGTTCCTCCAGCAGGTGTTTACGAGCGTGTTTCGGGCCTTTTGGAGCGTGCTGGCAACCCTCTGTGCGGACACTTTTTCGGATCTGGGGTCAGACTTGGAGGCAGGCCTGCAAAGTACCTGCGATGGATCAGAGGTGAAATTTGCTAAGTACTTGAGATGTTGCATTGGTAGCTAGTTTTTGTAATGGCTAATAGCACATTGTCAATTTGCAAACCACCCAGTTTCGTGACATTGCTAATTTTGACTAGCACTATCAACCTGTAGGACAATGTTAGCAGGGCACTGATGTGTAGAAGCTCGCTAGCTGCTAGTCTGACCATCTGGGCTGTGAACATTTGCCTCGGTGGAACAAATAGGCTATGCCCCACCAAAATTGCCACCGGTTTGAATGTAAATGGGTCTTTGAACTTACAGTCACATCAAATGTATTAGCAGTGTGAATGGTAAAGAGCTTGGTATTTTTGGAGAGGACTGTAGTGTGAGGCTCTTTGCCTGCTTTGACAGTAATTTAAGGGTACTCAGCACTCTTCAAGTTTCCAAGAGCAGAGTGTAGTCAGTGGAGGGACAGACACAGAGAAATCTGTGTTGAGGATGGGGGCAACAAATGAGACATCTTTTAGGAAAATCCAAGTTTTTGTTGTTGCTGCTGCTGCTTTGCTGCCCCAGAGCAATGTCTACTGTCAGATGTCACTAAGGCTGCAGTAGGCTAAGAGAGTAGGCATAAAAATATCTCAGACTACAAACTGATGTTTACTAATATGTACCTTAAACTGTTTTATTGATTTTCATATGTTCATGAATCTGTTAGCAAGAATAGTGCTTTATGAAATGCAATAGACAAAATGTGATGAGTATAGAAATAGAAAACCTCTTATCTATCAATGTTTTAGTTTCATTGTGTTTAATGAATACCACATTGATTTACTGATGAAAACCTTTTCTTTCTTCTCAGAGGAAACATCCATCTAAGCTGATGGCTTTCAATCAAGCAACGAGAGTCCATCCAACCCCAAATCCACCAGCACCAAACCCAGTTGGACAACATTCGTCAGATGAAGATGATTTCTTCTCCTCAATGAAGTCCAGAAGGTCAGAAGGTACAGGGGAGTTGGAAGGGTACCTAGCCTGTGCCTCAGACAAAATGGATCCGCTGAACTCCTTTCCAAACACCAAACAACTCTCTCTGAAACTCAACACGGGCCTGCCTGCCTCAGCTGCTTGTGAGCGGCTTTTCAGTTGTGCTGGATTACTGTTCACTGCAAAGCGAGCAAGGATGAGCGCAACTAACTTTGAAAATCAACTGCTGCTCAAACTTAACAAGAAGTTTGTAGACTAATGCTCTTAAGCAAATATCTTTTATGCAGACATACAGTGGGACAGGGCCATTTTAAGTTTTTAAGTTTATAGCCGCTGCCATTGAGTTCATAACGAGTAAGAAGTTTGTTTAAACATGTCTTATCATTAGATATTAAGCGCGCAGCCTGCCATCAGAATATGTCCCTGACAAATAGATTTTATTTTTATTTTGGTAATTTATGATGACTTGAATTGATGGGAAGACTGGTGTTGTTGTTGATGTGTTTGAAGAAAAGAAGGATGGCGCTCAGAACTAACAATTTATGGCACTTTCAATTCATGTATTGTTTGAAAACTTTTTATGGGATGGTCTGAACTAAAAGTTGCACATTATACCTTTCCAAGGGGTCTTAAATGTCCTGTGTTGACAACTTGACATGTTTTATGTTGTTATTGCACTTACATGTGTATCGACTTTTCTTTAATTAAAAACAAAAGAGTTTTGGATGTATGACCCCTTGTCCTGTTTTCACTACATGCCTTGGTTTTATTGTTTTGTAAATGTAACTCGGTAACTTTTACTTAAAGTGGATTTTAAATGAACTACTTCTTACTTTTACTTGAGTAGATTTTCAGACAGGTAATTTCACTTGTACTTGAGTAATATTTCATCAAAGTATTGGTACTTTTACTTGAGTACAATATTTTAGTACTTTTTCCACCTCTGGTATTTGCATATATACACATAGTCATTCATTGTATACAGTCATTGTAATGTGTAATTACAAGGTGAAAATATTGTCATAACACTGTTTAATTGACACAAATGATGCAATCGGTGAATTAAAAAATCTAGATTGTTAATATATTAGATCTACGTCAATGGAACATACAGTTGAGCAATGCAGCAGGACATCCAGCCATTGTTTGGCATGCTGCATTTGGCATACTATTTATTGACACATACTAAATCTTATTCAGACATACTAAAAACTGTTCAGAGATCTTGTTTTATTATGTTTAGGGGATTTAAGTGCACAGACGTATGTGTTAGGTTGTTATTCTTGTGTCGAGCTATAAACTGCTCCTCTGAACCCAGACTCTGGTCCTAGCTATCTGTAAACATCTACAGTGCTACATTGAGGTTACACTTTTAAAAGGATGAATGTGACAGAATATAATATATATCTAATTAAAAGATTTTATTTGCCAATTTAATTTATTGTGGGAACCTGAGCACCAGGGGAAAACCCACACAGACATACTTGACTTGACTTGACTTGACCTGACTTGACCTGAGACCAGATGACTTGATTCGACTCAAGTCATTTGGTCCGAGTCTCAAGTCACTTTTTCTTGGGCAAGTCAAGTCAAGTCAAGTTTAGACAGTGGACAGCAATTTAGTGTTTTTTTAAATGAAATATTGATTTCATTGTGGGAAGAAACCTGAGCACCAGGAGAAAACCCTACCGTGTGAGGCCGATTGCTGAGCCACTGTCAAGTAAATGGGGGGGACGACGGAATGGTGGAAATCGGAAAGGATTAGGAGACGGGCTGGGGGTCAGAGAGAGATGGAGGCAGGTGGGAAGAGGGGGGTGAGGATGAGGTCGAGGGGGAGAGGGTGGAGCGAGGACGGAGGAATGAAGGCAAAGTGATCAGAGGACGGGAGGAGGGAGATTTTCTTTTCATTTCTTTTTTCTCCTCCTTTGCTCTCTTTTGGAGCTCCGCCTTCATCTGTTTTTCTTTCTTTTTCATCTCCTTTTCCTGATGCTTTTCCAGCTTTTGTTTAGCTTTCAGGTCCTCTTTCTTTTCTTGTTGCTTCCTTTTCAGGTCTGCCTTCTCTTGTTTCTGTCTCATTTTCATCTCTTTTTTTTCTTTCTTCCTGATCTTCTTATCTGTTTTACCTTCCTTTTGCTCCTCGTTTGTTTCCTCTACCTCTTGGTTTGTTTCCTCTACCTCTTGGTTTGTTTCCTCTACCTCTTGGTTTGTTTCCTCTACCTCTTGGTTTGTTTCCTCCACCTGTTCTACTCTCGTCTTCCAGCTCTGTTCTTTGTCCTCCAGCTCGCTGAAATTCTGCTGCAGAGTTTTATATTTCGTCTGCCAAGCCTGTTCGCTCTGGAGAAATTCAGCTTTGTTGCTTGTCAGCTGGTTTGTGGTCTCTGTGAGCTTGTGAGAGAGAGCCACGTTCTCCTTCCCGAGATCCAGGATTACATCGTCCTTCTTTTGGAGCTCCTGCTCCAACTGCTTCACCTTCTTCTGCAGGTCGATCTGGAGCAGAACGCTCTTATGGTTGTCGAGCTTCAGCTGGAGCATCTGATCGTTTTGCTCAGACAGCTTTTGTTTTTCTGCCTCCAGTCTTACTGCCATGTCTTCCTTCTCCTGATTGCTCCTGTCCTGGAGGCTATCCAACTGCGCCATCTGGAACTGGAGATCGGTCTTCAGGTTTGAGATCTGGGCCTCATGAGATGCGATGGTCTCGTGCTTTTCTTTGTACTCGACCTTGAACGCTTTCTCCCTGAGTTCCATAATACCCTCAAGTCTGTTGAGCTTATACTTGAGGTTGTGGATCTTGTAGCCCATAGCCTGTTTCTCCATTGCCCAGCGTTCATATGGATTTTCTATGTGGTCAAAGGGACCCTCGTCCTGGTCAGACACTGGGCGGCCCCGAGGACGAGCGTGAACCACTTGCTCCATGTTTCTTGGGCCGTTTCTCCGGTTGTTCTGTCGAGACATTTCAGTTATCGTGGTAAACAAAGTTGAAATGGCCTCGAAGTGTTCAGTGAAGCAAAGTTGTAGCTATCTGCCGTAGACTGTGGTCTATAGAAGATTGTCTGGTTGATACTACTCCAATGTGGTCACGAGTGTCAAGGTTTGAATATTGGACCTGCCTTTTAAACTCTAGCAGAGTTCTAGAGGTTGGTTCCGTTCCGTGGCTTTAATCTGTTGTCTTTCATCTCCAATTCTTTACGAGATCAGAGCCACAGAATGGAACCATCATTCAAACTGTTTGAATGAGGTTTGAATGATGCAACCATGCTTTTAATCAGCAAGTATTAATAATGTAATTATATCATATATAATAATATATCAGTCAGTGGGGCCATACCAGTACTTTATATGAATGAATGAAATGAACACCTGTGCATGTGAACCACATCTGTGCAGTGTGCCCCTATAAGGACGTTATATAAGGAGCGTGCTGGCACCCCTCTGTACGGACACTTTTTCGGGTCTGGGGTCAGGGTTGGAGGCAGGCTTGCAAAGTGAATGGGATGGATCAGAGGTGAAATTTGACTGTCAGGGGCAAAAGTTTTCAATTGTTCCTCCAGTGGGTGTTTAGAAGCATGTTTCGGGCCGTTTGAAACGTGCTGACACACGTCTGTACGGACACTTTTTCGGATCTGGGGTCAGGGTTTGGGAGAAGCAGGCCTACAAAGTGAATGGGATGGATCAGAGGTGAAATTTAACAAAGTGTCAGGGGCAAAATTTTTCAATTGTTCCTCCAGGGGGTGTTTTGGAGCATGTTTCGGGCCGTTTGGAACGTGCTGGCACCCCTCCGTACGGACACTTTTTCGGATCTGGGGTCAGGGTTTGGTGAGAAGCAGGCCTGCAAAGTGAATGGGATGGATCAGAGGTGAAATTTAACAAAGTGTCAGGGGTAAAAAATTTTGTTGATCCTCCAGCGGGTGTTTGGGAGCGTGCACATTACCAATCTTCAGATATGAATAACATTATGAACAACAACATGTGGATGGGAATAGAGGATTTTTTGGGTGGGTGGGCTTGAGCCCCAGCCCCAACAATGTCTTTACATGTCCTTGTTCTGTCATTCTGTCTGTTGTGGATTCATTTTCAACGGGATAACATCACAACCATGTCATCATGTCACAAAACTTGACAGGTATGAAGATCAAAATGAAAAAGGCTGAGTTTGAAGATGGGTGTGGCGAGACCCATGAGTACTGAGTGTGGAACATTAACGTGTTGATGGACATCGCAGCTGGTGTGATCCCATTGCGGGCCTCTAGTTTTCCGATTATTGGTCACAACTCATAAAAATTAAGTGTTGTAAGTCATGTTTTTCCTCACTCACAGGGACTGGAATCAACATTATTGAGTCACAAGTTAGCAAAACTCAGGCCAGTAGACAGGCTGCTTGATTTGCTTACAACTGGGCACTGTGCTGTTAATAAACCAAATCAAAGAGTAATGCAACAGAGTAAGCAGCTGATGTTCGGAGCAGAAAAAGAGTGGCGTTTCTCCCCCTTGAAGAAGAAAGTGTCGTCCCTGCATGACTTCGTAGAAAGTGAGAGACTTGGAGACGCTCCATGTGGAGCTGTCTGTCAGCCAGGTGTGTACTGAGAGACCCTCCATGGGGTGGGGACAGGTGACACAGGTAGAGCGTAGGGAGCCCCTTAAGTGTCTCATTCAAGGTGGAGTGAGAATGGAGGAAGGTGGTGGAGGAGGGTGCCGAGAAAGATGTTATCACTTCCATCTCCTCCTCCGTGTTGGTGTGAAGGGAGTCGCTGAAAACAGATGACCTACATTTTCTTTGAGAAAAGATTCCAGCAGCGAGGCCTCCCAGGACTCAGAAAAGACAAGAGCAAAGTATGGAAAGGCACAGAAAGAGAGAAAGAAGAGAGAGGGAGTGAAGGTATAGAAAGACAGAAACAGGTACACTGCCAGTTTGACAAGGCAGACAAAAAGAAAGTTTTGACGGTAATCCTTTTCGACTCTTCCTTCCTTCCCTCTCGAGTGGTTATATAAAACACATCTAGAATTCTGTTCTATGCACATCAAAGAGCCTGCACCGCTTTGCAATCTGCATATATGATGCGTCCAGGGAACAGCAGGAGGAGTGTGTGTGTACGTGTGTGTGTCTCTGGGAGGAATGTTTCAGTCTAAAATAAGCTTCTTCGGAGAGTATTTAGATTACTTTGTGTTCAGAAGAGCCACTTGGATCTGTGAATGCTTTAGTCTTCAGATGATAATCACATCTCACTGCAGATACAGCAGGAAGCTTCCAAAACAAAGAACGAGAGTGTTCAGTTCACATGGAGCCCTAAGATTTTTTTAGTGTGGGATGGCTGAGAGAGACGTTGTAGTGTTTCAATCTGAACTGGAGAATTAATAAAACCACAGTGTCATGCAGCGGCTTGAGAAGAAAAAATCAAATAAGCCCCTGGTGTCTCTGAAGTGTGGATGCTGTCATTGAAATAATGTGGCTGCAAATGAAGACATCTTACTGAAGATGAGAGCTTCGTGTTTCATGGTTTACTGTTCCAATGCTGCCACCTGCTGGTGGAACAAATGCACTTTTTGCCAAATACTCTTGGAGAACATATTCAGTCACCAGTAAATACATGTATGTTTTATTTGGATTTTCACATGATTTTGTGTATGTATTTTCATGTTTCGATGCAGGCTTGATGATTGTTTCCTCAGCAGCTGGAAGACCAAATATCTGAGATTAACTGCATAAAGTCCTGACAGTGCATTATGCATTTATGAAATGAATGTATACCAAGGACAGAGAAATGTTGTTACATGTAGACATGACAGAGGGACCATCACATTTATGTTCAAGCAATTTAAAAGGCTACAAAAGTCAAATAATTTCCCCAAAGAGCTAAAATAAAGAAAATGAAAAGAAATCATTTAGACATGTTCTAAAGGATGAGTTCACCCAAAAATGAAAATGTAAGTTATTATCCACTGACCCCCATGCGGATGGAAAGTTGGGTCCACAGTCCACAAAACATTTCTGGAGCTTCACAGCAAAACAGCATTGCAGCATTCTAGATGGGGACTTGTTTTAAAACATTTAAAAACAACCAGAGAAAAACATGAAATGGCTCCATACAGCTGCAGCTGGAAGTCCTGAGATCCCCACGAGCTGTAGGGAACAATTTCATGTTTTTTTACGTGTTAAAACAAGACCCCATCTACTTCAGTTGTTCATGTATTCCATCTCCCTCTTTAAAAAAAAATCCCATATTTATGATGAATGTAGAAAAATGTTTCACCTCAAAGGTTTATGTTCTGGTCATAAAGGTGTATCAGACAACAACTGTCTTGAAACTAGCTGTGAAGTCACAAATGCTGCTCGTTAAATTGAGATCTGAGTAAGTAACAAGTAACAATACGCAAAAACACATAATGGGGTGACGAGGAACTTTAATATTCACGTTCTACAGGTGAAGAGTGTTGGAAAAGTAACAAGAAACAAGTAGCTTCATGTTCAACAGGCTACACAACAATGAATTTAAATAATCCCTCTTGCTTGTTTCTGACATGACAGATTACATTTTATTTTACAGCAGTCTCTCAGTCATACTGTGTGAAACTGAAATCATGTCATACAGCCTGCTACTGGCTGTTAACCATCAAAGAACACACTCAGGGAAAAATATTCACTACAAAAGAGTCAGTAAAAAAATTCAGCCATGTGAAACGTAAAAGTTAATCAAATGACATTTATAATGTTGAATAAAACAAATGAAACGTTGTTGATCTCACAAAAGGTTCAGAAGTGCGTGCCGTTTTTCATTCATTCATTGCACGCCTGTGATACATCGTCTGTGTTCACACAATTGCATTCAAGCCGGTAATTATAATTTACAAAATAATAAATCATTCAAAATCAGCACTTTACTCCGCCTGGTCGAGGTCACAATGTAATGGATGTTATTCAGTGAGAGGATCACAGGACATAATATAATGTAACATCTGTAAGGTGGTGGGGTTTTCTGTGTTTGAAAAGATCAGTGTTTCTACTTGGTGACGATGCAGTTATAAATCCATTTATCCAACTTCTGGCAATCCAAAAGTTGTTCTCAACAAGACCTTCTACAACAGTTCTATCAAGATTTAGCAGATTATTCACCAGTTATAAAGCTTGCCTTACAAACCCTTTATAACGGATGCCTTTTAAAAAAGTTGTGCTGAAAATCTCAATCAAAAACAACATAACAGCCTTGATAAATGTACATCTCTTACACTCCTTTGTGCAAATATGTACTATTAATATCTCAATAAAGAAACCAAGGGAAGTCTTTGTCATCAGTCACAAAAAGAAATCGTTTGACATTTTTGGAAACTTCACACTTTTGTTCAGCAAATATGAGGCTACAGCCAGCATCTGTTTAGCTTAGCTTAGCAGAAAAGCCAGAAAACAAGATAGCTAATGCCAGACAGTTAGCCTGCTGCTCCAAGAGTAGTCATGAAACGGTAACATATTGCTTTTACTCTTTTCTTTCGTATGGATTAAACTATAACGTGGTATAAGGTGCTGCTCTGCTGAATAAGTGGAATAAGAAGGGTTCGGTACATGGATGTACAATCAGTTCTCCTCAAAACAAAGAAGCAATCAGTGCATCAAGTGTAATCCACGGGCCGTTTCCCTCCTGTACTATTTATATTATGTAATGATTCATCATACCAAACAAGTCAACAGTGTATTCGCCTTATCAAAGCAATCAGTCTTGTCTTCGCTCATTTCCTGTCTGCCATGAACTTCCTGATGATGTCTCCTACGTTAAGGAAATAGTTACAACACTTAGATGAAAGTAAGCGACTCTCTCACACCATGAATGTCCTGCTGCTCACATATTTGCCGCCCCTGTGCTTGTGGCTGCAGCTGGAGGCCTTTCTACTTGCGCTGCTCCTCACAGATCCTCTCTTCATCCTCACGCTGTTGGACGCGCTCTCTGACACCTCATATCCCCTAGGTTTCTCCTTTTCTGCCTCTGTTTCCTCATGCTTGATGTTGTGGAGGTTCTCGCAGACGCAGGAGCGCTCCGAGGTGATGGACTCCTTGCTTGAGCAGAACCACTTCATGGAGCCGTAGAGAACCTCTGCGCAGCTGGCAATGGCTGCTATCAGCCCCACGGCGAAGTAGAAGCAGAGGAAGATTGTTTTCTCTGCGGGGCGGGAGGTGAAGCAGTCCACTGTGTAGGGGCAAGGAAAGCGGCTGCAGGGGAACTGGGCCTCCACCTTGAAGCCGTACAGCCACCACTGGCCCAAAAGAAAGCCAACTTCTGCAAATATGCGGAAGACCACGTTGATAATGTAAAGCCTCCTCAAACGGCGGTCTTCTCTTTGGTCCTGGCTGCAAATTTGGTTGAACTTGGAGCGGATGGTCCTCTTGTTGTGGTGATGCATGGCGTACATGAGGAAAACCAAGGAAGGTGTGGCGATGAGGACGATGTGAAACACCCAGAATCTGTACTGGGAGATGGGGAAGGCCATGTCGTAGCACACCTGTTTGCAGCCCGGCTGGAGGGTGTTGCAGGCAAACTCCTCTTGCTCGTCATCAAACAGGTCGCTGGCTACAGTTCCCAGGATCAGGATCCTGAAGACAAGCATGAGCAAGAGCCAGAAACGGCCAAGCATCGGCGAGTGGGCCTGGAGGCTGTCGAAGAGTCCGCCGAGGAAGCCCCATTCCCCCATGATCGCAGCACTGTCTTGGGTATGGCTTCTTGAGAATGTGGAGATCTATCCGCCTCAGAGTTGTGTCTTTGATTAAAAAGAGAAACCAAAGTGTGTCTTATAAGGTTCAATTCATGACTCAAAGGAGGGTCAAAGATAAGTCAGCTTATCTAGGTTTTATGCGCCCAAAGTGGTGACAGAGCTCACCTTCCACTGACCTGAAATCAAAAATGAAACACGATTATACCACCTGCAATAACAGCAATTTAACCATGTCAGGAAAGGAATAAAACAGTCACACTGGCCTCAGATAAACCTCTAGGTATTCCCCTCACCTTTAGGTTTTGTTTTTACAGATGATTGTAAATATGTTGCAAGAGAAAACAGTCAAAACTCACGTCTAATCTAAAAAAGCAATTGCTATAAAGTACATTCATCACTGGTGGTGCAAGGGGGGCAAACATCCCTGCACACATGTGGTGCCCTTCTAATCTTGTTCACCCCTGGCCCTCAAACATCCTGAATCCGCCACGGAAATAATCAACCAGTTACCAGGAATTTTGGTGAACTGGTTTTTGTTTATTCTCCACATATTTGTACATCATTTTCATGGCACGGCAGTTATGAATACAGCATCGATCAGACTACAGGCTGCTGCTTGTGGAAGCAAACTGACTGGTTGAGCTACTTGCTGGTCTGAAGCTGTACAATACATTCCTGACAAGTCAGTGGCAGCAAGATGACAAAACAAGCCCAGCCTTTAAGGCATTAGGCATTTGATTTACCTTAAAAATCCTGTTTTCTGGTTCGTCCTCTCCAACTCAGATATGTTCTCAGACAAAACGGAGTATATATAAAAATTGTGTCCAATCAAGCGTTACACTTTGGTCCATACCAGCTCCCACTCCAAATGGCATATGATGGAGGGTTTGCAGGGGCTTATAATTGAGAGGGCGGCAACAGTTTCGGAAATTCCTGCTACGTCCTAATCTGGACCCATCAAGAGTCCCAGACAGAAGTGATGTTTACCCAAGAAAGGCAAACACTTGATGAGCATTTCAAAGAGCTTCCTAAATGGCAGGAAGGGTCTGCTTTAAGCTGCACCAACAGTTTCTCTGATCACAATGGCCAACACGTGAGCAAGCCACTTGCGTAATGCTACCCTCTCATGTACTGTCATTCAGAAAGCATTACGGTACATACAGCAACTTTTATTGAGCTTCGTGCTTTGGAGTTCAAGATGTGCTCTTTGATGTTAGCCGTTATAACTGCTTCTCAACAAATTTTATGACTTTGAAGCAGTTTATCAAAGTTGTACTGAAATATTAGATAAGGCAAATTCTTTCGCTTTCTACGCTCAGCTCTCTGTTCACAATCTCAATTTGTGAATAAAAGCAAAGTCTTAAAGATCATTTTAACCTCTGTTATGAAATCATGATTATTAATTTAAAATGTTACTTACCCATCCAAATTTCTCAAAGACTTATTCTCCATTACACCAGTCCTATCTACCACAGGTGCGGCTGATCAGTCTCCCTCCCTTAAACACTCTTACTGAGAAACCTGACTTGTACAGACAGAAAAAAAGTCAACGGCACGTTTCGCTTGACATTGGCCCTGAAGCAATCCCATCAAGCGACTCATATTTCCAAACACTGCAATCAGTACAAACAAGTTAACTTTATTTTTTGCGATATAAAATGAACAGCCATTGAAATATTTACAAGACAAAACACAAACAAACAAACAAACAAAAGTGGATTACAAAGAAATGTCAAGTGGCCTAAGTGTTAGTAATGCTAACACTTAAGGTAGACACACTCAGGTATAGCAGGGTGCAAGCACCTGACACACAGGAACAGATTTCTTTTCCATTTTTGACAAGATAAGAAACTTTTTCTTTCTACAATCAATCCGCTTTGTAAAAACTGCAGGTCTGAGGTCCATTCAAGCCACAAGTGTAAATGCAACAGTGCTTCCAGCGATAAAAGCGAAGCCATATGTAATCACATGGCACAAACTTAATGTATAACTTACAGAACCTGTCTTTTATACAAAATCTATAAAAACTTGATCATGTAGACACTGGTTTAGGGACTAAGATTTAAAAGTCTTCATCTGAGTCTGAGTCCAGGTTGTAGGTTACAGGTTTCCGGGCACGTGAGGTCTTGTCCCGCGGTGCCACCGCCACAGGAGACGCTTCCTCCTGATCTGAGACCTGGAAGCTGTCGTCGTCGAGCCACTTCTTGGCTTTCTACAGGAACAGAGAAAATATTCAAGCATAACAAGATGTTAATGACTTACACTAAATACATTTTAAAAATGAAGTCTGGTGGTCCATTAACATGTGAAACCCCTTTCTGAAATTAGCATGCAGTGTAAAAACTGACCTTGCTGCCGGCAGTAGTTTTGGCCTTCAGACGTGACATGAGGTTGCCTGAGTCGCTGTCAGAGTCGTCGCTGACGGCCTGTTTCCGTTTTAGAACGGGCTTCGCCTTTGTGACTGGAGCTTTAACTTCACCCTCAGAGTCGCTGGAGTCAAATGTAGGGACCTTCTTGGCAGCCTTGCTGGACAGAGGTTTGGGCTTCGAAAAAGCATCCACGATGGACGGCTGCTTCACATCTATGAGAAATGAACAGGAACAACAAACCAAGGATGCATTTCAGTTCTTTTCTCCAACCATCATGCACTTCAATCATAAATTAACAAGAAATATTTGTAACAAACATGTAAAGTATTACTGTAATCTTTACTATTTATTGGTACCATTTGATGAAAAATAAACACAGCAACATCAGTGTGTCATAAACCACACTGAGCTGTTCCTAATTAGTGTTAACTGGCTATATACCTGCAGCCTTCTTCTTGGATGCAGCTGGTTTCTTGGCAGCAGGAGCTTTCTTAGGCGCTGCCTCTTTGGTTTTACGTTGAACTGGTGCCTTGGCTGCAGGCACCTGATCATCAGAGGGAGCTGCGAAGCACCAGAGAGCAAATAATTAGATCTCAGATAAATTAGCCCATTATTTCTCCAGCTCGTCACAGGAGCGTTACACAAAAATACTTACAGCTTGACTTGCTTTCAGCTCGTTTTACTGTGGATTTGCTCTTCGCCACTTTCTTCCTGCATAGAAGTAATGAAATAAAATTTTAAGATCAATATAAAAATTGTCTGATAAAAGCTTTGATGTTAAGGACAAAGCTTTATACATCATTGTTTTCATACTCACGTGGGCTCCGGAGCTTTAGGAGGCGGGGCTGGCGAGTCCACATCGCTGTCAGGCATGGAGCTGGGCTCTGGGGCGAAGCTCGTATCGTCATCACTGACAACAGCTTTCCGCACTGGAGCGTCCTTCTTCCCCCAGTCATCAAAATCATCTTCACTGTCGGACACACTGTACTTCACCTCAGCTTCAGAAATAGGCAACAGAAAGGTTTGATTAAGCAATGCTGCCGGGTATTCTAAGGTTTTTGTTTTTTTCAATCAAAAATTAGACTGAAAAGTTTGTTTTCCCTAGAGATATCCCATAATAGATGAGTCACTACTGCTGTAGCGAAGACCAGTTAGGGTAGAACTGAGATAAGAGAGCTAATTAGCCTTAGGAAATGCAGCTTATCAGCGTTTTAATTAAAATCCAAACATTTCTAGAGTGATTACATCTTATCTGGTGTTCTGGGTATGTATGAGCAAACAGCTGAGACGGTCCTTTCTCAGAGGAGGATGGGAAACAACTATGGATAACACCATAAGTGATGACAGAGGTCAGGATCATCTAGTAGAGTCACCTTTAGTTTTACGTCCAACCCGCTCCCTGGGGGCAACCACTTCCTCTGCCTCCATGTCACTGTCGCCGGACTGATTGTCAGACTCTTCGTCTGACCACGGGTTCTTCTTGGGCTTCTTGGAAACAGGCTTGAACTGAAGAGTGCTCTGCTTGCCGGCCTTTGATGCTGCTGCTGCAGAGAAATGTGTTTCTTAGTCATCTTTATAAAAATGCAGTAAAGCTTCATACATTTTTATTATGATGGTAAAGGTTTTTTTTTTATTTAGGTCCCTTTAACTATCCACTGTGGGAATATAGGTGCAGCTGTTGGTAAAAGGATCTTCAGACAGAACTTTTAAATGCTGGTGCAGAATTGTCATTATGTTGTTGGATATATAAACAAATTATGATGAAGCTAACAGTATCAGCATATTCTTGCCCCGGTTTTACAATCAAGCAGTATGACATGAAACCTGAGTCAGTTTGTTATCAAGGTGAAGTTGTAAAAAAATTGCTGCTGCAATTCAAAAACTGTGGGTAAATATAATAAAGCCTCATATCTGATCTCTGAATCACTGGTGGTAAAGTTTGATCTTTGTAAACAAATTCTCAAAGTGAAAGGAGGCAAATTGCAGATGATGCATTTTCACAGAGCTGCCGCTAGATGTTACTAAGGAATGATTGGTTACTGGTTTACTGTATGTAAACACAGAGGGAGCTGTGCAATTAGGCTGTAAATGATGATCTGATCGAGACTGTTGAGTTTAACAAATAATTTTACTGCACTTTTTATTTTCTTGAATGAGTGGAAGGTACGTTTAATTTGAGCTATGAATATGTCTTAGTGAATATACTAAGAACAGAACTCATAATCAACTCAAGTTTGGTCAATTATTGTTTTCATTTACCTTTTTCCTTCGCCTGGGTTTTAGTTTTCTTGCTCAGTCGTGCAGCCAAGCCAATCTCCTCACTCGGCTCAGCGTTCTCTGCATCTTCTCCAAACTCCATCTTCATCACCACATCTTCACTCTACAATTACAGAAATAAGGTCAAGGTAAATGTTATTTCATTTTGGCAGAGTACTGTACCAAAAATAGTTCAAGATGCAATTTAAATTTCATAAAAAGACATACCTTGACTTTTCTGCCCCTCTTGCCTTCTCCTTTCTTGATATCAGCCTTCCTGTTAGCTTCAGCTTTCATGGTGCTGGTAACGCGTGGGATAACGCGGCGACCCTGTGGCGTTGGCATAGTCTCCTGCTTCACCTTCACCGCTTTGCCTTTACCAGCGCCCTTTTTAATGACAGGCATGGCGGCACTCTCCTTTTCTTTTGCCTCACATCTCTGAGCACAAGAAGGAACAAGATATAGTCAGTGACTTTATGTGACTGAAGAGGTGCACTTATGACTGGATGTATAAAAACTAAAAAAAAAAAACAATTAGACAACGAGCCAGTACCTCCAGTTCCTCAGAGAAAGCAGCAAGGTCTTCCTTCCACATGTCTGTCGGACTCTTCTTCTTCAGGGCGTTCAGCTCTGTAATCTATAGAACAGCAGTCAGGTCAGAAATTGACAAAGTTTGCATGAGACAGACCAAATTAAATGTAAACTTTGATTTTTTTTTTAAGGCTGAACATCCCACCTTAGCATCCCTCTGTTTGCACAACTCCTCTTTCTTCTCTTTGGTCAAGAACCACATGGGCATGCTCAGCAGGTAGTTGTAGTCTGGCCCGCTGGTGTCTTCCTTCTCCGCTTCTCCCTCATCTTCCTCCTCCATCTGCTCCTCATTCTAAAACCATGAACACAAATATGTGAAGCCATTCGCTCAGGTGTAGATGATTATTTAGTATTCCTCACTGATGTAGAAACGTGTCCTACCTTCTCTTGAGCCTGTTTCCAAGCCTTGACTGGGTCAGAGTCGTAGCCCATCTCCTGCAGCATGCGAATCAGCTCCTTCTTTGGCTTGTTCTCTGCAAGCACATGGACAGAATTAATACTTTTAATAAAATCCCAAAACATTTTAGGTCTGCTCAATTATGCCTAAAACTTGGACTGTAGGATTGCCCACTTCTAGTAAGAAGTCATATAAAAAATACAAATGTTTCATTATTTGCATGTCTTTTAAATGAAATTACACAAGCTACTAACCAATGACCAAGGTGCCCTGGATTTTCTCCAGGATGAAGCGGGCCTGGTTGGTCAGTTTAGCGCTCTCTGCCCCGAGCATGCCGGCCAACCAGTCCTTTCTCAGCACATAGTACTTCATCCTCAACTCGAAGAAGTCCTTGAGAATATCCTGCACGGACTCGTACTTCTTCAGGCTGCCCACATGGTCGAACAGAACCTAAATAGGGAAAACAAACAGGTTAAGCTTTTCAGAAATGCGTGAGATTTTATAGCAAGCATCCAGAAGACTTGATTCATCCTCTGTCGCTGCAACATTACATGTGTGCAGCCATTACCATAGAGTTGCAGGTGAGGGGGCTCTGAAGCTTGAAGACCTTATGGAGGCCGGCAGCCTCCACCTCCCGCAGCTTCTCTTCTGTCATCTTGACCACAAAACGCACAGTGGTGTCTGTGTGGTATTCCTTGAAGTCGGTGATCAGAGAAGGGACCTTCTCTGTGCCGTTCAACATTGGTTCCAGCACGTTTTCCTTGTAGGTCTAGACCACAGAGAAAAACATGGAATGACACGTAGAGGCAATCAAAGTGGTCTCTAAAGCAATAAATGAAAAATAACTAATTTCATTTGATTCTATGTCATAGACCGCATCAATGTACATGGTGAAACATCCTGAATGGGGTTTCTGTTATCCAATAATTTACTGTTGTTTTTATTTTTAACTACGAAAATCTGTCCAACATATTTAAATCTCTCCAGTCATAAAGTTTTATATGTGATGTGATTACATTTAAAGTCAATGCGAAGTGTATTCACACAAATAAAGGTCACACGTGATTGAGCTCTAGAGGAGAGAGCCTGGCGCAGTGCCGGGGCTTCTGGAGGAATAAACACCCTCAGTCACGTCTGATTCTGCTCTGCTCTGATTTGGAGCGGTTTCCAGCAGGAGAAGAGCTCAGATGTTTGATTTTTTGTATTTTTTTACTTTTGGGATTAAAAAAGGATTTATCGTCTCTCAACCCGTCTGCAATCGCAAGCTTCCATCATCTGCTGTAATGTGCCGTTTCTCTTCATCCTTGTTGACTGCTGACTGGAGGGGAAATGTATTTTACTCCACTCATGTATTGAGGCAAGAGGTAAAAAGAAGAGACTGGAAGGAGATGAATGGAGTCTCTATTGAGTTCTGAGTTCAGTCAGAGGCTTAACTGATCACTTGGAACAAGCCAGCGTTGGAATGAGAGAGAGTATTTTCTGAGGTTTGGGGAAGGCTTAGGTGCACATATTAGGTGGGGGTTTCAGGTCCTCCACTAAAACTCATTATTATTACCATATCTGTGTACAAAGAGTTTGAAACACTAAAGCAGATAAGGAATAAATAATACCCAAATAGCTCAATGATAAAGCTTGCTAAAGAAGTCCACTGGGGAACCACTACAGCCATTGGCCGCGTTTCCCAGATTCGATCGTTCTTAAGGACTTAAGAAGGCTCTTAAGAAGGGTTCGGCTAAGAAGGAGCGCTAAGATACGGGTGTTTCCCAGATGCGTTCTTAACTGCCTTCTTAGGAGAACCTTAAGATCAAGCCAAAGAAGCTTCTTAAGAAGCTCTTAGTGGGAGCTGTCCACCGCGGTGCTGCTGTGCTGAATCAATCGATGCCAGGCAGATCGATCACCCACCTCTTTATCAGCGCATAAGTGTGTGTGTGTGTGTGTGTGTGTGTGTGTGTGTGTGTGTGCGCTGTCAGACCGGGCTGTCCAGGCAAAGAGATCCAACGGCCGTTGGATCTCCGCACAGGGCAGCCGGTACTTTGCCTGGACAGCCCGGTCTGACAGCACGTCCAGTGGGGAGAAGTGCTGACGCACGTATGCATTTATGTAAACCGTCTAGCTTCGCGCACGGCGACGCTGTTGGTTCGCAGCGAGAATGTGCTGTATTGCAGCCGTGGTTTCTCACACGCGCGGACTTTGGCAACGCATTTATATACTGTAGAGTAGCAGGTGAAGCCTCTCTGGATGAGGTTCAGCTTAGTTTAATACATCTGTTCCCTTGATATCTGTGAAATGCCACAGGGTTGTTGTTTTTTTATGTGTAGTACTATAAACTCATATATGCAGATGTTGTGGAAAACTTAAACGTGTAATTCAATAAAAAGGTTTTTTTTTCATCTACCATTTTCTATTTTTTTTTCTTGCGCCAGTGGTCCGCAGCTATGAGCGCATTTCAACATTGAGCATTGTTTTATTATTTCGCAAAGTGGAGGATATAAATTTCCCTGACGCGGCTTGATCACTGAGCATTTGGTCGCTAAGAAGGCTGTTAAGAGTGGGTCAGCTCGATCTTACATTTCCTTCTTAGTGAAAGATCTTCTTAAGCTAAGAGCGACTCTGGGAAACACATCCTTCTTTCACAGCGTTCTTAAGAGCGCTCCTAAGAAGATCTTAGCACTTAAGAGCTTCTTAACGAATCTGGGAAACGTGGCCATTATAGGTGCCTAAGCGTTATAATAGCAGGGAAAACCCTAATGTCTCATTCACAGGTTGTCAAATACCAACACAGTTTGTGACACACAGCATTGGTGGCCTTCATCATCTGTTTATATGCTCAATAAACAGATAATATTTGACCTGAATTTCTCTCAATTGCTGCGGGACGTGAAATCTACCAGGACATGTGGACCAGCACTAATTTCTAGAAACAGAAACAGTTCCTGAATACATCAAGGAACAAGGTCAAAGCTTCAACAACTAACCTGCGTCCAGGCTTTGACAGGCAGTTCAGAGATCTCAATGGTGGTGGAATCAATAATGGCCACCTCTCCGCTGTTCATGAACTGGTTTTCCATCACCTTCTCAATTGTGCCTCTGAAGCCTTTGTAGTTTGGAAGCTAGGGAAGAAAAAGGTAAATTATCCTTATAATCCTATTTGTTCACCAGAAGACACAGGATAAGCAACAACAGCCATTCCCTGTCCTCACCATGGGCAGAGGCTCATCGCCATTGAGCATGAGGTGGATGTTGTTGATGATCTCTCGGATGTCGTAGTTGGGGATCTTGCTGGCCCAGCCTGTGCCAATGCCCTCGGCACCATTTACCAACACAGTGGGGATGATGGGCATGTACCACTCCGGCTCTACGCGCTGGTTGTCATCAAAGTTGTACTTGAGCAGGTTGTCATCCACTCCTGGGAAAACAAGGCGGGCAAGCGGGCTGGAAGGACAGAAAGTCGGGAGTTTTGGAGTTAATCACTTAATAGGTAAACCATGAAATCAACTCCACACATCCTTATCTTAGCAAACGTGTGCAGGAGGCCTGCAGCTTCAGATTATGTGGAGTTTGTAAGGAGGCTGCTGACCTGAGCATGGTGAAGATGTATCGAGGGCTGGCAGAGTCTTTGCCACCATGCAACCTGGTTCCAAACTGACCCAGAGGCTGCAACAGGTTCAGGTTGTTGCTTCCCACAAAGTTCTGGGCCAAACCAACAATGGTCATCATCAGGGAAACCTGAAAAATGAAGAGTTGAGGAAAGTTATTCAACCGTATTATCAAAATGATAAATATAAGAAACACAGTAAGATTCTTAGAATGTGTACAATCAGCTCATTTAAGTGTAATGTCATCTCACCTCTCCGTGGTGGTAGGCCGACATCTCAGCCACCGAGCCAGCCAACTGGGCCACCTTCACCTCCCGCTTGTCATTCCTCTTGAAGCAACAGAACAGCACCTTCCTCTGGCCTGGTTTCAGACCTGATATACACATAAAGACAGACGCATATTAGACCGCTATTACACCTAATAATAGTATTTTTTAAAGCTTCAATTTCATTTCACATACCATCCACCAGGCAGGGGATGGACCTCTCATTGTCAGAGTTAGAGAAAAGTACCAGCTCCTTGTTGACAAAGTCGTTATAGGAGAGGAACTTGGTGGCCTGACCGTAGAGGTAGTCCTGTAAAGACAGCAAAGACGCTGTGAAACTACAGAAAACAGCAATAAAGTACATGTAGTTTTTTTTCATTTTTAAGATTTTACCTCAGGCAGGTTGTGCTCCCTGCGCTGGCGCCTGTTGACCATGAAATTGGTCAGCCATTCTTTCCGCTCTTCCACTTTCTTCTTGCTAAAGGCCTGGGCAAAAACAAAAGAATATGCAAGACTCAGATGTTAGCACTACAACTACTGATTGTATTGTAAGACATTTTGAAATAGCTTATAATGTTATATAATTACAAGGGTGATAGCTTCATCGTCTTCAGGTCCAGAGTACTTGAATGGGATACGGTGTTTCTGCATATCAGAGAAGTACTCCTTGGCTTCCTGCGACGTGCTGGTTCCCAAACCTGAATGGATGAAGACCGCAAAGAAAGAGAACCTATTAGATATAGCACTATAAAGACAGGCGAGATTACAACCAGCAACAGGCCAGGTATGGAGGGATGCTTACTTGTCATCTTCACTACCACACAGGGGTTTATAACAAACCTTTGTAGTATTTGATTTTCCAAGATTTGTGGTTGGGCTGGCTTTCCTTCCATGCACTGAATTCAGGGATGCTGTAGAAAGACAGCTGAGTTTTCTTGTGAGATGCCTAAAAAGAAGGAAATAAAACAAGTCTGAATCACTTCATGTTATCTCACTGTCTTTTAAATGGTTAACATATTGAAAATTAGCACAATAAAGATAGATTATGAACATCTTCAAAGAGAAATCAGGTCTGATTTTCATTTAAATGGTTGAATTGTTGACTAAAAGCAGTCAATAGCAGCTTTTCCATAAAACTACATTCAGTTCTAGGATTCGACACCAGATGGCAGTGTTGTTGCAAATTCAAGTAGCATGTTTGGATCTCTATCAGGGCTAGAAAATCAACTCAACAAGATGTACAGAATGAGATCTACCAAGGCTCCATCTGAGTTGCTCCAAGTGAAATGACTCAGGCAATCATAGTGACAGTAATGAGAATATTTACCTTGATGATGGGGGTGATGAACTCTTCCAGGAAGTTGTGGCGCAGCAACGACGGCCAGTTATGGTGGATGAAGTTGATCAGCAGGCCCTTAATGTGGGAGCCATCTTGATCCTGTCGCAATCACAGGAATACAGTAGATACCAGTCATTTTAATGTTAAGAAATCTGTAAAGCTAATTTGAACTTATACATGCAGCCCTATAGACATAAATTAAGTTTAAAATGATGAATACAAATTGGATACACAAAAAAACAAAGTAAAACAGAAATCTTCAATGAAACAGTTGGTGCACCTGATCTGTCATGATCATGATCTTGCCGTAACGCAGACTCTTGAGGGATTCTGGGTCGCTGTAGTTCTTCTTGTACTGAAGGCCGAGGATCTTAATGATGTTGTTGATTTCAGCATTCTCCATAATCTAATGAGGAAGACCAAAAACTCACTCTCAGCTGTTTGGTAAACTACATCACAGACAGATCTGTGTCCATACAAGACAAATACAATAATACAAAACTAGATACATGACCCCCCTGGCACCCACCACTGAGACATATGTATCTGCAGAACCACAATGCTGTTGGGTCTGACCTGTTTGAGTGAGGCCTCCCGCACGTTGAGCATTTTTCCTCTGAGGGGGAAGACTCCATAGCGGTCCCTGCCGACCACACCCAGCCCAGACACAGCAAGTGTCTTGGCTGAGTCTCCCTCAGTGAGAATCAGTGTGCAGCCAATGGAGTTCTTCCCACCTGCAAGAGAACATGGTTACTGCGTGAGCTCATTTTCATTCTCACAAGGCTAGACTAATAAAAAAAAGAAAAGAGTGTGGTGTACAATACCTGCATCGTTGGCATCATCCAGTTTGGGCACCCCTTTGATTTTTGTGTGTTTGACAGCCGAGCATTTCTTGTTGAGCTGAGTCTGAGCCTTGAACTTCACCCAGTTCATGATACTTTCCACAATCCCACAGGAGTTGGCCTATGAGGAACAGAAACGAGGGGAATTAGTGAAAACAAATTTTATTACACTTTTAAAAAAGGCAAGAATGCATGCCAGTAGTATTTTCATCAGCACCTGTTTAATGAACTTGTCTCCTAGAGAACAAGTGGACCCAAAGCTCTTGTGCTGCAGCGTCATGTTCTCTTTGGTCTGAGAGTCAAAGGTGGGGTTCTCAATCAAGGAGTTGACAAACAGCCACATGTGGTTTTTCACCTGGATGGAAAGGAAGTGGATTATATTCAGTTATTCAATTTGTTAACAGCAAATCTTTTCCACTCAGATACTCGGGAGGAATTATGATGTGAAGGTACACTAAGATGACTGTACCTGGAAAGGCTTGACGGCCACCCCAGCTTTATTCTTCTTCTTCACCACTTCGATGAGCTTGGCAACGACCTGGTCAGCCACATAGTCCACGTGCCTCCCTCCCTGAGGTCCAGGGGACAAACATAACATCCCATTTACAGAATAAATGTCATAAGTCTTAATCGTTGTGACACAAAGTGGCTGGGAGCGCAGCCAAGCATGTACTTAGCTGACAAAAGGGTCCTAGCCTACAGGTTCAATCTACCTTAAGATGCTTCATAGCTGCTCTAAGATGAAAATTCAAACAGGGCTGCTAAAAGATGATTGAAATTGGCATTCAGTATTCTAACAGCTCACACTTAAAAAATTAAATAATGGGTTCGGCATAGTCATCAAAACCCACATTCAATCACTGTTACACAAATATGTACTGCATACATACAATGAATGCATTACAAAAGTTCTGATTCGCTGTGAAATTACCTTGGTTGTAGCAATACTGTTGACAAAGCTGACTTGCTGGAAACCCTTCTCGCTCATGGTGAGGCAGACCTCCCAGCGCTCGTTGACGATCTCGTGGACCACGGTGAGTGTATTGCCGACCTCGTCCACCTTGTCCTTCACATACATGTCCACGTAGCTACGGAAACCTGAAACCTGGAGTACAACAGCGGTTGTCTTAGTCTTAATCGTATGATTTTATTCCTGTTCGTACCATTTAGAAACCTAACTCCTACATCAAAGCTATGTAAAAGTAAAAGATATTTTAAAAAGGCTTTGAAAAATGTCATAATAATATGTTGGAGCTTAATTACTAGGATAAAAAAACAGGTTTCTAATTAATCAAAATGGTTTAACTTTCAAAACCGTCTTTATAAGGCAGAGTTCACCCTGAAACTTAATTTAGCTTTAAAAATTAGACTAAACTAATTTAGCGAGAGAAAGTTAAAAGATAGGTGACTGTCAGGCAGAAGTGATGGACAGTAAAGTGAAATGACATGATAACGTACTGGCAGCCTCTTGCCGTTGAAGAACACACGGACACCTTTGGACGCTCCAGCGATGTCATAGGCCCTCCTGGTCATCAGAGCCACTGTGTCTTTGTCCAGTATGCTCATTTTAAACTTGGGCAGATCTGGCCTGAAGGTGATGCAAGTGTATTCCTCTCCGTCAAAAGATTTGAGGTTAGCATCCCCTGTCCTGCCCATGTTGTCGTACCAAGTCTGTGAAAAACACAGACAGACATATTATAAAACATTTCCCCTTACTTAAGTAACAATGACGGCAAAAGAGCAAATTTGGTTGAGCCTCCATCCTACCTGCTTGAAGGTCTTCTTTGATTCTTTACAGGCAGTCTCTACAGTGAACTTTGTGCTAAAGATGTTGCAAAGCTTAGCACCATATCCATTGCGTCCACCTGAAGAACAATATTGGTATGAATACGTAGGTTAGGATATTAGAAAAGTAACAGTCTACTGATTTAACACCAAACGTGACTGTAGCTTGTTTATAAACAGCCTTTGTGTGGCTTCAATTTATATTTTTGCTCAACCTGAGTCTTATGTTCACAGTTATATGCAATTATTTAATTTAAATGAGTAAACTCACCGGTCACTTTCTTCTGTTCGTCATCGTAGTTACTGGAGGTGAGGAGCTGTCCGAAGATGAGAGCAGGCACATAGACCTTCTCCACCTTATGCTCCACCACAGGGATACCCTTCCCGTTATTCCATACACTGATGGTGTTGTTTTCACTGAAAGGAAAAAAGTAGACATGCATTTCATGATGTGCGTCTGCAAATTGACACTGTGGGAGGATCATAAGACATTTGAGATCTTATATAGTTGTGCAGTATTAATTATTACTCACACATCAATGCTGATTTTGATGCAGTTCATGTTCTTATCCCTCTGCTTATTGTCAGCTGCATTTACTGTAGAGAGAATAAAACAAATATTGCTTGAATAAAGTAGGCCCGACATAGGACAACCAACATGTTGTCTATATACGTAATACACCATCTACAATTATGAGCCATTTACTCACCAAGGATTTCATCAAAAATCTTGTAAAGCCCTGGCACAAATGTCACATCACGGCAGTTCAGTCCAACATCCTCATCATACACCCACATTTGCTAAAAGAAAGAAGTCAATCAATGATTCCAAAGATCATGCATAAATTTGTATAATTTGAACCATTAACGCTTTATTCCTCAAATCAATATTCTGCAACTCTGCAGTGAGAACAATATTCTCTCCAAAAATATCAAAAATTTACATAGGACTTAAATCAATTGTTTCATCAGAGAATTCTTAAATTTCAAAGACCTTGCTTTGTGACTTCTTACCTGGGTGACAGGCTCTACAGAGCCTATGTAGGAGTCAGGTCGGAGCAAAATGTGCTCCAACTGCGTCTTCTTTTGGTAGATCCTCTCCACCGACAGCCGCTTCGGATCTTTCTTCGTCTTTTCCACCGGCTTGTTTTCAAAGAAGGTCTGTCGAGTACGACACACAGTTATTATCTTTAATGTGCATTTTCTTGTATTGCTGTCTAAACTGTAGGGCTACACCAAAAAGAACTAGAAAAAAAACAAAAAACAAAACAAATGAGGGACAAGTAGTATGTTTATCTGGGGCATGTGGGACATGTTACCGATGCTGAGAGGTAGTCTGAAATTTGATATAATGTCCAGTAAACTATTTCTTTTCTGCCCCTTACCTTGCAACATACAGTATACTTGGCCCTTTGGTTGATTCAGTAGTATGCTGCTTTTGCACGACCACATGACTTTTTTGCACAGTGTATTCAGACTTCTGTTACCAGTCCTAGTTTCCATCATATTCTACCCAAATCTGGTTGGTAGTAGCGTAGGCAGCAAAGATTGTGACAGGTTCACCTGTACTTTAACCCACATTTATGCAGTTTTATCAACATAAAACAAAACACATCCTCATGATGACAGCCTTCCCCGTTTTCTCTTTACAGTGTTTTGAATTAAAGGCAGATTTTAGGAAAGCTGTCAATTTTTTTTCAGGTTCTATTTGTGCTGCAGGTAATCTCCAAACAATAACCAACAGCACCTGCAATGCCACTTGTTCAAACAACTGCACATTGTTGAAATTACTTCAATCTTGATAGGATAAAACAATGGACAAAAAAATGGACTCATAACTACTAAAGAATTTAAATCATTAGTGTACACTGCAGAGTCTACAAAAAGAAAACATCTCCTGGGAGTTCCTGAGACGTGATTTCACCATGTGGCTTAAGGACAATTCAGAGGGGAAGCTGTTGGAAACAGTGTTTGCTGGCATGCACTTAACTGTTCTGCCTTTTTCTACTTACAAACTTCAGACAACATCATTAAAAATGTTCATGTCACATTTTGAGAGAAGTTACAGTTTGTGCAGGCTAAGCAGTTAAATCCAAGTTTACACTGATTCTAGCTTAATATAAGTTAATATTATTACGGAGTGTGCACCGCCATGTTGTGATGTCAACGTTATTTCTTAAGCGGTATATGAAAGGATGTGTCGGTACGTTAACGTTAGCTAACTAGCTAAACGGACCGTAGCATTAACACGGTTTCTGAAGATGCATTGGCCCACATCAGATTTGTAGTTTGGACATGTGTCTGGGAGGTGAGTTGTTACGTTTCTGACGGATCACTTGACCATTGCACTTTGCATGACACATTTAACACCACTCTCATTACGTTAAATAAGTTGATAGACGATGTGAGCTAGCTAACATAAACCGTTGCTAAGTTTCAATGTGACGCTAGCTAACATTAGCACTGTCTGCAAATAGCGAACATCAAAGTGACAGTAATGTTACCTTCAGTGGTTCAGCCATTCTTCTTATATTTATTACTAAGCCCTGGCGCTTAATTTATAGACTAAGCTTATAACTAACGCTAGCTGATAAACCCTCGGCTAACTCCTAACAATAACTGCTGCCTGGCTTCACTGTAGTCGCCGAGTGAATCAAAAGCCCGGTTAGAACATTCAAAACTTGGAGGAAACTTCTCGCGCCAGCTTCATTGACCAATCAAACGACGGGGCTTCTGACGTGTTCCGCCAATGAGGAAGTTAAAGGCGTCTTTTTTCAAAGAGAGAACCAATCATCCACTTCTTAAGAGGCATGAGCCCGCCCACGATGTGTCTAACGGCCAATCAGCTTCCCAACATGGACAATAATAGAATACGTGCTGTAAAGACATTTTCAGGAGTTTATTTATCATTGACACACAATCATCTAACAACAAGAGAAGAGACGAACAGTGGAACTAAGTATTTTGTCATGGTTGTCATTAAAACTGTCTATTCAACTCTGATTTGACAATAATCGGCCTATATGGAAATAAACATTATGTTTGTAAACACTTTATTCATTAATTGAATGACTGAGTGATTCTTATTTGTCCTGGATCATAGAAACCCTGCTCATATGGGCCTGTCACAGCTAACACATAGCACTTATTTCATTTACAGTGGGGTGACTGAGTGTAAAAGATCAGTTGTTTTATCGTTATGGCTGTACTGCAGCACACTGGGAATAAATACTAGACATATTGATATGATATTGGCATGGAGGTATGGGAGATGATTATTTGGTGAGTAGTGTCACAATCATAGCCCATTTATCCCATGGGTGCTTTATAAAAACACTTTCACACAGTTCACAGGATATTGATGTAAACAACCATTAAATCTGAAGGTCAGCACTAACATCATTGCATTGTTTCATTTTCACTGTATGTGCTGTACATAGTCTACACAGTGTGTGGCCACATAGTTTAGAAATGTACATGAAAAAACAGCCCTTGTTTGTCTTTCAGATGCTTTACCTCGGTACTGGTAAATAGTATATACACTTTCATTAATGAGCTTTTATGTCTCATCAAATCACTGACTAGATTGTACCACGTGCTAATAAAAAAAAAACAGGAGCTAAAATTAAAAATCCTCCAAATTGAAAGAGAAAGAAAGAGACAAATGCCTTACCGTCCTCAAGTCTCTCCATACAATGTTTACTCTGTTCCACTCTTAAATTGCAAATGTCTAACTCAGGTGGTTACCAACTAACTCAGGTCTGTCTTTATTTATGGCATATCACACAAGCTTAAGCACTTTTAAAGCCTTACCATGTTCTTTGAAGCCTAATATGATAGCTGTATAATCCTGCAGGATTTCAAGAGATCAGAGAAACTGTGATATTCACAGCTGCATAATGCCATTCAGGATTCACACAGCCAAGTGAAGCTGCAATATTTAACATCTTTGCACACTCCATCTTATTTACATCTCGCCTGGAAGCTGCACCTGCAAAGTCAGCAAATAATTTCCGAAAGAGTCAAAGTGTGCATCATCACTCAAGGTACTTATTTTAGTCCAAAGTACAGCAGGTGACAGCTGCTTCTTACACACAGGAGAAAATACTGGAGATGTAATTCTTATTTTGTGAACAACCTTTCATTAGTACAGTTAATACAACCTTAATTTGTTTCATTGTATACATAACGCAACTTGCAATACACATAGTTTGCAAATAAGAGACAAACCACATACAGTATGTATACCTTATAAATTTGGCATGTATGCAGATGCAGATGTATATGTGTACATACGTGTGCATGACCTAAATCCATATATTTATATACATCTTTTCACACATACTCACACCTGCACACACATAAACATCTAAGATGTAAATTTTTCATAGATGTACAATAACAAGGAAACACTATGGGCTCCAAATGCATGATCTTTTGATTTACCCGACAGTCAGCAGTTCACAATATACATATATTCACATCAGTTAAAGGTGCAATATGTAAGCACTGGCATCCTGTTGAATTCAAACTCAAAAAGAAATAGGGGGCAGCATATAACCAGAACCGCTGGCTGCTGGGAGCTGGCATTACCGGGGCTGTGCTGGTGTTTTCACCGCTAACACAGGAGCTTTGGACCAGTATGGGCTTTGGCCCAGCTGGTTAGCATGCTAACTTCAGTAGATATTGCTGCA
Organism: Pagrus pagrus; assembly: GCF_965226575.1. Lineage (NCBI taxonomy): Eukaryota > Metazoa > Chordata > Actinopteri > Spariformes > Sparidae > Pagrus > Pagrus pagrus. The sequence goes on along the minus strand of NC_140208.1, from coordinate 15,569,200 downwards.
ACACGTTATATTGCACCTTTAAGTCATGACTAAAAGTACACTTTAGACTGCTTTAGACAAACAAGTATTCACCACAACAAGCTCTCCACTGCTGTGATCCGGATCAGTTGGCCTACAGTCTAATCGAAGCGGGTGAGAGATTGTGTCCTGGTTGTGTCTATATTGTGTCTTTCCCTCTACACACTACCCAGCCCACTAGGCCATCCCTAATTGGAAGGAAGCAGAGAATGAAGCACACCCATTCTCTCCATGTTGCCCTAATGATAATGCCATTGTTTATGTTGGTCGCTTCTGGTACAAAACCATTACTGTCTTTTTCAATGTACAAATATACAAAAACGACTTGCAAGAAAATGTTCTGTAATGTTTTCTGGAATTGCAGCCTTCCATTTACCCCAAAGTGTTCAGCATTCAATTTTGCTTCATTTATCAATACTCTCTCCCACCCCACCCTGCCTTCCTCCCTCTCCCCCTCATTTCCTCCGATCGCTCTGTCACACACGCTTACACACTGTACATGATAGCTGCCTAAAAGCTATTTAGCGGTTAATGGGTTTATCTCCCTAAAAGTTTACTGTTGTAGTTTCATCATAGCACTCAGCTGATGTGTTTTAGCTGCCACAGTATATTACTGTGCAGAGCTTCACTTTGTGTCTTGCAGCTGTGTTCAGCTAATGTAAAGATATTCAGAAGTCTAGGATTTTATTCAGCACTAAGCAAAGCTTTTACAGTTTTGGTCTGGTGGTTATCAGTCAATGGAAATGCAGTAACCTGATTTATCTAACCGTTCTTCCATTCTTATCTGTCTTCCTCTGCTATGCTGCCCACTCATCTGACCTTGGCATGATAATAATAGGGCTGAGGAGTTTGAGCTGTGGTCCAGCAGATGTAGTGGAGTGTATGTACACAAATACACCCACACCTGCACCCATGTATAAAGGTGCAAGCGCACATTACAGTTTGGTTTTGCACTCGGTATCTTCAGCCAGAAAGAATGATTGATTTCTTTTAAGAAATATAAAAGAATGTGCCAACTGCCCTCATCCAGGCTTTTTTTTTGTACACGTACAACAACACAAGGAGCTGGATGCTACCTTCAAAATAGCATATTTTTGATTCCTCTGTACCTGACAGTGAGACAATTTAGAGTCAAAATGTGCTGCAGAGCAGTGTTGAGAATTTTGTGAGATGGGATTTACTGTTACCTTCAAAATGTATTTTATCACCTCATCAAAACTATAATTAGAGGGGATTAGCCGCACCGTGTATTCAAACTTTTCTTTCTTTTTGCTTTTGCAGAAACAAGCCTCACGAATACCACCCAGATCTGCAGCTACTCAGGAATATGAAGCTGTCTCATGTTTGTTTGAAGGCCTTAAGCTTTAGGAGTGCAGTCTCATCCAGAGGAGGTGTTTATTCAATCTCTTCTTGAAGGCATGAACACGATTTGATGTGATGTCTCCGACGACTGCAGGGGGTAGGCTGTTTCACGTTGTTACAGCAGAGTGGAGAAAGCTCAGAATTAAGGCAATAGGTGTTAGCTATGGGGAGAAACAAGGCATGGCCTGGTGGTAACCTCCTGGTGGTTCAACCTGGGGCATTAGCTGAGGTTAACAGTGCAGTCAGGACTCCTGGACAGTTGGGAGTTTGTATTGAAAAGAACAGTTCATCTGCATACATAAATTTCAGATTTCTATTTGAAAGAAATAGTTTGCGTTTTTGGGAAATAAGCATATTAGCTTTATTGCTTACAGCTAAGATCTATGGAGACCTACTGGTACCTTTGGAAAGAGCCGGGCGTGCTGTTACCACCTGCTTTAAGTCTGTTTGCTAAGATAGGGTAACTGTGTCCTGCCTCTACTGTAGTTTAATAATTAAAAAGCAGACATGAGAGTCATACCTATCTGTCTTGAACTCTCTGTCAGAAAGCAAATCACCAAAAATGTCCCAAAATGTTGAACTATTCCTTTTAATGGCAAAATGGGAAGCCTTACATACATGAAAATCTGACAAAATAAGAAGTCTGGCAAATGTTTTGTGGATTTAGGAAACCTTCCATTGCCTTCTGATAAGTTTCTCTGTAGTAATTTTAAAAATGTGTCTCCACAGTATAAAATCCTATTGTAATTTAAGAGAATGCAGCTTCACACCTGTTTGCAACTATCCCATTACTATTCTAACCTCGTAACACACTCACACACAGACTTCCTCCTATCTAGTACTAGTGGGCAGTATGAAACAGGGAATACTAAGTTCGTAGCATCCAAAAATAGTCACCCATCTGAAGTTGCTGAGAGATGTTAGCAAAGTAGATGGACACCCGCCCTCTCAGTACCACCTGCTTCCTGTTTATTTATTGATGGCCCTGTGTTTTCTGAGGCCTGATACAGCCTGACTGTTGGGGAAGTGGGGGAGAAAGAAACTTGATGTGTCATAGATCTGTTTATAGCCGTCTAAAGGGGCTGCTTGGTGCAGTTTGATGTCCTGTGTCATACAAGGATAGTGCTGCGTCGCGGATATTAGGGTGACAGGTAAACAACTGCTGCTTCCAGCTGAGTACTTGACAGGTATGTCAGAGCTGGTTCCAACAGAAAACAAAAGATATCTCAGTTGACAGTGAAAAGGACCATTTTCAACATCCATCTTTTTTCTGCAGTTTTGGCCTTTACATCCACCCAAGATAAACCAAACATGTATGAGCTGACCGTGCCACATGCACTTTAATTGACTCAAATCTGAGACCACCTCAGTCTGACATTCAGAATGAATTTCCCACTACTTAATCTTAAAGTAACAGATATTTTAGGAAGTCATTCGAAGATCGATACTAGTCTTATATCTGTCCATGAAGGTACAGCCAGAAGGCAGTTAGCTTAGCTTAGCTTAAAGACTTAAAGTTGGGGAAAACGGCTAGTCCAGCTCTTTACAAAGGTATCAGAACATCAAATTTACTAATTAACATTTTGTATGTCATTTGTTTAATCCAGACAAAAACTGAAAACAGCAATTTGTGATTTTTGCTTGGGGGGTTGTGCAGAACTATTTCTTGGCTGGGTGCAGTGACTTCTGGACTGACAGTCATTGTGAGGCACAAAACCTGATGTGTTAAAGGTGCAACATTAAAGAAATTAGTCAACTCTTTAATTCATGCTACAAACAAATATAGGACGGCATATCTGCAGAGTAACCATTAACTGCTGCCAGCTATAGTTTCGATTAGCTAGCTGAATCAGTTAGCCTTGCAGCTAGTGGTCCAGACTGGGAGCTCAGAGTGGTATTACAGATGGGCCGGGGCTAGCTGGTTAGTATGCTAACTTCAGCAGATATCTCTGCACTACCATACATAGACTTATTTGACATAAAGTCAAAACCGTAAATCTTTGAGCTTTACTGGTGCTGGTGGGCGGATTGTTTTAGCTCTGAAAAGAAGTAAGCTAGCTTTATCACCTATTTCCAGTCTTTAAGCTAGGTCAAGCTAACCATCTTCTAGCAGTAACTCCATCTTTTCATCTAACTCTCTGCAAGAAGCATTTAATTAAAAAAAATATCTAGTTCACCAAGGTCAATTAATACCTCTGCCCCCAATTTAATTTGGTTAAATGTTGACTTAAAACTCGACCCAAAATGTCTGTACAAGTTGTTCTTTGAGAAAACTCAGTGTGTTAGAGTTGCAGATGTGTGTTCTCCCTTGGAGAACTCAATTATGAGTTTGCCTAAGTGAATTCGCTTCAGTTCACCTCAGTGTTTCTGAGTAATTATTTCCCAGCAAAGACTATTCCCATTTATCCCTGTGGGTGTTAGATGATCGACGGGAAGTAGAGCATGCAGAGTGTAATGTGCGTACTGATATGAAAACACTCAACAAGCATGAAATAATGGCACAAATCTTTAAAAAAACTGAAATTACAGCTTCATGCTCGCTGTGAGTATTCAGCGCAGGCAGTTTCCAGGTGTATGACAGATGAAATGACTGGCAGCAAACTGTTAAAGGTGCAAAAGCAGATCTCAATAGCTCACCGTATGCTGAATTTGTCACAGGAAAAAATGAAAATGAGAAGACCAACCTTGACTAAAATAAAAAGCATTGGTAATATTCTTGTAGATGAGACTCGTGAATATTTAAACCTCTAACATTTACAGTGGTCAGGAAAGTAAAAGCATCTACAGTGATCCCCTAACATTCACAGACAGTTTTCATTGTTGGGTCATGTTTTGACCATCACATTTCCAGCAGTGTCCTTGGAGGTCCATAACATGACCTTTAAGGTGAACACCCCTCCCTGGCTGTCATTGTGAATATGTCTGAGAAACACAATGGAGGACCAAGAATTATTAATTACTTTAAAAGGGCAGTGGAAAGCAGCTTCAAGGGCCTCTATTGCCTGTGCTGGCAGGAAATCATAACAACTTAACATTTAAGATGCCATTCATCACAATCAGTGACGGCACTTGGTTGATTGTTCACACCTACTGTAAAAAATGTTACCACGAGTGCTTTCACAATCATAACAATGAGAAATCTGCAGCAGATGGAACACCTTATATAGACAAAATGCAGAGTGAGGGCTGTATTTTCACTTTCTAAAACTTAATATTGACTCTGCAAAGGAAGCAGGTCTGATTAACCGGCTTCATCAGCTGGAAGAGTGAAAGATAGCTCACCATGACCTCAATAATATTGACTGAGATAAGGATCGACGATCGTGTAAATCGTGCCTGTGCGTGCGCCAGTTGTAGTCAGGCACCGTTAAGTTCCCCATTAGCCTGGTCAGCCATGAAACAGTAGTTCCCAACCTTTCCCACTTCTGACCCCTTAATATGAAGTAGGGTCTACTGAGTCGCTGTCATAGAGTGTATGTCTCCTGAGCTGCTCAGCCTGGTGGTTTTCCCTTCACACACCGATTCATAATGATTTTCAGTGATATACGGCTCCAAGGAGGGCAGTGGTCTTCTCATCTGTCTGTTGGCCGGTCAACCACTTCAGTCTTGGCTGAAAAATCTCCACAACTGCACAATGGAATGCCATGACATTTTCTACAGATGTTCATGTTCGCCAGTAGATAAAGCTAACTGATTTTTGTGATCCCCTGATCTTTCCTCTAGCACCACCATGAGATTGACTGTTTGGTAGATTCCTCTCAATCAGAGCCTCTCCTGTCCGGCACATGTCAGACAGCCTGGCCGAGAAGCTAACGCGGTATGCTGGAGCTCGTTGAGTCAATACAGCGCTGGACTTAAACGACAGAGCCTCTTATATTTCTTGTCATTTTGTTCCTTTTCCCTTTATATTAAACCGGTTAGTTACTGGTTGGGCTATCGAAAACAAAATGAATCGACGATGACATCTCTAGTACAGTCATGAGCCCTACAAGATTAATTGTAATAGCTTTGGTGATGGTATGCTATATGTTGTATTCATACATACTGTACATATATAGTGTTGTAGATATGTAGCCTCGGCTCTTAATAAGATTTCCATTTTCAGTAGATGAATGTGAAAACAGCCTTCTAGCGTTAAGTGCGTACTTACATCATTCTACACAGTAAAGAAGATTAAACTATATAAGAACAAGAAGGGAAACACAGTTTTGACTGGAGGGAGACTTTAATATGCAACTCAAAGCACCACAGTGCCCAAGTAAAGCCTGAGAGAGCTGTTAGCAATGCTGTATTAACTTAAAATTGTGCACCAAAAAGTAAAAAATAAATAAGAAAAAGAAGCATAGATTTGAGGAAAGCAAAAAACAGCAGATTGCCAAACACATTTCAAGGAAATTTCAAGAAATTATGAGCTACAAACAACATCAACCACTTGGAACAAACCTGTAAAGCAAAAAACTCATTCATGCTCTGCTGTTGCTCAAGATTCAAACCTGCTTGTTGTAAGCTTTTGACAAGGCTAAGCCAGCAGTAGCTTTGCCAGTGGGGAATTCAAGGCTCTATGAATATCTACAACACTTTCATATTGCCAGTCCTTTGTTTCCTCAATGTCAATAGCATCGGACTTCAAAGACGAGGCTCTTCACAGGAAAGATGAGGTGAAGCGACCCCCCTGTTACTGGCGGTAGATGTGGAATCCTTTTAATACACCTTTCTCACCATTTTTGATTAAAAGCTTCAAGACTGGTAAGGAAATAAATAAATAAAGCGGGGTAATGTTGTATTCACAAAGACAAGGCAGGACTTTGATCTTGCACAGGGACGAGGAGTAGGCTGGGAGCCAGAGAGTGTGTGTGCTTAAATATATACGCATGTATGTGTGTTTGTGCGAACAGGCAAGACAAAGGATAAGAAATGAGAATGAAAGCGAGAGAGCTCATTAATATGAGTCCTTTTGTTCCACTGCATCACAGGAAACCCTAATGGCATCACATTGCGTACGTACATCATTCTACACAGTTGAAGCAACGTTGTAGAAACGCTAGTATTTTCACAGGCAAACTCCCGCTCAGCCCTTTGGCTTCATGGATTAATGTTAGCTCACAGGTATGCCACCTGCACAGGTATCAGGGTAACAGAGATGAAGCTCCAGCCTGCTTTGCGATGCTTGACAGGCTGAAGAGGAAAGCATAAGGAGTACAAAAAATAAGAAAAAAAGACACTTTGATCCACTTGAAAGTGTAGTCTATCAGGACTAATGCTGGGTTGATAATGCACACAGCGCCCGTCTAGCTTACAACCTCAGCGGAGCATTTGAAGTAATCTGATAACGTTGGGGAAGACTCTCAGTGCACTCTCCTCTCTCTCCATGAGGATAGTAATCCTATTTTCTGCTGTTTCGCTGTCATATGCTCTTCCACTTATCTCGTCCTCTTCTAATTGACAAGAGCGGCTTCGTAACCTCGGGGCTGTCAAAGGAGTGAATAGAGAGCGGCAACAATGAACTTATATGTGTTTCTCATGGGGACTGAGATGCACACAGATGTGTTACGATGATCAATCAATCAAACCTACCGTGTCATACAGGCAAACACAACCTGCATTAAAACAGTCAGAGATACTGTTGAGATGGCCGACATGTATTCTCTGCTGGAAACAGCAATGAGACCAAAGTAATACAAACCTCAACAGTTCAGCCTGAACTTAATGAGCAAAGGCATTATTCAGAGGGCTAAACATAAAACAGAGTGGCCCAATATCCTAGTATGACCGCCCATTGCATTGTTGAGCTCTGTATTTATTTTGGAGCCTATTTTTTGCAGGGTCAGCACACACTTAAAAGTAATTGCACTGAAGTTAGCTAGTAGTGAGTTTGCATCTGTTTTCCCTGAGCAGGGACCAAAAACCACAGAATAGCAAATACACTTCATAAAGCAGCACAAAACATAAAAGCCCATCTGTGTGAGATAGTAAATAATATCATTATGAGAAATACGATACATAAAGGGCAATTATTGATGGCGGAACTGTTGGGCCAAAGCTCGTGGATGGTTTTAAAAACCACAAAGCTTCCTGAGTCTTAAATGTTTGTTGGTAAGGAGGTCCACTCCCCCACTACATTACAGAATGCAGATTGACCAAAGGATGTCTTACTGAACCAAGTCAACCCTATTAGACCTGCCACCACAGGGATAGACCAGGCATCTTCTAAGAGGAGAGCGTCAGAGATTGTGAATCTTTTTAAATATCTTACAGCAACAAAAGATGTGGCCTTGGTAGCACAACCAAGAGGTCCAAAAGAAAAGCTAGATGGTCTAAAATTAGAAAAAAACATTTTTTTTTTTAAGGTTAAAATACTATTATTTGACTCCACTATTGGATAAAATAAGACAAAAGCACTGGTGGATTCAGGGGCAATCAACGCCACGGAAGTAAGATCAAACATGATAAAGTGCCCTGTAGCATGGAGCTGTGCCCCACCACATACATGTGCTGCCCTTCTTATTTTTTTTTTTCTCGCCCCTGCCCCTCAAACATCCTGAGTCTACCACTGGATGAAATGATTGTAAGTACTGTACAATCACTGGCCAAACTAAAGACAGTTATTAGAACTAGAATTGACAGAAGATAACGCCTACATGGCCGTGCCTCCAGATTGGTAAAAAAAAATACGAGAAGGACCAATAGGATCCCTTACCGTTTTATTTTTGCTCATGTTTTAGTGGAATAACAAAAAATGCAAGTAAAATCACCACAAAGCAATGGCCACACCACAAACTGGGCTCTGTGGGCCCTTGCTGGTCTGGGGCCCGGGGTTGTTGTAAACATTACCCAGTTGGTTAGTCCAAGGAAAGAAAGCACGAAAAGAAAGAAAGACCGTATAGCTGCAGTCAATCAGTCATTGTCTCTGGCTCCAGAGTACCATGGAGGGAATTTGGGTGGAGTGTCCCACTTTATTGATTTTAATTCCATTAATACCTTATGACTTGCCGCTTGGCAGACTCTCCCATACCAGTGCCCATGCACGTCTGTTTTCATAGTGGATTTGATTGGGCTCTCCTTATCTGCTGGCAGCAGGCAGGAAAAAGGCCTGGAGACGGCCAGAGATCCACCGCCCTGGCAGCCAGGCTGCATGTTTGAAACAACAAGCTTCAGATCAAAAACGATTAGTGTAGTGTGCCAACCCAACCGCTCCATGTATGAGCCCATGTATGAGATCACTTCTCTTTGTGTGTGTTTATGTGTGTGAAAGAGAGAGAGACTAGGTGTGTGTGTGTGTGTGTGTGTGTGTGAGGGAGGGGTGCTGCTGACTTTACTGGCACCTGATGCATGCACATCAAATCCACTACACCCACAGCAATCAACAGCTGCATGTGAATGAGTGTTATCAGTCACGCCATGACATATTTGCGTGAATGCACTCAGCATGTGAGTGAGTGTTTCCAGCCATTAAGGCTTTCCGACTGTGCGTAAATGCATTGCGCGCCATGTGCCTGCCTTTTTAAACTTTCCATTATTTATTTTTATTATTATTATGCGTGTGTGTGCGTGTGTGTGTGTGTGTGTGTGTCACATCCAGGATCAGGGTCGATGAGACACCGCCTTCAGTGACAGCCTTGCCCTCGCCCTGCGTCCTTGTCAATTCGCGCTGGCTCCAGCAATGTTGCCTAGTTTTCTGGTTGCGTGGAAACTAAAAGGCTGCGCCGAGCGAGCCCTGAACTGTAGGAGCGTTTCCAGTGGCGCTCCGCGGCTGCCAGAGCGGCTCTCAGCACAAGTTTAACGAGCTGCGAGAGAGGACCCGATGGAAGCCAACCAAAACACCGACCGAGCCGCTCGCTTTGTGTGCGCTTCTGATCTGCCGGAAGAGCTTATTGTCGGGCACTTGCCGAGAAACGCATCATGAAAAGGAGAGGAAAAGCGGCAAAGACGTGAGTGTGTTTTGTTCCAGATCATGTGGGTTCTTTGGGATTTAAAACATAAAAGGGCAACTGTTTTTTTTTCCAGTGTTTAATGCGGGTTTCTACATGTGATCCTCGCTGGAAAAACAAGCAGCGGATGGTGCTGACTAAAACAGGATGAAAGACAAACTTAACAAGGGTATCAGTTCCCGCGAGGCATCGCCTTTATCTCTTGTCCTTTTGAGTTAATTTTCCACCAGATGCTTGTTGCTTACGAGCAGAATTTAAATTTGAGCAGGAACTGATACTTAACCCACTGCTAGGCTTTAATTTGGCATCTTAAATGTCCTCAGCTTGTGTTGTGATTAACCGAAATGAAAGTGATTAGATCAGCCTTGCTTTAGTTTTTGGAAGTTTGCATTGAGGATGTGAATATTTAAGTTAAATTGATTGAGATACACACAGGCACACTGTACATTAAATGACATAACGCCCTCAAAAGAGCTCGCTGCCCTCCTCAAACAGTGTGCTGTTAACTCAACAAGATTATTCTATCTGTGAGGAAAAATGGGGTCTTCAGGGAAAGTGGAAACCTGCCAAGCGCAGTGTTGTGCTCTAATGAACAGACAGAGCCTCTGTAGTAATCGAGATGGGCATTGAGTAAGGCAGCGGGAGTGGATGGAGCTAAAAGCACTGAAATATGATTACAGTTGCATTAAAAGCTCTCAAGGCAAAGATGTCCAGGATGCTTTATTTTCCTGTTTCCTTTTCTGTCATGCAAACACTTCACCTTCCCCCCTCCCTCCTCATTGATAACTAGAAACCAGGAGCTTATTTGCCATTCATGCAATGCTTACAGCTGTGATGCGATGCCCACGAAGAGGTCAGATTCATGCATGAGAAATGCCACGTCACGAAGTGTATTAACATAGTAAATTTGGGTTGCATTTTGATGCCTCCAGTCCAAATTACAGCTCCTTGAGTCATCTGTGGCAGAGACTTGTTAGTTCAGCACTGACAGCGGTGAATTTATGAAGCAGGAGACTGACCTTTGGCTTCCGCAGCGACAAGTTTATTGTGTAAATTAAAAGCAGGAGAGTTATTTATCGCACCGACAAAGACCTCATATGATTTAGAGGCCAATTGATTTATTGCATTTACAGTATATGGTTTTGAGATGGGGTTTGTTTGTTATTAGGGTGTAGACCATTAGTAAAATGTCTTTGAGGAGTATTTTTCTTTCTGAAAATCTCTTATGCCGGTGCCCCACCCTGCAACTCACCCTCTCTTGTTTATCTCATCCACAGGCGACACCTTCCTCCTTCCTGTCGCCTTTATTCTTCCACTGCCAGCTGTCTTCATCAGCTGTCCCTTTCGACTCACTCACATTTGCCCCTTCCCTCCTTCCTCGATATCTCATTAGTGTCACGCACTGCTCTCCGTGTTGTTATCGTAATGTTACCCCTCTCCTTAAATCCTCTTGATACCAGTCTTTCTCTCAACACTGTGCCAGTGTGTCCAATTTCCTCCCTTGCCCACATGCTTTCTCCTCCTCTGTCACCAGCCTTCGACTTCTGCTCCCCCATTATCTCTCAGGAAAATACCAGGGTGGCATGCTGTGTGACGGGAAAAGTATAGCCTTTACCGGAGCTTAATGCTTCCCATTTAGTTCAGGCAAGACTTTATTATTTCCTTGGGTGTTCAGCTGCATCTGTCATGCTATTTTGCTTTCTCGTGCACCATGCTGATACAGAGGGAAATCCTTTTGAAGTTGCTCTGCCTCAATGAAGATGTCTCGATAAACAACTTCTTAATCGCAGAGGCTTCAACTGTGTTTTGCTCCGATGCATCAGCCTCCATCTCCCCCAATGGCTCATTATTGGGGTTGTCTGGCAGGCTTCTTGTAAACCGGCGTAACACAATGAGCGTTATTAGCTGTGTCTCGTAGACAAATCATCTGTCCCCCTAACACACACATACACACCGCCATCGCTACCACACTCTGTCCTCTACCCCCCAACGTCATGTGATACTTAGAAGTACTTAGAGATCGATTTCATTTTTTAATCTTGGTAAGTGGATCTTGCCCAGTCTGAAGCCATTTTGAAGAAATTAAGAAGTCTGGTTGAACTCCGTGGCTCCTTTTTGTCTCAAAGAAGACAGGCCATCACATTGTCTGTTTTGTTGGCCTCGGTGCTGTTTATAGCATTAGCATTTACCCCAACAAAGGGATTGGGTGGCCAACACTGATGCTACACTGACTTAAGGAGTTTTTCCCTAAGAGGATTAGTAACAGGATAGGAGGTAGCCCTGATCAGCTATTAATGAAGTGTGTTAGGGTGGGTAGAGCTGCTATTTTCAAAGGCTTGCATACAAAATATGAAGTGTAATTTACAGGACATGCAGGGGAGCTTTTACCTTTGTGTTACTTGCACTTCTGACTAAATGACCTTATGGACTAGAGACTACATAGCTTGACGGACACGAAGAAAAGACAGTTTTAATGGTCACTTTTACTAAAACTGTTGCATCACAACGGCAGCCATAGTATTAGAAAGAAATGGAAAAATGGTTTATTTACACTTACATTAGAAATCGAGTTGGTTTCATGTTTTGTTCGGAACATTTTGTTCCTCGTGGTGTCACATCACTATGTTAATGCCAGTCTCTGTGTACTGAAATAGCCCTGCATCGCAGGGATGTCAATTATAAAAGAGGCACAGTGACACCAAAGGATTTTCGAAGCTCGTTTATTGTGCAAGTATGAAGGGAATGTCTGATCTGCAGACTTTCCTGGAAATACAACAGAAGCGCGATTGTTTCTGGTCAACAACACGCTGAAATGAGCGTGCAGCATTCCCGCTGCTTTCTCACTGCAATTAGACGAGATACTGTACCCCCTATTTCTGCAGTAAATGGACTCTAAAGAACATCATTAATCACCAATGATCTGCAAGAGAAAAATATTTCACTGTTCAATCTGCACTTCTCTTTTTTTCAAAGGTCTTTCAAAGGTATCAAAGTCTTCTCACCATTGCTAATGTGACTTTCTGCTGTTTTTATGTCATAGGTTGAACAGCTACTGGGGAGGTTGATGTGTATTTCCGTTCCTGCACCCAGGTGATCCTTCCTGGAGCATGCCCGTATTCCACGATGTCCCTACCTGCAGACTGGCTGCTGCGCCACTCAGTGGTCATGTGTTTGCTGCTGCACAGCTTGGTGCTGATGACCTTCTGCTTCCACCATGCTGCCACCAGTTGCTCCAAGAGCTGCTACTGCTCTGAGAGCGACAGCGGCGGAAAGACGGTGCGCTGTAGCAATCTGCAGCTCACAGAGATCCCCCAGGATATCCCCAATGACACATGGCGCATCTACCTGGACTTTAACCTCTTCACATCAGTTCCAGCGAATGCTTTTGCAGGTTTGCCCCATCTGGTTGAACTGGATCTATCACATAATGAATTAAGCCAGTTAGAACCAGGGGCATTCAGGGGCTTGGGCTCCTCATTACAATTTCTAGACCTTTCTTCGAACAAGTTAGTAAACTTTAACTCTGAGGCCTTCGAAGGCCTTCAGGCTCGCGCCAACCTAACAAACAATCCATGGCATTGTGATTGCAACTTGCAGATGGCCTTGCCTCGTGTGGACCTGGAGCCTGCGTCGCTGAAAGGCATTGTGTGCCAGACTTCAGATCCTGAGGAAATAGGAGTTCAAGGACTTTCCTTCCTGTTGGCACCAGACATAGACCTATGTGTGGTGATGAAGAGGACTACAGATGTGGCCATGCTGGTCGTCATGTTCGGCTGGTTCACCATGGTCATCTCCTACCTGGTCTACTATGTCAGGGCTAATCAGGAGGACGCCCGCAGACACCTGGAGTATCTCAAGTCGTTGCCTAGCAGGCAGGGCAAGTCGGAGGAGTCTTCCACCATTAGTACTGTGGTATAGGGCTGATGGAGCTACACATGGGACCTGAAGTGGTAACCCACACCAAACAGGATGGAGCTACAACCTGCGACTACAGTCGTCATCAGTCTCAGATGTTTTTTTTCCCAGCTGTTGTTACGGAGCCAAGGTGGGCAACAAGACATGTGCCTGTGCAAGAAAACCAGGCCGATGCAACCTAGCCCTGATGAATAATTAATCTCTCGGCGACCCATTAGGATTTTTTGGGGCTGAGATGATGGTCTAGTCTGTGCGATAAGGGAGAAAAAGCAGCTGTATGTGTTTTGGCGAACTCCAAATATGGGATACAAATGGGATTTATCCAGTGGTGCATGCATCTTGATGCATCTCACTTACAGACAGACAATCCAGTAAGCAACGTCAGACAGTGATATGAACAGTGGGAGAGGCAATAGTAGAATGAATAACTCCATGTACAACCGTTTTCCATTAAAACCCTTACGGTATTCACTGGTATATTCCAAGTAAAATGATGTTTTCCATTTAAATTGTTGTTTTCTGGGGGTTTCTCTTACTCGACTCCTTTGTCTCACAAAAAATGAAGAAATACATACGCTATTTAGAATATGAATCACTCTTTAGTAGATGCATATTCAGTTCACTATGCTGATGAATCAGATTGCGGTGTGATGAAGGGGCTCATCAGTTATTCTTGGATGTTTTTGATAGAAGCTACTCTACCAGAGCTCCATACTGATGAGAACCGCAAAGCTCCAAGCTGCCTCTGTATGTTAAGAGTATTTGACAGGAAACCTCTGCTAGCTCACCCTCATAACCATTGGGATCCCTAAATGATCTATAGACCACAGCAGTACTCCCGCTGAAAGTTAATGTCTATCAAATGCTGGGATGTAGGATGTTGTAGGACACGGAAGAACTTCTCACCCAGAGATGAAAGAAGGTAGATATGTATCTGATAGAAGAAAACTTTACAAAGATATGGCATTTAATCTTTATCTGGTATCAGAAACACACTGCAGCTGTGGAATTACTCATCAGCATAATATGCTAACATAACAATCTTTAGTCACAAGCCAATAACCCTCTGCACAATATCATCTAATTGTCAGAGAAGATTATTCGAGAAGTAGGAAATCGGAGGTTACTGCAGTTTGGCTGCTATGAAATGGAAAGAGAGAGTGGAGTGAGACTTACAATCGGAACGGGGACAAGTTTTTCATATTCTGGTTTGAAAAGCCCTTCAGCAAACACTTATTACCCTCACATCTTCACCCAGAGTAATTCAGGGAACACAGAGGAGTCCTTCATGATCTTATGTGGTTATCAAGATGGAGCCTCTACCTCTGTGCTGTTTTTTATTCTTCGTCACGCCTTTTAATAAGCACCCAGGGTGCCACTGGGAGCCATGTTGTCTGATGAGGTCACTCTCATGGGTTTTCCAAATAACATTTATGGGGCCATGACCTGCTTATTCATTTGAAGGAGTTGCTGGGGATGTGAATCTCCAATTTCACCAGATTGTGGCAAAGAGGGGGACGCATTTGTGCCTCTTCTAATTAGATTGTCAGAACAAACTGAGACCACACAAAGGTAAATGTATTTGAGTGGAGGCGTAATTGAATCCTCAGTCAGACTGTGCTCTAAGATATGCTTGTGTCTTTTCCACAAAGCAAGGTAAGAAAGACCCTGTGCTGTCTTGAATAATCCAGTTTGATATTGAAGATGTGGGAAGTGGTTTGTCAACAAGGATTTCCCTGTGTCAGACACACAAATGCCTCTAGAGCAGAGCAAGACCAATCAATGATTTATGGTGACCATAAAACACTTGAGAAGAGGGTCTGGGAATGCACCCATCATCTTGTGTGACCCAGTTCTTGAGGAGAAATTTAGGGAGAATGCCACAGGGGATCAGCTGCCCCCTCTGCTGCCTGGTTCACTCTTGCTTGGGTAAAGCACTTTCCAAATGCCCTTGGGCTGCTCGCTGAGGGTCCAGAGTGCTCACAGTGGCAGCCAAAGTCAGCTCCACCTCGAGCAGTGTTTAAAGGAATGGTTTGACATCTTGGGGAATGCACTTATTGCTTTCTTGCAGATTTGAAGCAGAAGGGTAGCTTAGCGTAGCATATAAGACTGGAAACAAGCTTGCCTGGATTTGTCCATGGGTTAACAAAACCTGCCCACTAGCTCCTCTAATGCTCAATAATCAACATTTCATGTTGCGTTTGTTTAATTTGTCCAAAAAACTATAATTTTATGTTTCATGGGGGCTATGTGTAAGATTTTCTAGCTGAGACTCCAGGAAGTTATTGGTCCCAAGAAATTACCTGCTAAGTCAAGATGAAATGAAACATTTTTCAAACCTTTTTGGAGACATCCTGGGTCATTTATGGGGGTGTTGGTAAACTAAAATGAGAGCATGGCTGTTCAAAATAGCAGAGCTGTCAGAAAATGTATGAAAGAAAAGTAATTTCTATTGATTATGTACTATAAAACAACATGTAGCAACTCTTATGGAAGAGGCTGTCAGCAGAATGACAATGTAAGAGATGGTGAGACATACTACCGTAACAATATGTCTACGGAAATACATACAGAAATGCATGCATGCATGAACAGCTCACTCTTCTCTGCTTACAGTATGTGTTGAATTACTTTGGTTAATTTACTTTTCAGTCAACTGCCATTTCAACTGTTTATGAAACTCCCACTGCTCTTGGTTGTGTCTTCTGTCTCCGAATGTGGTAGGCTAACAGAAAATGATGTTCATACAGTGCTCCAAATTTACGACTGGTCCAGTTTGGTGCTTGGAGTGACTTTTTACCAACCCCCTCCCCAAAAATAAACGTCTTTGTATTCTTATGTCAAAATCTAATCATGTTTTCTTCCTGTAAAACAAAAAATTAAGTGTGCTTACATAGCATTTAACCAAGCAATTTCAAGCATTGACAGCTAACACGACGTCGATCAATCTTCAACTTTGAGCGGCACAGAGCAAAACTTAGGTAGTTAGCAACAGCATGGTACATCGGTGTGTCTTCGGATGTTAAAACTGTTATGTTACCTCAAAATATGGTGGTTACAATCCTGCTGGCTAGAATTTTTAAAAAAAAGAAAGTGGGGTCTGTTACAGCTCCAGATTATGCACTAGACATTTTACATTGGACTGCTTCAGCAGCTACGTGAATGCTACGATGGGCGTCGCCTCACTTCCCCTCAGGGCTACTGCTATCCCGTCAGTGTAGCTACACAGTAGCTGCACACCCAGTCTTCAACTTTCAAATCAAATTTCTCCTGTTTTGTCCTTTTCTCTGAACTTAAATTAATTAGGCCTAGCTGTAGATGTGCTGGTAGGTGTATTTTGCCACCATTCAATAAAGGTATGCTAGCTATTCCAGTCTTTATGCTATGCAAAGCCAAATGGCCAATTTGAATTTGATATAAGAAAACAAACAAATCGATTTTTTATTTGTTTTTCTTTTTTGGCATGAAACGGCAGTTCCTCGCTTGATGTAACAACACACAACATTATTCAACACATGAACAGAGAAGGGTGAGCTGTCTGTTGTAGCTAGCTAATAATAGCTGATAGCTGTAGCTTCTTCTTTAGCAGACAGACTGAGTGGTATCGATCTTCCCAAAATGTCGAAGAATATCTTTTAAGAAAACAAAAAGAAAAGCGTAAGGAAGACACAGCTTTCACTAAATCACATATTGATTTATTTCCCTAATTATCCTCCAAGTACAAATTTAGAGGTGGTTGTTTGTGACAGATGTTTTCTCTTTGTGTTACTTTTTTGTTGTCCATGCTCCACAGTTTCAGTGAATAGGCTGAGTCTGTTTTACAGAAAACAATGATACTGATCTTGACAGAGTTAATCTTAAGGAAGCCCAGGTACAGCCTCCCATGACGAGCAGGAGGTTCAACAGTACTGAAAAATAGATGGTAAGCCTCTCTCTCTGACATTTCCTGACACACACACACACACACACACACAGCTCCCTCCTTTCCTCTGTCCTTTGATAACAGACTCTCACGGTGGCTTTGAAACCAGCCACTGTTAAGAAAGGCTCACCACCAGAGGAGATAAACACAAAACTAGTAACAGTCATGTGTTGCTCTGTATTTCTTACAGCTTATGTATCTGAGTGCGCGCATTCCTTTGTTCACCTGTATGTACGACAAGTGTGTGTGCATGGCGGGAGTGAGGGTACTGGTAATGTAACACCTCTGTTCCCCGGCACACATAAATGTCGCTGAGGTTAATTTAAATTTCAGGCCAGCTCAGTTTGCCCCGCCTGCTACCTTAGACACGTTACACTGGTGTGAGCATTACAACTGCTGGGTAATGGGACACAAAGTGGAGGATAAGGTGACGCATCCAATCCCACAGAGCGCGGCCCGGTTTGGGATTGGGTTGCAGGTGAAATTGTTTCCAGGCCCTGAGATCACATGGGGTCTCCCAGCGAGAGTCCATGTGGGCACCTGATTTCCTCTTTTAGCCAAAAACGGGTATGCTACACCTAAGATGCTGCGTCTGAGGGGAGTGACACGGATGTCCTTTGGGTGAATGTCAATCTTGTGTGATGGTTGGTCTCAGGAGAACACACCGTCTTAAAGTCCTGCCTTCATTTTGTGTGACACAGCACCCCCTGTTGTGGAGATTGTGTACGTGTTAGGAAAATAAATGTCCTTATCTTAAATGTGTTCACATCGAGATAAACATTTATTATTCAAATATGCTTTTGTAATAAATGTACATCAGCAATAACACACAGTGTGCGCAGGTGAAACCAAAAACACAGATCGTAACAGCAAACTGTTCAAGGCAGGGCCACAATTAGGCAACCGATAGGCCCTGAGGGCAAAATGAGATGCGGGCACCCTGTTGCAGCCCCCACACACCTGTTTCTCCCAACCCAGAGTCGCAGAACACAACCTGAATACTACCATACTGCAGGTTTGAAGTAAGTTATTTTGTGAAAATTGGATTAAAATCAAACTTTAAGAATACATGTCATTTAATCATATTAATAACTAAAGTATTAGAGGTGATAAACTATAATTGACACCAGGCTCATCTATAAAACAGGGCCTCAAGATAAGGTAAATGCAGCATGCAACATAAGCAAATATGAGTAACCAACAAGGTAAATTACAATCTTGCTTGTTTTGGCCAACCAGCAACCCGAGACCTTCACTGATGGCGGTTACCTGCTTTGCCAGGTTGGTAATCCATCCTTGTTTGACATTCTAATCCATGTACCAGCGTTTTCAGTGAGCGTAAGCCGATGTATCGTACCATAATATGATGTCAAAATGTTATGTTAAAGAACAAGTGTGTAGGCGAAAAAGCCGTCTTCAAAGCCAGTGTGTGGTTTTGGTGGAGTATATGGAAGAAGACCCCCTCTGTAGATTTAAAGGCTCATTCTAAGATAACAAAAACAAAACTATTCTTATTTTCAGGTTTCATTATACACAAACGAAAACATAATTATGAATATTGTATTCAATTTCTGCTAGTAGACGCCAACTAAAGTCCCCAAAGTCCTACACACTGCATCTTTAAAATGTCATAGGTGACTTGGTGACTGCTACTACACATTAAATGGGTATTTCAATTTTACTATAGACATATAATGACTGTTACGTGGATTAACTGGTTAAAGCACAGGAGATTAAATGTGATTATTGACAGCTGCAATTAATATTGTATACAATGTATTATGTATAACTATTGGACTGTACATAGATATGTATGTACATAATCATGCTGTAGACAATCAATCTAAATCTAGATTCAGAGATGTAGCCTATTATCTATAGTGACATAACCATAATGTAGGTCAAGGTTCTCAGTCTGGATAATGTACCGTCAGGGACTGATCATCTCTTGCGAAATCCACAAAACTAAAACGGGAACAAGAATTCATGAATAATTTTTCATTTTTCAGTTTGTATAAATTCCGATCAGAAGATTACACAGGAGAGGTATGCTGATATGTTGAAATTCAGCTGATGAAGGTGCCTTGTATCCGAGTGAGAATTGTTATGAACTTAACTAATAATGTTTCCTGTAAAATCATCTGCTGAGCAATGTCCTCTCCCATCCAAACCTCCTTCCTCTGAGGAAAACACATCCTCCTGACCGGGTCTGTATTCCAAGTAAAACACATTTTGCAATTCTTTTCTTCTGTCATTTCCCGGATAAAAGAACAGCTCAGCTTGACTCTCACTCCATGTGAAATCACATGAAACAGTCTGTTCTGCAAACTCAGGTTTCGAAATAATCTGAACCTGGTCGTCCTGTTTGATTAGCGGTATCAGTCAGTCATGTAACCATAGCAACTTGTCTTTGGATCTGACCCATGGTTCAGAGCATGCTATTTGAAAAGTTTCCTGATTTGTGTCTTAAATGTACCACAAGGAACTTAGAACTGGTTGTGAAACAGTCTCATTTAATACTGATGCTTCTATAAGATCTACATAAACACATGAGGCCATAAGCAACGAGATTGGCCATTTCTATATAGGTATTGTTAATGCCTAAAAAGCTAGCTATTTTAAAGAGTGCTGAGTATGAATTGAGTAATCTCACAGCCTGAGGAGAGAAGCTGCTCTGTAGTCTGTTGGTACGGCAGTGGATACTTCTGTTAATTAATATCAGTTCCTTCGGGCCAAATGCTTTTACTACAAACGTTTCAGAATGTATTTACTTATAGCTACTAAGATCATTGCAGATTACCAATATTTATGTTTAAAAGAAGAAAACATTTGAGATTGACACCTTTCATGAAAATAAGAAGTGGCCTCTGGACCCAGGATTGGCCGTAAAGCCTATTTTCTTACAGGTACGGTATGTAAGTATTGGCCACTTGTTGAATTAATACTCCCAACCAAAAGGGGGCAGCATACCACCAGAGTAACTGCCAATTGTAGCTGCTGTTGGCTAGTTAGCTCAGTTAGCCGTGCAGCTAGCGATCCAGGCTGAGAGCGCAGGGCACCGCAGAAGTGTTGGTGTTTACACCGCTAGAACAGGAATTTACTCGTCCCGGGGGTAACTGGTTAAACGTTGCAACACAATTCATAGAGGTCATAACATCGGAACTGTTATTCTTTCACATTTTATTGATAATTTTAGTGAAATCTTGAATGTTTCCAACCAAAATTCTTGTATATCGCATCTTTAACATGCACCTTTAAGGTGTCATTTTGGGGCTCTCTAAACTCAAGTCATTTAACACCTGGGTAATGTAACATGACAAAGAATCTGTATGTCACAGAAATAAGAGATTAAGATCATCTTAAAATCCCTTTAGAACACTTCAACCTCTCCAAATTGACATTAAGGTCCATCTTTACGATTCCTGTTGAAAAGCAGAGCCTTGTTCTTCCCTGCAGAACCTTATGCTAAACTCCAACATACTAAATCTAACGGACTCCATGCACCAGACATCTTTCCACTTCTTGTTATGAGAGTGATGCAACAATCAGATACAATCAGAAAGGGGACACTGTGCAATGGATCAAATCAAGCATCAGACTGGATGTGCTCAATGGTTAAAAAGGCAGGAAATGCTTGTACAGCCTTTCTCTGCACAGCCGGAGGCAAGCTAGCACATTGTTCCACCGCTACAACCAAATAGTGTTTCCAACTGGGTCATTGTCGGGGCCACAGAGCGAAGCCTCAGCAGTGAATAATGCCCTCCTTTCATGTGCAGGATTGATTGGAGGTCAGACCAGTGTGGATTTCAGGGATCAGATTTGACGGCTTCACTTCACAGCCTGTCAAGCATGCCAGATGTAACGTAGCTACAATGACTGATCAAGGGGCCCTCGTGTCAGAGCATGAAGCAAACTGATCTGCCACAATGGATGCTCCGGATTAACCTATAAGGTGATTACATACAGTAACTCTCAACAGAATGGTAAACAGTATGTCTGGAATGAAATGAGGTTTTATGAATAACTAGGAATAGAAACGAAATAGGTTTCTTTCTTGCAAACAGGTGGATGTGAAAATCAATAATGTAGCCGGAGCTTAGCTAAACATAAAGATGGGAAACAGCTAGCATGGGTCTGTCTGAATGGAAAAGATGTAAAAAAGCCTCAAAACTACATCTTCAGTTTTTGTACAGATTAAACAAAAAATTAAAACATGGCAATTAGTGATCTTTGAGGTGTTGGCAAGTGCTGATTCTTAACCTGTGACGTTCACCTCAGTGACTGTTGCTTTTGACTGCACTTTGAGATATTTCTGAGTGAAATGTATAGCGTAACAGATTCCCACCAGATGGCACTCTTGTATCTGTCAAACCTTGTTCTCCTTTTCCACTGCCCGTTATACTGTGCCTGTATGTACATAAATTCTGGTGAACTCTATCCCTGAATCACCTGTGTGGATCGAGGAAGCTTCAGTCTGTAGGTAGTCATTTGCGCTCCCATCTCATGTTTTACCACAAATATGAGTGTCTTACAGTATGTGTTCCTGTAAAATGACACATTTTCAAATCTATTAATGGCAAGGCAAAAGCCACAAGGCATCCAGCTTATGACTACAGACGTCATGAGAAAATAAAACAAAAGGTTTCTCACAAAAGTCCTACATTTCAGAAGGAATTTAAACACTTCCAGTTTCAATTTCCTTCCAACTGGTGTCAGATGATGCCTGTTTCCTTTCTGTCCCTTAATGTATGACCATAGGATAGTTTTGTGCAACTGGCCAGACTCATACCTGAACTACAGCGGTTTTACATCAGTATAAAAAATCTGTGATGAATTCCAGTTCCCAAAATAAAAATCTTGGATTGTGTTACTTTGGAGGCTGATACTGTCACCCCTTTCTTCTTTCTTTATTTCTTTCTTTGTTTGTTTCTTTGTTTCTTCTTTTCTTTGTTTCTTTCTTTCTTTGTTTGTTTCTTTGTTTCTTTGTGTCATTTTTATCCTTGTGGTACATCACTCTTAAACATTCTCACTCTATTATTTGCTAGAAACTTTAATAGCTGTCTTTCTGTAACCATTTTGTTTTATTTTATGTCATACTAAGTGATTTGTGGTGGATTTTGTTTGAGAAATTGTATTAAAAATGTGTTACTGGGAGACACACATGTCTGTTAAATGACTAATTAACAGAACATCTAATGTTGAGCCAAATTAAATTATTAAATTAGATTACATCAGTAATGTAATGTAATATTTAATAATACATTAAATTAAATCAATAGATCATTATTAATTCTACAATATGGATCCCATTAACTTGGGCCCCTGTTAAAACATGTCAGGGCTTCAGCCTTGTAGATTTCGTAGAAATCTCCTGTCACTCATTGTGAGAAAGATGATCAAATCATGGGAAAACCCTCACATGGACTTGCTATATATACCACTATAAGTGTGCTATAAATCATAGATAGTTTTCACTTGGGGGTCAATACTTAAAGACATTCCTGAGCAGAGGCAATGAACATCCTGATTGGTGAGTAGGCTAGTGAGGTAATACTTGAGAAATGCTGCTTTCTCTTCCCTGCTGATCTTATCCAGACACAGCAGACAGAGACTCTGAGGGAGGGCTTCAGGGAACTACTCAGCATCAGCCTCTGGACTATCTTTACTGGTATTTTAGGCTATTAAAGTTAATTTTAAAACATCTGGACCTGTTTTTAGGAGTGAGGAGTAGATTTCTTCTCAGTTTACATCTGATCAGACTCTCATATTCGCTATGTTTAAGTGCTGTAGTGACTTTTGGCTCAGGGTTTCACATTACAGACTATTCTCAACTCATGCAGCTATTTAGCCTGAGGGGAGACAGACATGCCCAGTGCTGCAGCAGGCACAGAGGAGCTGCTGAGGAGAGAGGAAGGCTTTTGTTCCGCCTGTTGTCCTCCTCCTCCTCCGCCGCACACACACACACACTTTGTGCTGGATGTATAAAGCCGATTGTTTTGATGCCTCGGCGGTGACATTTCGGTTTTTCTCCTCCCGCAGCAGTCTTCGTCCTTCCCTGCTACATGGCCACGCTCGGCCGCAGCGCACCTCTGCCGGGGAGAGGCGCACTTGTTGAGGATCCGCAATCTCAGGAGCTGGTAGAGATGAGCCGCAGCCTGATAGAGAAGATCCTGCAGGCCATTCCCGACACGCACGCGTCCTGCATTACCTCACAGGTGAGAAGACAGTGAACGCGTCACGATGGCGCCAGTGTTTACGCCTAGATGTATTAGTGTTGGTTGTTGGCGCTGCTGCGGTAATTCTGTCTATGAGCCCATAATAAGAGCTCCTGAGCCTGAGTCAGCACTGTGCCCTGGTGCTGGTCTGACAGGCTGCTTCATCACTTCATGTGTGCAGCAATCATTGTGTGCATTAGAAATGTGTTGCATATAAAATACACACATTTGATGAATTATTAGTTGTAGTGCTACTCAGAGGTGGGAAGTAACGAAATACAAATACCTCTTCCCTTACTGTACTTGAGCTGACAACTTTTTAATTTGAACACAAATGTCTGCACTTTCTTCTCCTGACATTTTCAAAACAGGCTCGTCACTTTGGTTGTTAATGCATTTGAGAGGGGTTATCGATTATTGATCATTTACCAACCCAAAGTGTCACTATTTGACGTCCTGGGGATGGAACTGTCTTTGTGGTGCGTGTACGAACAGCTCGGACAAATCCTGCTGACTCTCTCTTTAAGTTATATTAGACCTTAAATTTGATTAATTTGACGTGAGGATCAGTTAGATTTGCACAGAAATGGCTGGCAGAAATGATGCTCTCTACTTTAATTTGAGTAAAAAAGTTGAATTTTGAGTCTTTTTTATACAACTATCTGGAGCCTACTTCTACTTCAGTAAAGAATGTGTCACTGTCTGACGCAGCAGTATTTTAAGCAGTAAAGAATTTGCTAAAAGACTCCTTTGCACTAAGTACTGCATTTAAGTACAATATTAAGGTACTTCTACTTGAATATCTTATTACAAGTTACCTTACAAGTTAGACAGTAGTACATACAAGGCCTATAATAAGCTCGTAAAATTTGATGCACCTAAAATTAGCTCAACCTCAACCGCTCGCCTACAAACTAATAGTGACCCCAAAATATAACACATGCAACATAGTGAGTACTTTTGAAGCTTTGAAGTAGACTGTCACTATATCAGAAATAATTCACAGTAACGATAGGCTATTATTGTGATATTTGTAGACATTTTGAAGAAAACCCAGAAACAATAAACAATGCTGTCAATCAAATTACTCTTTTATGGACTAGAAATATCTCCCACACTGTAGCTGCACACTGGGTTCGCAGATAGCTTCTGCGTTGTTGTCGTCGCCGTCGTCTTCTTTTTTGTTTAAGGGCAGCTAGAAACCAGGGTCAAGGTGCTTACCACTGCCTAATATGACAATACGAGAATAAAAGGAAATATAGATGATTTAAGAGGCGCTGAATTTTTTATGCGATATTATCATATGTGTATTATTAACATGATATCAATATTTCATTTGCAAATGTCATGGTTATATTGCAGCACAGCTACTTTAAAGCTTCTACAAAATCTGTCAATTTCATTGATTTGGGCACCCCCTGTGGTCAAAAATGGAACAAAGTAATTTCGTTCAATTTATCCTTGGCACTCTGTTAGAAAATCAGTTTTAATTTTCTCACTTATCAACCAGATAAGTCAGAATAACTATATTAACTATTACAGAAGTAGCAAATCTTCTCACTAATGGTCTCGCTTGCTTATGTAGGCTGCTATCTATCCATAACATCTCTACGCTCTCTCTCCACCACAGGCCCTACAGCTCAATTCCTCTGAAAATTCAAAGCTGGCAATGATGGCGAAAACCATTGGAATCCCCTCTGCTCCTGTACTCAAAGCCGTGTCAGAAAGCTACTCTTTGGTGAGCATCAGAATAATTCTGTAAATGAAGTAATGGATTAAGAAAAAACAGACAACATGACCTGATATTCTGTCCTCTTAGGAGACCTGTTTGACAAACATGTCTGAGGGTCTTCAGCTGCACCGGGCCTTACTGAGCTCTGTCACTCCTCGCCTGCAGAACCAAAACAAAGTGACCGCGCTACAGACTGACATCAGAGACCTTGTCATTCAGGTCAACAAGGTGGGGGATTTACTGTATTCTAAATCAATCTTTCTTAACAAATGATGCTTACTTTTAGGCAAGTTTACTGATGTTTTTTCGTGTCCTTTGCAGTTGCTGAAAAAGGTGCAAGCAGAGGCTGTGGTGCAGCCCTCACCGACCCCTGTCGCCTTAAATCTACCAGGGGAATATGAATATCAGGTGGCAGCACACTTGACTCTGGTGCAGCTCCAGGCCTTCGGGCAGGACGTGGTCCGCTGCCTCAGGAGCCTGGAAAAGAGCAATGAGGAGGAGACAGAGAGCTGACCATGATCCAACCGCTTTTGGCACATGTCCAAAACGTGACATATTCTGCCATTTTTTATTATGGCATTAATTTATTTGTTACAAATATTTATTTCTATTTATATAGATATTTATTTAAATAGAATATTTATTGAGGGAATTTATTTTTGATAGCTTTGTATGCCTTGTTCCTCTTTTTGTTGACGGCTGAGCTAACTTCTGTTTTAACACTAGTCTGCTGACCTCTTCTGAAAGTACGTCATCATCACGCCTACTTTACATGGCAATAACTGTAAAATGAAATCCTCCTCCAAAAACAAACTATACACATTTATATTTAAAAAGTGCAAAAAAGAAGAATACACTAACAGTTGTCGCAGCCGAGTTTAAAGGGGCACAATGTAGTTTTGGGGAAGAAAAAGAAAAGATCTTCGTTGACTGATTTTTAATTTCTAAACAAACAGAATAAACAAACTCTCTTTGTTTTAATGACTGAATAAACTGAATAAACAAAATGACCTTAAAGGACAACACAGTTCCACACTATTTTACCCTGCCACCTTTCTAGCTTCAAACAGTGTTATGGGGACCTTATTTTCCTCTGAGAAGATTGTTTATTCAGGTTTGGAAAACAATGAGTATATCTGAGTTTGTATTATTACCTCATTAATATTTTACATATTAAAATTCTGAGTTTGAATTTCTTCTCCAAAACTACATAGTGCCCTTTTAATAAAAAAAAATGTGGAGGAAAACAGGGAGTTTAGCGACAGCCTGACTTCTCAACATCTGTCTGAGCTGAATGGTAACACTAGCAGACATTTGTTAACACTCATCTGAGGGGATTAGGGGCACACTAAGGATTAATGATACAGTCTGTTAAATGTTTAAAAGAAACTACTTTTGTTTGAATCCGTTTTGAATGAAAAAAAAACAACCTGTATGTGTTTGTATTTTCTGATTTTCCAATAAAATAAATAACCGCACTGAAAAGGGAGTCGTTCCTTTCTGTAAGGCACTCGGTGATGCTCAGAAATGCTGTCTCATTGATGAAATTACATAAATAAATAAATTCCAGTTAAGCCAATACTGGTATAGAGAAGTGCAACTAAAAGTGAAATAGAGGCTCTTGTGTAATTATTTCTGCCACACTGCCAGACAGATTTCCTGGAGTGTTGCAAGCAACAGTGGGTGGGCAACGGTCTGATGACCACGAGCTTTTGTCACTAAGAGGATGGTCCAAAGTCCCTTGTACGTAATGTCATGTGGCCGTCTCGCTAGCATGTGACCGTTCAACTGACCCATGGTTTGTGATCACGGTGGTCATGTTACGGTAACTTCCAAATGTCACCAAACGTAACCGTAGTATGATCTTAACCACACAATGAAGGAAACACATTCCAAGTAAGTAAATACAGGTTAGAGGAAATAGATTATGTTCATTACGGGGTTTTTATTTAAAAACTTATTTACACATTCTTTGTGTGAAAAAACATAAAAAACAATAGCAAAACAGTGTTTACACAGACATGGTTATAAACATTGTATTTTCCAACAAAGACGATCTTTAAATGGACAATCCAGTCACACTCCAGTCACCCACTAAGACACTGGGCCAACCAAGGGTCATTTTGGTACCGAGGTTAAATTTAGACCCACAGCTTACAGGGCAGAGATGGCTTTGGCAGCTACTCTCCTGCCCAGTGGCAGAGTCAGGTCGGTAATGGCCAGGACGACTCGAGGTTTGGCCAGAGCAGGCAGCTTCACCAGCTCAGAAACCTGCATGCACAAAAAAGACAAATAACTGTTATTTTACTGCTTTAGTATCTCTGAAGAAACAGTTCAAAGGGCATCATGTTGCTCAAGGCACAAAGCAATCAGGTCATCCTTATTCAGATGGAGGTTCTGACTCCTTGATCTGGTTTTTAGGGCATGTTGGTTCATATACAACAGCAGCAGCAAAGCCACTTTTCACACCCTGACCCTTGA
Organism: Pagrus pagrus; assembly: GCF_965226575.1. NCBI lineage: Eukaryota > Metazoa > Chordata > Actinopteri > Spariformes > Sparidae > Pagrus > Pagrus pagrus. The sequence continues at coordinate 15,541,627 of NC_140208.1, read as the reverse complement.
ATTTTCTTATCACTCCTCAAGAATAAATTCCAAAGACTTCCCAATAATGTCTGGTGCAACAGCTGTTCATCTCCCTCCTTATCTCCACCTGACTGGCTTCCACTCCCAGTTTCTTCTCCTCCCAGGTCATAACTCACCATTGTGAAGGGCATGAACTGCAGGATGTTTCCACGACTTCCCTGCTCCAGGCACTCAACACACTCCTCCATAAAACTCTGTACAAACTGGGTGTGAGGGCCCGCCATCTTGGAGCCCACGATGGAGGAAATGAGGAGGAAAAGGTTGGCTGAGGAGTAGAGAACAGGTGGTGTGAATGGTCATGGTAGAAGTTATTAGAGGTTTATGTGTTGATGGCATTTTCCCAGAGGTGATGGGCTGTTACTGCAGAGGTTTGTAACTAGAATCTGTTCGCCTCCAAATAAATTTTAATTAGTCAAGTTAAAAATGTTATTGTTATTTTTTTTTAAAGCAGAACTGGCAAACAAAACTTTCATTAACGAGTGACCTTTCTGTGATTACTTCCAATCAAATACAATTAAACACCATTTTCTTGGCACCACTCTGGAGCGGGATTAGCTCAAGTTTGTGGGGTTATCCCCTGAAAATTGACGAAACAAAGGGCTAAAAGGTGACAGTGTGACACGGGGCTAAAGTAAAGCCCAGTTGAGACCAAAGATTCACAATGGGACAAAACAGTTTAGATCGTTGCTGTAGCGTAAAGTGGCCAGTCTCAACTCGACTCAGGCCGGCTGATGGTGCTACCTGCGACTCAAATGGCCCGTGGCAGGTCTTAGAACTTTATGCACATAATACAATCACAGCACCTCATATTGAAGTCAGCTGGTTGAGTCAGCTACAAATTGTTGGTTGAAATAGCAGGTTTGGGCGTAGGAAAGAGAGGATCACCTCATTAATATGTCTGAGTAACAGCCTGACTGTATGACACAAGCCTTGAAAGTTTAAATTTAGCGTACTGCTAAACTGAAAACATAACTGCTCTTCTCCTGCTCTGCTCACAGGTATACAACTAAGTAACCCACTAACACTGCTCTTTCATATTTGAGGGTGTTGCAGGCACAATGCCAGTAGCTGCAAGTTATAACTCATCGCAAATTTTTGGAACAGGCCTTTAAAAGAGTAGTCATACATACTCTACAATATAAACAGAAGTCACATGTTCCGGTGGATATTTTACCCAGGTCTGGTAGAGATGCAGTGTAAATGATATGCCCCTTGGTCTTGGGTTAGCCCTGGCTTAACAGTGTGTTTGTGAAAAGTTATCGAAAGGTCAACTCTTAGCTCAGGGTTAAAGATAGAGCTGGACTTAAAATATGCAGTGTGAAAAGCCCTTTCATTATCAAAAAACATTTTTGTAATAACAATGAACAATGAAAAGTGGGCAACAACCTGAGGGGAAGACCAACATAAAATGTCTTACTAATCTGTTGGCCAAACAAGAGCAGGAAGAATACCTTCAGGTTTTAATTTAACTTGTCACTTGACCGTTGATCTCATTTCTTCATTAAGGAGGTATACAGAGTGGACAGATGTTAGTCCATTTCTTTGTGCAATATGCAGCCAAAAAAGGACACAGTTTGGACACAGACAGAGTTCTCACCCAGGACTCTGTTGAGAGGGTCCCTCATGTTTACAGTGTGGAGCTGGGAGGCAGAGAGGGAACTGCTCATAGATCGGTCACCTGTAAAATAACACATGACGTAAGAAGCTGCACTTTTGTTTTCATTTAATTTTATGAAAACAATACATGCAACAACAAACTGCAAACAGGGAAGTTGAAATTATCAGTCAAGTGTTCTGTCAGTGGTTGATGAAATGCGATCTCGGCTTAAGGTTGTGAAAGTCAAAAAAGGCTTCCTTCTACTGAGGTATTGCACCATCTTCTTTTGTTCCTAAAATAATGTTGCTATACACATTTCAATTGTTTTAGTTTCTAACTGACATTTCAATGTAATAGGTGGAGTTCATTTGACAAAATACACCCACTTTTTTAGTTTCAATCTGAATAATACCAAGCAAAGAAGCTCATAGAGTCTCTGTATGAAGCCGCAGCTAGAACTGAAAAAATGAAAATTCCTAAAGCTGGTATGCTGAACACTCATTACGTAAGTTAGGTTGAAAGCAGGGTCAAAAAGTTATGAAGTTTGGCACCATAAAACAATAACTCCATTGCTCTCAAAACCAGCCTCCCTCCTGTTGTTTTAATACTCAATTGTTCAAAGCTAAAACCTCGCATTAGACTGCACTGCCTCAAGTCAGGACCTGCTGATGGCTAAGAAGCTCAACATGTAATTAATGGATAAAAAAAACTGGATCGGTTAATAACAGCAAGCTTATTTATGCTTTTCTGATTTCGCTGAAAGTGCTTACAAGAAGCAACTTGTCGGTGACAGGGTCTTAAAGGTCCATTTGCTTTTGAAAAGCAGCTGGTATTTGCATAATCCCCATCTCAGGCTGACAGACTTCATAATGAAACCATCTATTAAAACCATCACGTAAATAGACTGACCTGGACTGGAAAGGGCTACTGGCTCATCCTCATTTGAGCTGAGCAGACGCATGAGTTTAGAGGGTTGAGTGTCATCCAAGGGAAAGAGGCTGTTGTAGTCCTGCAACACAGTTAGCATTGTATTAAAAACCATAAAAATAATAGTTATTGCTCTCCTATTTATCTTTAATGTCTACAATTATAAGGAATAAGATCAAAGAAACAGGTCAGTGTCTCATGTTAAAAATAGTATTTTAATGAGGAACACAATACACAGCCATACGACACACTCAGCCTTGTGTGACTGTTTTACCTCAATATCCTCCCGCTGCCTTTTGCGCTGACGAGCTGAAAACGGGCCTTTGTGGTGAGAGGAGTATGAGCTGAGCGCACACCACACACACAATCTGAGAAGTTATCGGGAAAGTACAGTTAACGGCAGATCTCAAAATGCAAAAACCGAAAACATCAAAGTTATTAAGCTTCTCTTACTTGGCCAGAGCTTTTCCAGGCGGGTCCGCCAGGCTGTGCCAGTGGGCGGAGTCCGTGAGCAGGTCAGGCAGTATGGTACCCAGCAGGGTGAGGGTGATCTGCTGGGTGTCCAAGCAGAAGATGCTGTAGAGTAACTCCACCACTCGATTGGCCCACTCCTGTCGAGTCTCCTTCAGCAGCTCCTGAGATAAGACAGTAGTCTGAGTACTGAGACACACTGAGCAATCTGGCTGTCAGGCACACTCTAAGTTCTATTTGATATCATAAGTAAATTAATATGCACTAAAACTTTATTTATGTAAACCAGAGAAACTTAATATTATTTTCTCCATTAATCCATTAGTTGTTTTGTCTATAAAATGTCAGAAAATGGCGAAAAAATCTGTGTTTCCCAAAGCCCAAGACGACGTCCTTAAATGTCTTGTTCTGTTCACAGCACAAATATTTTCAGTTTACTGTCCTAGAGGAGAGTCAAGAAACCAGAAAATATTCACATTTAAGACGTTTAAAATCAGAACATTACTCAAACTGATGACCTCAGCACCAATTTTCAAAAAAGCTGGCGACTCTGCAGCTCTCATTAACCATGGAAGTTTCAAAATATGTTGGGCCAAAAAGACACACTCAATCCTTTTTTGGGGAAAACTCTGTAAACATGAGCAAATGTGTTTACAACAAACTACTCAACAGAATATCTTTAAATAGAGTGAAGAGTGTGCCCGTTTATGACGTTATGCCCACATACACAATAATAGATAAAGCCAAACTGAGCCTCTATTACTGAGCAGCAACTGCTCTTAATACAGGAAAAATAAATTCAAGATCATCCTGGATAAAACACCCAGGAGCATTTGCACAGATGGTAAAAGCCATATTGACCACTGTAGTATGGGTGTAAACCAGAGGAATCTAAAAATCTAAATATGTTCCTGAGCAGGTAATATTATCTAATCCAACATAATCGATTTGTTGACAAGGGTAACCCATAGTTGGTCAGAAATGGAGTGAGTGAATAAACAAGCCGTTCAGTATCAGTCAATGCAGATCTTTGTCTTCGGATTAAAATATCTTCCCCAAAACTACACAGTGCACCTTCGGTCAAACATCAGCAAACATTTGACGGTTCCAGGTTGCAAAACGTGAGAATTTTCTGCTTTTCCTTGTCTTAAACTATATTTAACTGAACATGTCTAAGTTTCTGACAGTTGGTTGGAAAAGGGAGACATTTGAAGACATCACTTGAGGCTGTATTAAATTAATTTTCATTCATTTTTTGCGATTATTAAAGAAAATAATTGTTTAGACATCAATAATGAAAATTACTGTTAGTTTCAACCTTTAAATAGAGGCAATGTTGCTGATGTTGATTCCAAAGTTATCAGCAAGTTTTCTTGGTCCGCCTACCTTTACTAAATTGTTAGTGAACCAGAAGACCCCTCCCATGTTGAGAAGACTCTCAAACAGATGCAGCGCCCGGCTGTCCACCCAGCCTTTGCGCAGTACCGTCTGGAACTGCTTGCTGAGGGCCACGTGGATGGGGTCTTTGGCCGGCAGCAGGTTGCGGTAGGGGATCGGCTCCTGGCCCTCCACTGGGGGGCGCAGGGTCGCAGCCGTTTGTTGGAAAACGTCGGCGCACATATGCTCCATGATGGAACTCATTATGATCACGCTGGTGGGAGTGTGGGGGGAAAAGGACGTAAGTGTTATTTCACGTAATGAATGAAGATTCATCTGCATGACTTCACGGGCGCTTGTGAATATAAATGAGTGTGTGTTTGTACCGTTCATTGTAAAACTGCAGAGTGTTCTCCCCATACAGCGGTGTTACAAGCTGTCGGATCATAGTCTGGGGCTTCTCCCTCTCGTCCCTACCCAGCATCCTGACATGGGCCACCAGCCACGCCACAGCACAGATTGCCATACTGCAAACCTTCCCCTTAATGTTGTCAGTGATCTTCTACACTCAAAGGGATAACAGCAGCAAGAAAAAGAGGAAGGAAGAATGTGGTTAGAAGAGTAGAGGATTCTTGCTAAAACTGCTTTTGTTTCACATTACGCTGTTTGAAACTTGAATGGGAAAGGGGAAAAAGTGACACATCAGCTTCATCTATTAAACTTTGGGACGTCACTGCTGTTGCAAGTTCTTAGCACGTTGTTATTCGTCAACTTCCACAGAGCATGACGTATGCTCACTTGAGTAATGAGTCAAAACTACAAAAGTAGGAAAGAGAAAATTCTTAGACATGCAATGGTCAGGGAGAATCATATGAGCAACTGACACTCTGGAAATTTCACTACTGTGTTTTCCATTCACAGAAAGAAAAAGTAAAAAAATGAATTAAAAAAAATAGAACATTAAAGATAAACAGACCTGAACTGCCTCCACAGAAAGTACGCCGTTCTCCCACGCATTGAGAACTTCCAGGATGGCTGCTGGAGTGCTGAGGCATATTTCATGCCATTTCACCTGACTGTCACAACAGATGAACGTCAGAGGAAGTTCCATATTTAGAGAAATGTCGGGACATATTTAAGACATTTTCATTACATTAAAGCAATGAAAAAAAAAAGAAAAATTACAGTAAACTGCTCGGTATCACTGCAGTAGATGATCGGTCTAGAATCTGATCTGATTTAAAGTCCTAGTTTCAAAATAGAAATGACACTCATCTGAAGCGGTGCTAAATATGCCTACCAAATGTATATATTAAAAAAAACATTTATTAAATGTTTATATTCCATAAATATAAATACAGAACATGGGGGCTTTAAGTACATTTAATTAAAGATTAGCCTACAACTTACACTAGTTTCATCTCTGAGGAGTTGTTCAGCAGGGTGACCAGGCTCTCCACTTTGCCAGGCTCTGGTCTGAAGCAGGGGTGGTCGGGGTTCAGAGTCTTGCCTTCCTCAGGCATACATGTCTGCAGCCATGTTTCAAAGAAGGGGGTCTCCCCTGAAGGGCTGGGGTCTGACAGGATCACCTGGAAACGAGAAATGGGGAAGCCATGAATCGTATGAATTAATTCAGGTTCAATCAATCTACAATCAGAGATGTGGCAGCAAATGTTATGCCACCAATTCATCACAGCCCTCTCTGGACATCTTGTGGCCTGATGCTGAAAGAGCAGGCTGAAGTCCACACAGAATACTCTACCCTAGAACATCAGTAGTTTTTTTCTGACAAGCTTGAATTGTCTTGAACTAACCTCAGATCCATACGTCTGTACCACATGGCAGAGCATGAGGAAGGAGATGTCAAAGAGCAGGGCCCGCACTGACGCAGACTTGGCTGAGGGAGAAAAGGGAAAAAAATCCCAAATGTTAGTATCTCATTCACTAAATAAAATGTCAAAGAGGGAAGAAATTCCCACATTGGAACATGTCACTCTTGTATTTGAACTCACATCCTTCGCCGCTGATGTGCTTGGGAAACTCATTAAGTCTAGAGCAAATAGAAAAAAACACATTACAAGATGTGAAACATTTGGTTAAAAATCTTCTTTCTAGGCTGACTGGAGTTTCCAACTGGCTAAACACAGGAACATTTACAAGCTGCCACCCTTTAAAATATGCTTAATTACTATTAGTGTGACTGAGGGCCTCATTTGTCTTAACTTAGAACTCTATTTTGCATTTACTCACTTAATGAACTTCCGTGCAAAAGATTTTAGTTTCCCAGTGGCTGCTGCTGCTGCCAAGAGCAGATCCAGGCTCTTTCCAGACAACATGTGTCCTAGGACCCCCAAAAGACCTTCAGGGGACTTTGAGTGGTCTGCATCGACTGTCTAATGAACGACAAAAGAGGAAATATGTTCATTTGTTCTTCTTTCAAAATGTATGTTATATTGTCGTGATATCTGAGAACCGCTTCTGATATTTTCCTTTTAATTTTTCTTAGCATGTCTGCGCATTTCTGTAGCTATTATGAAAACTAGTTTGTACTGACCAAGGATCTTATTATAGAAACCTCCCAAGTGAGTAATCTTATCTTATCTCATCAACTGTATTCAGGAAATAAGCTTATCTTATCTGGGATAGAAGTTTGGCTATTACATAACCGTCCAAACAGTTTCCTAAGTTTGGAATCCTCAGCTGGGATGACATATACCCTGTCCTAAATTCAAAATGACTGCCGAATTGGCAGCACCACAGTTGTTAGGTCTGTATGGCGATGAGAAGGAAGACGCGGAACAACATGAGCACCAAAATATTATGCCTGAAAAGCTACTCAAACTCTAATTGTTGGAGAAGCTCACACTGATGTGTGCCTGTTTAATAAGCAAACACTGATGTTTGCCTGTTTAATAAGCAAACACTGATGCTAGCCTGTTGGAGAAGCTAACATAGATGTTAGCCTGTTAGCTTTAAATTTACTTGACCGTCTTTCAATGATTGTAAACTCTCTCCTCCACACACACAATTAATACCTCCGACACATCAAAGCTAAAATAGCTAGCTAGTGACAACTGAAGCGAGACAGCCGTTCTCAAGGATACAGGCAGTCCTGTGTATATTCTAAACACAGATACAGGCATGACAGATACAGGCATGACAGGACGAGTGCCGATTGAAGAGTAAGGTTTCTTAAGTTAAGAAAGATACGAGGTCTGAGATAGGATAGGACACAGTCATGAGTTTAGGAATCGCTTCTGAAATATGACAGAATTTTTCCTTTCATTGAAACCTATGACAGGACTAGCAATTTGGACATTTTCTGAAATTTGTCCCCAGACCATTAATCACCAGCACTACAGCAACACTGTAATACACCAAGAATGCTCTGTACAGTCTAGGTCATGTTATAGTGCTCTACCTTGAGAATATTGGTGACAGTTGGCTCCGCTCTGAGGATGAGACCTGGGTTAGGCTGGATGTTAGCATTTTCTGCAGTCTTTAACCTTGGGGCGAACTCCCTGTCCTCGGTCCTGAATCAAATTTGCAAGGGAAGGGGAGGGGAGAGGAGGAGAGGAGAGGAGAGACAGAGGCGAAGTGGGGCAAATGGGAGGGAGGATGGGATGTACTGTGTGAATATGGTGAACAAATTTTCATCCACAATCATATTTAACAACAAAGTTCAGAAAACAAATTTTAAAAAAACGACAGAAAACAGGTGTCATGGTGTTGAAATTGGAGCCCGTACCGTTTTGAAGTGAGGCAGGTTGTATTTGAATCTGACAGCAGACCAAGCTTATTACACTCCTGTAGGAGCATGCCGAGGCAATCGCAACTATGTAAAAGGAAGCACATGAAAAATGATAAACGTCATGGTGCTGGCATACCAGGCATTTATGTAGAAAATATTAGATTACAGGCTGCGAAGATGGCTGTGGCAAGATTTCGGAGCACATACTTGCATCTCTGATCTGCTTTGTCTAGCAGTGGTGTGAGCTTGAGTAAGTACTGAAACGCGATATTCACATCTTCCATGAAGTCCTGAAAAATACAGTTGTCATGTTTAAAAGAGATAGTGAAGGTTCATTACATCACATTTTAAACATAACTGCTTCAATGACCAATAGTCATGATTGGATAAGTTTGTTAATTTGTGAGAAAGACATCAGTGAGTCAATTGTTTTACCTGTCCTTTGTCACTATAAGGATACTTCTTTAGTCGGAGCAGAACCTGTGGGATCTAGCAGAAAGAAACAAAGTCATTTAAATTGAGTTGCATGTGCATAGATGTGACAATCCTTATGCAAAAGAGATAAATATAAAAGTATAGATATATAAAAGCAAATAAGATAGCATAATATGGCATGGGATATGATGTAATAAAACAAGATAACATATACACAAGATATAGTTATGTATAATATAATACAGTACAGTGTGGGAGTGTATACATTGTAGTATAAAATAATATATAATCATATTACTATAGTATAACATAAAAAAATATACAAATGAGGGGTCAAAGTGATTGGGTTAGTCTGTGGTAACAAAGAGAGTTCACTTATGACAATCAAGTGAAAATAATAATGGCTTAAAACGTAATGAAATTCAGCTTCACTCAACATTATGACATTAAGTGTGGGTCAAAAGGAAAATAAACTCTCGGGCCAAGAAAAAGAGAAAGACAGACAGAGAAAAGGGGGAGCAGTCATCTTTGAAGTTGAACTTGCCTTGAGGAAAGTGAAGGCAGTCCATTTGAGCTCCTCTGTGCCCTCTGGTGACTCAATAAGGCCAGTGAAGCAGGCCTTCCAGATCTCCAGGACAAAAAGAGGAGCAGGGATTCGCTGTGGAAGACAAACTATTACAGAAGACTGTGGACTGTGAACACCGTTTCTGTGTTCCAACAGGCAACGGCGTTTAACGCAGACTTAACAATATATTTCACTTTTGATGAAGTTTCTCAGTCATACAGGTCATGGTAATTCTAAGTGTTGTATCGTAGGCAACTGGACTTGTTTGAGTTTCTTGAAACAACAAATTTCATTGCAATGAAATATTCACCTGCATTCTCTTGATCATCATCAGCTGCTCCACCAGAGGCTGTGTCTCCCCCGTCAGATTCATGGTCCCTTCCAGCATGATGAATGCGTGGACTGATGGGAAGGAGGCATGACTCTGAGGGTCACACTGCACGGACAGCATCTGGGTAATACTGAGGAAAACGCAAAGAGCTAGCATGAGCAAGACTGATTGTGATGGTCTTTGAATTATTATATCACCACGTCTAAACTGAGCAATGTCATGCGCAAGTTAAATAGCTATGTGCATTCAATACTTAAGAATGAGGAATATTTACCCTTTTACTAGTGACAAGCTTTCTTCTAATTTAGTTCTCATTGTCTGGTTAGGTACGTTTCCGAGGCCTTCCGTCACTTTCACCATTGACTGCTCTACGTTGCTCCAGGAACCTGTGAAGGAATTCAACAACACTTAAGATTTATGGCTCCTAACATTCACGCATGATAACATTTGACTGATAGTAACTTTTTAAGCTTTTTATGTAGCTTTGTCAGGGGATAACCATCACCTTAAATGCTAACAAAAATAACGTCTATGCCCTTATTCATTATGCACAATCTTGCATAAACACACAATCGTAACACCTTGTTCCTCCAGCCGAGCGATGTGTACCAGGGCTCTGTTCTTGGTGCTGCTCATCAGAGTGTGAAGCCTCTCCTGGCAGGCTCTCAGGCTGGCCTCTGTGCTGGCTGAAGGACCCAGCTCTCTCAGCTTCTCGCAGTACCAGGCACAGCCCTGCAGCAGCCACACCACCACTCCCAGCAGAGCCCGACAAAGCCCAATGCATTCCTCTGCTTTCCCGTGACAGCTTAGAAGTCGGAGATGCGAGCCAGGGTAGTACAAAGGAAGTACAAAACACAAGATTTACATAAAAAGATGACGTGCCCATGTGAATGAAGTTAGAGTAATAGGAATAATTATGATAAAGGATCATTTCTGGACTTCTAGATTTCCCATTTAACATGTTATTAGTGGTTAGTTAAAATGGTTGAACACAGATGCTAGACCCCATTCAAGGCAGATGATATTCTGCATGTTATAGTTATATATTAATTTACCATTCCAAAAATGTACATATACCTAGTGTTAGCCTTAATTACATAGAGTTACAAATATGCTCTCTGCATCTACAATGACTTTATAACAGAAAAATCATCGATGTAGGTATTATGATGGGTATTAGTAAGGGTGTAAAATATGCAATACTAATGGAGAAGGACAACACTGTCATCAATAACTTTCATACCTGAGACGATGGCAAAACATGTCCATGATCTCCAACAGTGATTTGACACACAGCTCCCGGGAAAAATCATCAAACTGTAAGAAAAGAGACATATTCATGAGAGCCTTATATGTGATAGTTAAATGCATGCTGTCATAACTTTCAACAACCATTAATCACCTTGCTGATGGCTGTAAGCACACTGGAATAAGACACCATCTATGAAGAGAGGAGGCAACATTCAGAACTTGCAGCTCAACATCAGCACCATTACGCACAATGCTCAGCTATGCCATTATTTGATAACGCTGCTTTTTCTCTCACCTGGGAACTTATAGCATATTTGAGGTAAGACAAAATAAGGGGGTTAGGAGAGGGACCAATCATCGCCTGCTCCATCAGGGCCTCTGGAATACACAAACAGCATTTAAAGCCACATTATAAACAACAATGAGATAACTGGTGTCAAGTCAGATCACTTGCATAATGGCTGGGGAACTTCACTGTCTTTCCTCTGACCTGCAAGGTTAAGGTAGTCCCATGTTGCTCCCTTTGGAAAGTTTTTCTTGATGTTAATGGCCCACTGGTAGTCACTCCATCGTTCCTTCCATGCCTGCAGAATGGCTTGCTTCAGGTTGACCACCTTCATCCTGGTAAAAATGACCATAAACTTGTAAAAACAATATAAATTTACAAAGACACAGGCTTGAAAAGCTATTCTGTCGTAGAATACCACTTTGTTTAGCTTTCCTAAGCTACGTTATTCATAATTTGGCTAGCTGACGTTAGCCGTTATATGCCGATGCCATTCATCTATGAATTAAGACAAAGCTGTCCTGCTAGTTGCAAAAACACAAAAACGCCACAGTAAATAAGACAAACCCCGCTACACAGCGTCACCACTCATTTCGGTACTTACCTGACTTTTTCAGGTTTTCAGAACATAAAAGATATTGTGATCGTAGCTCCTCTGCTTCACAATACAAAGAACGCCATTTTTGCTGTAAAAGACGAAAGAGTTCATTGGTTGATATTTCGACGTCTGAATATTCTTTCCGCTGATTGGTTTAGAGAGGCGCCGAACGCTCAACGGCAGCGTAATGACCTGACACTATCACAAGATGGCGCCCTTAACAAGGCGACCGAGTCAAGGCTCACCACTGCATGAAAAGTCAAAGAGAAAGGTGAGCTAAAACGTATCCTTAAAAATAAACACCAAACTATCCAACTGGAGAAATATTTATAAATTAAACTCAAGAATGGCGTCGTGCCCTCGTCTATTCAATACAGTTGGGTTTTTGTTGGCTGTAAAAATCTAAATGACTATGTTTTTGTTTTGTATTTAGGCTAGTCTACAGTTTAAGCTAGCGTTGGCTAGATGTGCACCATTCACTTACCTCCTGTGAACATACAGATACTGCATAAAAGTTTATAAAACACTTTTGAAATTGAAAAATGTAGGTATGTAACATGTGTGTATGTACATTTTAAGGACGTTGAAAAGAAACGAAGGGAAAGTACTGTTAATCAGAGATAAAAACCAGGTTTATAGGTGATGGACTGTAGCCTGTAGTGAAAGGGAAGAGTGACCATGTACACCTTTCCCAATACCCTTTCCTACAGTGTTGAAACTTTTCTCGCATAACCCCACAGGTGACGTAATTTTTCCTTAGGGACATGTTTTCCAGTCTAAACCATTATACTGTGATTCACTATAATTAAGAGGAGACAATAATACTTTTGTTACCTTGATTGACTTTTTGATTTGACATGCTCACATTGTAGCATGACATTACATTGAAACCTAGTGGTCATGGTTGTCAAAGCAGCTTCATTAGTCATTTAATACCTGTTAGTGAGATGTCTTTTCAATCGTGGCATATCAACTTTTTGCAAATCAGTTGTATTTGTGACATCTAGAGTCCCCGATTACCACCAAAGCACCAGTACTCCTCCTCTTCACCTTGACCAGTGCTGGAAAAGGTCCAACAGGCAGCATCATGATCACATACAGATCCACACTAGAGGGTATTATGGAAATTAACAAGGTTGTCTTTATGAGGATTATGAGGAAAGAAATCTTCTGGGAGAAAAGCAAATAGTGCATGTTCACAAACACTAAACTAAATGTCACAACTTTATAAACAGACATCACACACATGAAGGCCACATCAAGGGAAAACTGTCCTCTCCTTGCAAAAATGTGATAATGCATGATTTATCTCATCATCAATACAATGGTTGGCCTTCTGTAGCTTAAACCTCAGGTAATATCTGGTCTGATAAGGCCTCCTTATCAGTGGTCAAAGCCAGCACATACTGTCTGTGCTGTGAAGAAAAGTCAGAAATCCACAAATCTCAAAAACAGTAATTCGAAAAAATATATAAACGGTGTTGATTTTAGGCTAATGATGATAAGTTATTTCAAGTTTTAATTAACTTTGTTTCATTTTTAATTTTGGCTTTCCATGGCATAATACAGTGGAATGCTTTGTTTTCTTATGTAACCACCCCATTCAGTTGTGTGATTCACTCCCTCACTGTAATTTCATCTTTTTTTTGTGTATCAGTTCAGTTCTTTTCAACAGGGTTTTTGTCTATTATGTCACACCTCAGAGGTGAAAAGAACATTTGTCTTCAAAACATCGAAGATCCCAGCCATACCAGACAGTCAGTTAGAAACAGAATGTAATGCACAATAGTAAGTCCAATGCAAAGTTTGAGGTTGGTATCTTTATTGAGAGGTTAAAATACAGTATTTCTGTAAAAAAGAATGAATCTAGCTATTTATAACAGAACCACTACAAATCACATTTAGTTTCAAACAGTACAGAAAGTGTTTTTTATATAAAAAAAATCTACTCTGGTATGGTCTGCAGAGTTTTACGAAATATCTCCTTTCCACTTTTGCACTCAGGTAGTCATCATGTTAAAAGGGATACTGTTCTCCATATCAAAACCACCCAACTACCTCTGCAAGTGAAGGTCCTGTATTGAGTCTGCGGTAACAAAGACCCTCATTCTGCCTGACACTGGAGACGTTGTCCTGGCTAGAGCGATGTCTGCGTCCTGGGACAGAGCGATGCCAGCCAGCAAGAGATGATCCATGCGTCCTGGCATAGTCTGGGTAGGTGCTGGATGGAGGGGTGATGAAGGTGTGAGGTGTATGTGTGTGTGTGTGTGTGTGTGTGAGTGGAGGGGTATTTGGGGAGAACTCTCCTATCCTGTTGCCTTCCACTGAGAGCTGCATTAGTGAAGGGTGCTGACAGATTTGAGTCTACCCCTGGGGAGACCAGAGAGACTGTAGTCGCAGCTCTGTGTCTGTTCTCATGACTTCACTGCTGGGATGGACCCAGTTTTGCTGACTCTTATTATTCTTTGAAGTTTCTGTTATTTGCTTAAAGGGACAGTTTACCCCCAAATCAAAAAAAAAAAGTTCTTACCTGTAGTGCTATTTTATCCACTTAGATTGTTTTGGTGTGAGTTGCCAAATTCTGGAGACAGAGCTACACCCGTCAACCATATCACCGCGTGGAGGGAAGCGTGCATTTACTTATGGACGAGAGGTTTGTGCTTTTGACTGCGAGGAATGTAAACATTAACAGCGTTCTCCACCACTGTAGTTTGATAGTGTGGAAATAGTTCCTACATGAAACTACTAGCATCAAGGTCTGTGGATTGTCCTGAGTAACAGGGTTATAATTTCTGGAAAGAGACATTTCTGTAATGTATTTTTCTTGCTCCATATATTTTTGAAAAAAAGCAGACATCTCTACGGCCAATATCTAAAAAATTAGGCAACTCGTACCAAAACAGTCTAGATGGATAAATAGAGATACTGATGAGAGGGGAAATATGTATTTTTGATCTTGGGATGAACTGTTCCTTTAAAGCTATCAGCTGCAGTGTATCCCAATACAACAGAGTTCACCAAAATTTAAGTTGTGGTATTCACAGCCTTCTAAAATCACCTTACAGTGAATACATCAATTTAGGACTTGTTTTTACAGGACTAAGAACAGTTTACAACATGCTGCATTGGTTTTTGTGAATGTTATTTTGAAAGGGATGTTTATCAGTCTCTCTGATGTAGTTTTATAGGTGATTTGTTCACCACAAAATACCTCCGGGCTCCATTGTACTGGACTAAACAGCAGCTGCTCTCTTAAAACCTCAACAAATAAGACTGAAAATGGGTGGATCATCTTTATTGTGCTTTTGTGGTAACTATTTATCAAATCCATTAGGGGAATTTTGTAGCTAATCCATTCAACATCCACCTGTTTGGTTTGCACAGACAGGCATAAGAGAGTAATCTTTATGCAATAATATGAGTAAATAGAAGTAATATTTCATGGCCTGTGCCTCCGAGCTGTGGTAGAACTGCACATCTGTTACAATAGGCCTATTCTACTGCTTCTACAGTACAGAACTTCAATGTCTTGCTTTTTCTTTCCTGCTTCCTCTAAAACACACCAAAGGCCTTTGGGCACACATAGGTAATTACCGAGGGTTGAGAGCAAGGAAATGAGTGTGCCCCCCTCATGTCCCCTCAGGATGTCCATTCATGTTCCTCCATGAATCAGGATAGACTAGAGGCACCTACTGTAACCGAGAGGAGATAAGGCGCATAATGTGTTACCATGTTTAATGCTGCACATAGCCCCTCTCTTAGGTCCAAGCAACCTTGAGGATGCAGTCGCTGGTGGAGCTGGTGATGATTAAGAACAAAGATGAACATTTGGTTGGGAAATCTAATATTAGCTGCAGCGAGCATCAAATATGTACAGTGGTGGGAGAAAATGTCTGGTTTTGGTGACCTACAGTATCAAAAACAAACAAACAAACAAACAAAATAGACAGCCAAGCACGCGTTAAAGCAACACATAGAACCTTACTCTAATGGTGCAATGGTGACTAACACAAAGTTATATATACTTTATAACTGTGATATACTCAAAATGCACACATTCACAAGGCAAAATAAGAAAACTACTCGGTCAGCGTTTCACATTGTGTTCACATAACGAAAGCAAAATCTTATCAGCCTGTCATATCAGCAGAAATGTTCCTTTTTTGGTCGATGCCAATATTTCATTCTAAAGCCTTTATCAGCTGATACCGATGACCTGCTGATGATCTGCATCCCTAATATTTAGTGCACAGAGGTCTAATTAGCCAAGTGAAAATACCTGTGGGATTGTGCTGGACCTTTAACTGTTAAAATATGAATGCTTTTACTTAGCTAGTAATTATGCAAACTTTAGTTCAAAAGAACTTCTATCAAAATCAAGACATCAGCCCCTCTGATGTGGTTTAAGCAGTGTCATTTGTGATTTACTGATTCTCATCAGCGGGCTGAAACAATGAGTCAGCTGAGAGCAATAGGCCTTTTTCAAAGCAGACATTTTGGCTTGTCATAGCTGGAAAAGCACGCGTGTTACCCTCGATCATTTTATGAATGTGCTTTTCCTCCTATAACATGTCAAAATATCTAATGTATTTACCTGAATGAGTGTTTTGGTGATGTCATCACCCAAGGATGCCCGTCCATTTCTTTAAAAGTCCTGTGCACATTTGAAGTCTTTTGATGTGTACTCGGGCACTGTTGACAGTTGATGGACAACACCAGCAGGCTCTTGGCTTATTATGCAAGACGACAGGCGTAGGCAGTTGGACAGATCTTGTTGTGTCTCTTCGATTTGGGCAACAGACAACAAAACATGTCTCACTCAGTGGATAAATTCCCATCACACTTCAGGACCTTAGAAGGATCAGTTTGTACTTTCTGTCAACTCAGCAGCACTTTAATTTTCTTTTCTTTTCAGTTTTCTAACTTTAGCCTGTTTGTTGGAAACCGATCTGTTGTGGAGTGTTTAAAAAACACATCTGCACAGAACAAGTCTGTATAGGAAAAAAATATTTTTACTTCAGTTTGTACCAATCACGGATCTCCTTAAATTGCTATATTGCTAATTTATTGTTATTAATTTGGGTACTGTAAACTATTTAAAAAGGTAACATTATGCTTTTGTTTTTTTTTTTACTTTATTATGTTATGTAGCATTTTTGTGCATGTAAAAGGTCTGCAAAGTGAAAAAGCCCACGCCAAAGGGAGTTACTCTCGCCCCCCAGAAAACACTGCTCCTGCACTGCCTGAAACACCTGGTTTGGAGTTGAGCCTTTACTTCTGTAAGTTATGTGCATCACTATGTAACAGGCGTTATATAAATATATATTTTGATATATTATTATAAAATATATACACTCCAGTCAGTCAGCAGACATACAGTTGCTACTGCTGTAGCAGTGTTATTTTAGATCACATTACTTTGCTCAGCACGACCCGCCCTACTCTGCCTCTGATTGGCTACATCCTGCGCGTTATGTAATGCGCTTGTGCAACTCTCACCAAAGATTGAACAGAGGTGAGATGTCTCACTATGTAGCTAAAACGGAGCATTCAAGACACAGTGTGTAAAGGGATGCTGCAGCAGCGCACCATATGAGAAAAATAATGTATTTTAAAAAAAATTAAAGTATGTAAATCTATTCTACTAGGACCCCCAAATAAAAGTATGAACCTGAAAATTAGCACAATATGACCTCTTTAAATCGTTACATTTTGAAAATTATCCCGAGGGTTTCTTGATTTCTCCCCAATCAAGTGAAAAATAAGCAATTAGTGAGGCTCAGAATACACAAACTGAATTTTGGAAAAGTAATCGTCGAAGCCATATTTGAATAGCAGAAGCTGCAATTTGTGGTATAGGTAAAATGCGTGACAAAGCAGCATTATAATAAGTACCAACATGCTGCAGACATGCCCTGGCTTAAAAATCCTGTTCTCCAGATGTAAGAAAACATGTTTGCTTGGCGCAGACCCCAATGAATGTCACATCATCTGCTTTTCATAGTTTTTTCAGTGAAAATGAAAATTGTTATGCAAAAGTGATCATTCCCACTAATCATGAATCATATCGCGATTGTATTGCAGCACGAACAGTTTCATTGTTTGCTATAGTAATATACATTATGTAACAATGGAGTTCCTAATCTGATGTTATACACATCTAGTATACTATACATGACTTCACTTTTCACTTAAAGCATGTTAGAGAGAATGACATTAAAATTAATTAGAAGTGAACTGGATTCATGTTAGTATTATATTTACCCATTTATAACACCATGGGCTCAGATTATATATTCATATATATAGATTCCTTTGTTTAATATTCTCAAGGCAGAAAATGCAGACTATAATAATATAATAACATAAACCTCAGATCTCCAGTAATCATCTATGATTGAGTGATACTATCACAGGAACTAACAGGGAGTACTTTTAGCGGTGAAGTGTTGGCCACAGAGCCACATGAGGCTTGACACTGAAGAGCTTTATATAGCCCCTTCAACACGGTTTCCCCTCATTTTACTGTCATCAAGAGTCCAGGCTACTGGGAGTTTGTTCCAGCATTAATTATAACTAGTCTATATGGGCTGGCTGGCTGGCTGGCAGGAAGCCTGGCGAGGCCACTTCCTTCTTTGCATCCTTTCACATCTTTTAACAGGCTCTGTCTTTAGTAGGTGTTACGCTGTTTCTTTTATATCACGTAAGCAAATGTGCGAGTCCAGGCCCCAGCTGGCCTAATCAACTGTTCACTGGGAGTCACAGAAGGGACATTCCCAAGGGATCCTGGGTGTCAACGTGCTGTTGTGTAATTCATACAAAATAACATGATGATGTAGGAAAAAAATCCTCACATCTATCTATCTATCTATCTATCTATCTATCTATCTATCTATCTATCTATCTACCTACCTACCTACCTACCTACCTATCTATCCATCCATCCATCGAGGTTGTATCTGGCTCTTTCGCCAGCATCACCCTTTTTTTTCCCCCCAGCCAGCGGGTTACGTGGCAACAGCCTCTATATGGTAATTAATACGTTTTATTTGCAGGAGCCGTGAGTGTGAAGGGAGAGGCTGGTGCACTAGTGACACTCATAGCTCTGGGATGCAGACAACTGCTAACAAACCATAATTGAATTGCAGCTTTTTTTAACCTGAGGAATAGGTAGAAATAACTAAAATAACATACATAAAAAGGCATTTTTGCTTTTGTTGGCAAAATCGGCAATAAAAAGCACCAATAGCAGCTTTGCATGTTAGAGCACAGACCACAGCTGGTAAAGTTAAACTGTGACCGACAGTAGACACGGATACTACCTGCTGAGAATGATTTAAATGAGTGAAGTCATAGTCTGCCCATCCCAACAGGCTACCCATCCCATCTGTATGGCATGTGTTTGGGATTACACAGCAACCATCTCACTTGCAGGGCAGTTTATCCTGACATGTCCTTAATTATCCAAGACTTCTTGGCCTTTAATCCTACTATTACAGTGGTTTGACATCACAGCTATCAAAACATGGCTCACTTTCAGAGTCAACTCAAATTCTGAGTTCCACAAGTCGTGTTACACTGATGAAAAAACTATAATGCGTCCATGCATTAGGCACTCATTAACAGTGTCCAACACTAATCCTGAAAGCTTCACTTCTGCTTTGTGTGTGTGATACCAAAGCCTATATCACACACTGCCCGGGCCATGTTACATAATCAAACTTGGCAACCGCTTCCAGCATGGCCTCTGTGATCCCAGTGTCAGTTAGTGCTGAGACCCCAACGCCTGAGCTCAGCACAACGAGTGGCCAGCATGTTAATCCTACATCTGTCACTCACTGTGGGTGACTTAATCACCCCAACCTGAATTATTTAGAAAGAACTGATGGCTGCAGATGTCGTGCAAAGAGTTCAGGATTCATCACCAGTCAAAAATTAGTTCAATGGTGCTGATGACGGCATTGTACTAGCACTCTTTAAACTCTTTACTCTGAGGGGGCCCTGTTAAACAGCAATGCCATAAATTTGATCATAGATCTTTATATGGATGCTAAAATGTTTTAATTTTTGCATTCAATCTTGCATGCAGTGTGTCATCCAATTCAAAATTATTAATGAATTCCTTCCTCAATTTTATCTCATTTGAATGAGATTGTTGTGAACCAAGCAGGCTGCACTGTTATGTTCTGGAGGAGTTCATGTGAGTTTATGTAACAATTACCCTTTATTTTTAAACTTTACACTGTATATTTGCAAAGCACTGTTAGAATCATTATTTTAATCACATATTAGATTATACTTGAAAATTCACTGAAGAATAGAGATCAGCTGATGAATTGGCTTGGCCAGTCTTGGAAGCTGATACTTTCTTATCACAGATTGGTGTTGGTAGATTTGGTTATTAATTCTTTAATAACCAAATTAAAGCAACAAAAGTCTTTGTCAGTGCTGTGTTAATGCTAAAAGTCAAATATCTGCTGATATATTATTAGAATTTTAACTTCTGAATGTTATTGTCGGTGTCTTCTTAACATACAAAGTATTGTTTAGATTCAACTGAACTGTGTATATAGTTTAACACTTTAACTTACAGGAAGACCTACATGTGCAGTTATTGTGCAATCAGCATTTTTTCACAGCAGACATTTTGAGGTATTACTAATAACATAAATGATGGCACCGTAATATTCCAGTACAGCTGCCAGAATAAATTGTTGGCATTGAACATTTCTGCAAACCTTCAATACGTTAAATTTCTACATTTCATATTTTCATATCAACATTCATACACTACGTGTCATATAATGCCTAGATTACATGAATGTGAGCTGACTTTCATCCTAGGAGGAGACGGGTGTTCAGAGAATTTGCAGTTGAAAACTGAAAATTTTAACGAGAGGTTGAGACAATTTCCAGCTGTGTTTGTGGTGACAGAACCAGGTAAGCCAAAGCATGATCTTTTCCTAACCCTAACTAAGTGGTTTTTGTGCCTTAACCAGACCATAAGCACGCCGTTGTCACAACATAAAGAAATGTTAAGTTTCAACATGTCTGTGGTTTGTATAAACCTTTTTATTCTAATTTATTCTGGAGATTGGGTTGACTATTCAAGACAAGTTAATTGGCATATTGTGACAGTGAGGCAGCATGCAGAATACCAGGACCCAAACTGAATATAGAACCATCATTCATTTTATTATTTAAACCTGTGCCTTTCCCTGCTGTGACACGGTAAAATGTCTTCAGTTTAAAAAAGGTCTATAGTGAAATTTAATGCTTAAAAACAAAGGTTTTCTCAGTTATGAGGTGGTAGTAGTAGTAGTAGTGGTAATAATGATCTCTCCTGTGTTGTTACCGCATTGATTTGACAAAGTCAGCTGCAGGCCTCTTGCCCAGTTCAGCGAGGCCAAAAGGCCCCTGGCCCCGCTTGTTGTTTGTGTGTCGCAGTGATTAATTGATGAGCCTTCTTGAATAATTGGCCTAAGACCAGGAAGTCATTTGACTTTGGTGACATGAATCTTGATCTCTCATCTTAAACCACCCCTCATGGTGATGTATTACCTCAGCTACTACTTCATCCATTCATTAGGCTTTGGGATGTCCAGGGTTGTATTGGATTTTACATTTCAAATGAGGCCAGACTGGTAGACCATGTTCAACAAAAGAGATTAAAAAAACAATCTTTTTTTTCACAGTTAGTTTTTAATTGAATAATTTAAATGAATTCAATGAATCTGAATTAAATCAAAAGCCCAGTAGACATGTTGCTGGACATAGGAAGACTTCTACAGAGGTCAAAGGTTTTTTCCAATCATCCCTTTAAGAGAAATACCTGTTTAATAATGAACATCTGTGCTGAAATGAAACAACAGAAATTAAATCAATGAAAACTGAGACAAGAATCATATTTTTGCCTCTCAATAGTGATTTCATTGTAGTACTCTGATAAAAACAGATAAATATTGGTTGCTGTATTCTATCAAAAAGAACTTTGTATAAAAATAAGCAGGTTTGTTCAGCCTGGCTGCTCCCTATTATAATCTTTACAACATTACTATGCTTTTTACACTATAAACCTTTATATTAAGCTAAAACATCTCTGTGTGTTTCTTTTTGAAGGGCTCAGGTGGGCAACATCAAAGCTAAAACAAGCTCCGAAAAAATTATTCAGTAGAAATGATTGAACTATACATTTCAGTGATGCGGCGTGACACCTTTTTTTAACCACTGAAATGTTGTGAGTAGGTGCAGAGGCTTCACACATCAGTGTATAGAACCTTCCCAGAAGGCAATGAGCATAATAAATTATTCGGGGTTGGGTTAAGAACATTTCACTTAATAGCCAAAATTTTCTAAAAAAGCAACACATAAGCAAGAAATATCATAGAGTCAAGCATACTGCTATTGTTAAATGACTATTAGGAAAATATTAGTCATTGTGACCAAAATAACAACCATTTCATGGTTCTCCTCTTTGTTATCGTGTTGTAGTTTTTCACAATATCATATTTTTCCTTCTTTACATAATGTGTAAGCTAACTTAAATTGTTCCATAGGGACACAACATCCACATTTTAGTGAGGTAATAGATAAACTGGACTTGATAAAAAGTATTTTGTGACACAACATAAAATTGTTGAGGTTTGAATGATAAATTCTGACTAGCTATCTAAAACAAGGGATACTCTTTGTCCATGCTAAACAAAAAAACATCATGCATTTTACTTTTGTCTCTTAAACTACTACAAATGATTTATTCTACTCCTTAAATGTTTTGTTTATTTGATTTTAACGTTTGATCGATGAGGAATTGGCTGATGAAATATGACATATTTTTAGGAATGATTTAAAACTGTAAAGAGACTGTTTGCAAACTCGAGACTCAAACACCTTTTTGGAATATGACCATCCATTTTTCAAGATCAGGCAAAGCTGTTTTTGGAAGATTACCTTGGGAACAACCACTTCAAAACCTAAGTCTTAGCTACACACCATTACTTTGGTATCAAATCTGAGAAATCATATGCATACACGTACAATAAAAACAAAAAGATGTAAGGTTATTCACCTCACACCATGCCTCCCACTTGTTATCTGTGAATCAAGAATTATAAATATGCATGTTCAGTGTATTACAAGAGAATCATTAAGAATATCCTTATTAAAATTCATTCAGAAAGGTGTGCTTCAGTGTTTATTGCTTCCATTCGGACCTTGGTCCAGTGTCTTAACTCGATGTATTAGCATATTGCTAAAATGCATTGAGCTGTCTACAGTATGTGATGTTTGTAAATGCCAGAGGAATCAATGAGGAGTGAAAAAGGAGGAAGCTATTTGTTTTACTGTTGCTCATGTTTATCTGTTTGAACAGCAATGAAAGTGATAACAGGTTGTTAGCCAGACTTACTTGAACACATTCGCCTTACCCTTTAAAGGATTCATTTGCAATATAATGTTTAAATAAGACTTCCGCCTGACAATACTAATAACCCTGGTAAACAGATTTTGAAACAGAGATTAACTCTGTTAGGAACAGTTATATTTACCCACTGTTGATGTAAAATGAATAGAAATGTAGGGCCAGCTATTGCAAGTTGGCTAATGCATTGGGACTATTCTAACCTTATTAGCATAACGCAAACTGTTGTAGACACATTTGCCCTTACGATACTTGTTCTTTTAGCATTTGGAATGGATGCTTATTGCGCAGTTAAAAACACCCGAACCTTACATTGCAAATTCAGTTTAACCACAGGAGTACTCTCTGGCCAAACAAATACATCAGGAATACTTCTTGCATTCTTCCTGTGTACATTTTAAACATTTTAGCGATATGTGAAGTTTTGACTAAAGATTTAATGTAACTGTTGATTAACTCTTAAAACATAACAGCCACTCTTGAAAATTGAGTATATGCATTTCTTTTCAATTTCAGGCGTTTTCTGTTAGCATTAGGCATTGATTGAAGACATGTTATTACATACTGTAACCATGCCTCAATAGTTTTAGTTTCCTCACTCCTGATACCTTTAACAATATGCATAGATTCATTTTTAAAGAGGACAAAAACACATTAAGTGTGAGCAATTTATGCCAGTTTGTTACAGTCTTAATTTTCATATGGAATGGAAGAAAACTTGTTAATGACTTAGTTTATTTGAGAACACTAAAAGTTGTGGAGGTAAGGATACACTATAAGGTGCATTTCTATTTAGTTGGATATTGCAATCTGGGGAAAAAAAAGTAATTTTGAGAACTAAAAAATTTGTATTTATGTTGGTTGTCCACCATTTGTGTTGTAGTTTTGTTTTACCTGACTACCCGCGTTTGTACATGACATCATATGTGTTGGCCTGAGCAGCCAAGTCATGATGTTGGTGGCTTTTAGGATGTTTGTTTGTAAGATAGAGTTAAAATATGAGGCATTAAGAGAGTATAGGTATTCCTCTATACATTTCCATATAACATATTTCTTTATGTTCTTCATAGTGCAATTAATTTTGCCTTCTCTCCCTGTGTTGGTAGATATTAGGATCACACCAATACTAAAATGAAGGTGTTGAATTATGTTGTTCTCAGTGGCTCACAGGTCAGATGTTTTATCATGGCTCATTGCATCTGGATGCTGCTGTGCACGAATTTTCAATGTGTCACTGAACGCAGGTCCAGCAAATTACAGCAATGCGAGGAGAGCTTAAGAGAAGCCTTGTAACACTATTATTTGTGCCCAAGAACAAGTCGAAATAGCAACTTGTAGTTTTTAGAGGTGTTTTTGGAAACTGATACTGCACACAAAACATAACTTACCTAAGCAATGTATTTACACCTAAGATTCGATTATAAGGTTCTGTCATAATAGTATTTTGATGCACTATCATTGAACACTCTTAACTCAAAATGACCATGTGAAAAAAGATTCAAGTTTCCATAAGGAAGAAGGTCTTTCTCTAGCCTTTTCCTTGATTGTAGACATTCCTTACCACAATTTTCTAAGCTGTGTACTTCTGCTTTTCCCCATTCCTTCCAGTAAAGTCCCTTTTACTGTCTTATTTCTTTTCCAATCTTTCACAGTAGTCAGCTTTTCCTATGGCACTTTGCATTGTTCTGCATTTTTACTCTTGGATAAAGTTATTGGAAGTGACCCTGGGTAGAGGTCATATTTCTGACTCTCTACGATATGACCTTTGATCCAGTGCCCTGGTGGCTTGTAAGCGTTCAAACTCATGTCGGCTGTTCCGGTCCGGACTGAGGTTCGCCAGTGCCCTGCTCCCACCGCCTACATCCTCCTCCTCGTCATCGCGGCTTAGGAAGGCGAGCTCATTCTCGTAGCAGAAGGAGTTAGAACTGGGTACTAGGAACTTGTTCTCCACCATGTCCTTGGCACTGCAGCGGGGGGTGGACGGCACCTCGTAGGTTTTGTGAAAGTGAGAGTAATCCACCTTGTACAGGTTCTTCTCCTCAAACAAGACTGGCTCGAAACGGTGACCCCAAAGGATCTCAGAGGCCAGGTAGGAGCTGCGAGCCTGCGTGGTCATGGCGGTTGCTTCAACCATCCCCTCCAAGATGACAACAATCTCAAAGTCAGCTGTCTCCAAGTCCTGTTTGCCGATCCCAAAAAGGGGACTCTCCTCATCTATCTCATGGAGAATTGTGATGGGTGAAACCAAGAAAATCCTGTCCAGGCCTTTATCAAAGCCCACATTAATGTCTATCTGGTCTAGAGGAATATATTCCCCCTCATCAGTGATCCGAGGTTTGATGAGCTGTGCCCTGACATGGGCTTCTACAATGTGGCTCTTGCGAAGGTTCCCTACTCTCCACATGAGGCACAGCTTTCCATCCCGCATGGCAATGACAGCGTTGTGGCTAAACAGCAGAGTTTGTGCTCGCTTCTTGGGCCTTGCCATCTTGGCCATGATGGCGCCAATCATAAAGCAGTCAATGATGCAGCCCACTATGGACTGGAAGACTACCATAAAGACAGCCACTGGGCACTCCTCAGTCACACAGCGGTAGCCATAACCTATTGTAGACTGTGTTTCAATGGAGAATAGAAAGGCAGCCACAAATCCATTAACCTGTAGGACACATGGAGTAAAGTTGTCGTCTCCAGCTGGGTTATCCAGATCTCCGTGCAGCAAAGCAATGACCCAAAAGGCTAAGCCAAAGGCTAGCCAGGAGACAACAAACACAAGAGTGAAGACTACCAGCATCCATCGCCAGCGAATATCAACACAAGTGGTGAAGATGTCGGCCATGTAGCGCTGCGACTTGTCGTCCATATTGGCAAACTGCACATTGCACTGGCCATTTTTTTTGACGAAGCGGTTGCGGCACTTGCGGCGTGTGTGAATCTTGCCATTGCCAAAGCCGTTCATGCCATGCATGGTAGTGAGGCGGAGGGCCTCTTCTTCAGATGACACAATGCTGTAGCGATTGATCCTTCCCACACTCATACTCCCGTCAACACCTCCAGCTGCAGGGTCGGAGCAGAAGGGCAGGCCTGGAGTCCCAGTGTGCATTCGAGGCCCCTCACAGCTTGATCACTGGCTAAGCTCCATGAGTAGTAGACAGGGAGCTGGGTGGGAGCCTTGTGCTTTAGTCCAGTCCCTGCAGAGAGAGTCAGGAGAGAACAATGTGAGTGTCTTTCTGTGACATGATGGTCAACTTACACCATACCTGTATGAAACATCACAAAAGACTCAACCATGAAGGCTTTTAGTGTTCCTTCAGTAACACACAAAAAAATAGTTTTGCTACTGTACCGGCCCCAAAAAGAAGGCGTTTGCTCTATTAATGTGACATTTGTTTATTGTAAGTTTTCCATGATCTAATGCAGTAACAGTCACTCTTACTGGAGTCCAGCCAAGTTTGTTCTCCTTCATCTAGTGAAAAAATATTATAGGAATCAAAAGCAATTATTATAATTGTGTTAACTGTACAATTTTACAGTATGTTCAACATTGTTAAGGTTCAAGAGAACATTTTTTCCTTGTATAAGATTTAGATGTGACTTCAGTTACTTCACACTCCTCCTCCTTGCCATCTTGCTCTCTGTAAACATCACGACTCAAAATCCAATTGGCCCTCACTGAAGGGTCCTCATGTCTTTTGATGTCTGCTGGGTAAGTGAAGAGCTGGCCTCGTAGCAGAGCAGATCCACTTATGTCATGTGGCATTTCCTGTGCTTTTCTCTTTCAAATTATAAAGGAGTTTGGCAGTGCAGACAAACTAAGTCATCGCCTACCAGATGTTTATTGTTACACAATTAAAAAATTGACCATTGTGTGAGATGCTACTCATATCAAGTCATATTTTAGGCCAATTAGTGCTATCACTTGTTAGCTTTCAGCATGTCTTGGTTGTATTTATAGTTTAAAAGCAGCATGCCCTGACAAGCCGTCCTCTTCTCTCTGTTCAAAGTTTGCCATTGTCCTTTCAGTACAATACTTTTGTTAGGGCAGTAGAGGGGTATGCGTGTGTGTATTTAAACACTCCTCTGGGATTTGTATGTGTGCCACTGATTCCACGGACATGCAATTCCAGATGCTGTGTGCAGGGACAGAGAGAAGAGGCCTCTATTTATTTGACCCCATTCTGTACAATTTGCAGTCTTATTAATCATGTTGTGGGGATGTGTTAAATTTACACCACCTTCCCATGGTGCTCCATACTGTACAAGTAGGCAGTAGATTTTTCCCCCGTGCAATGCCCTGTATTACTTATTCATTGTAATTACATACCGGAACTTTAGTTTACAAGAATATTACAAGATTAAGCATATACCACACTTGATAATGTACTCGTACTGTATGTGTCAAAATGTTAGTCTCGTATGAAATGAATCTGCAATTTGACAAATGATACTCTTGGTAAGGCGACAGATAACCTGGCTACTGCGTCGGATGTTGAACCTCAGGGTCAAGGTTTACTCATGGGGGCTAGACTGAGGCCCCTCTGGGCGCAGACAGCTTTTATCGCCTGGCCACATCCGTTCTGTGTCTGCCTGCCTGATTCGGGCCCTGAAGACATGAAAGTTCACTCATGTGCGCTCCCAAATCCCTGGTGGCCTGCAGTCTGCCACACACTCACAATAAAGCCATCCTCACTCACCCTCTTTCAGGTGGAAGTTCTCATGATCTGGAGCCAGATTACCTCATGCACAATCTTAAAATTGTCCCTTAGGGGTCAAACACATTCCTGAATCAGGAAAACATACTGTAGCAAGATGTTATGTTCTATTTTTATACCTCAAAAGTGCCTTTTGACAATATCACACTACATTCCCAAAAGAGCACAGCTGTTAATTCTTAAATTAGTAACCCTACCACTACTCTCGATTATGTAAATCTGTCAACCAAACCAGATTATCTCATCTTTTCTAATTGTAATTCGTGCTTGATTTTTACACATACAGCGAAATTGTGAATGTCTGTGCTCCTCGGGTCATCCATGTAGTTGATGGGTCATCCATGTAGCAGGTGGGCTTGGCTGTATGGTATAGTAACCACACGGACTGTGTTATATAATTGAGATGAATCTTGAGCCTGAACGTCATCTCAGCATAATACATAATACATCTTGGTCTCTACACTGCACACATGACCTGAGCAGCCCTACACGGTGCGCAGTCTCCATATCATACTGTAGTTGTACAGTGTCAGGTGTCCAGTGAATTGGTCAAATGAAAGTAAAAACCTTCCTGTGCCTAGGAGTCATTAGATAAGTGCCTCAGAGTCTCTCAACCCATGTGGAAGGCTTTGACGTAGCTCTTTAAATCAGATTGTCCCTCTGAGAGGTTGTGCATGTGGTGCTTAAAAATTAATCTTTGCCACCAGGTCTTTGAAATTGATTTGACACAGGTCTTTAGCATGCCAAAAAGTTTTGACATAAGGTGAAGTAACTGCCAGTGACAGCTGAATAGCTTAAATTAAAATTTTTAATTGCCTTAGTTTAAATAAATTAGAAGTTAAAGGGGCAATCAATAGTTGTTTAGACATACAGGTAGAATATATTCACATGTACTTGGTTGTAGATAGCAGTAAAAATAAGCATGTTTTGGTAAATATCGCCTGCTTTAGTGCTGTTTATACCACTGTAAATTAACTTTTAATCGCAGTCTGTTTCTTTTTATTTCTTCCAATTTAATTCAGTGACTAACACCACACTCAAACTTCAAAAACATAAGATTAAAACCTGCTATTATTCACAAATCAAGTTTGTTAAACGCAGGAACAATCAAAAGACTGTTAACAGTAACAGTAATATTTTCATTTTCAGACCATTTTGTGTCACTGATATAAAGATCATATATTACCATAATTTTGCAAGTTCACCATTATAAATAGCAATGAGCTCATAATTCTTATGATTGGAATTATTGGACATTGGAATTAAAGTGGGAACAATTTTAAAATATCCTAAATACAAAACAACCCACACAACTGAAAGAATAAATAAATGGACTCTCAGGCTCTGTTAACCAAAATTGCATTTCAATAAACATTTTGCCACTTTCCGTTGGGTCATGTTCGAGGCCAGGTCATGAAGATAAGATATAAATGATAAGTCTATAACATAATTATCATGACAAGCATTACCTACTGCAGCAGGTATGTAGATTTGTTAGTGTTAGCCACTGTATTGTTGTTAGCAGGTTCCAGTCCTGTGTTTTGAATTCTGGTGATGGGTTGACTTTTTTGTTCACAGTCATTTAGTGTGCCTTTAATACTGGTTGTTACTTCCCAGGGAATGACCGTGCACATCTTGTACTACAAGCAGCCTGAGAATACAGCACAGAGGGAGGCCATCAGTGCATCTTTGATTCATAGGGCAGGACACGAGGTGATGTTCACTCCAGCCAATAATTTCGCAAACAACCTTTTGTGACCTCATCTCGCTGTGTGTGTTCTTTGGGAGTCGAGAGAGGTGACCAGGGGGGATGATAAGCTTGCAGCTGATTAGGATGAATAGAATGAATAATTGGATGTGCAAAATAATGGAAGGGATCGAGAGGAACAATAAGTTGGAGCAGGAGAGGGTACTTCATCTCAAGACATGCATGCGGTAAACTGAGCCTAACCACTACGATCATGGCCCACCTCCCAAGGCCATTGTGAAGGAAGAGCCGAGGCTCAGGTGTCATTGTATTTTCCTATAGCTCACCACGCGGAACTCATCTCGTCTCAAGTGACCTGCAGGTATTTTCCTATAGAAAGCAACACCACTTCACCATGCAGAGATGTTGTCTGATTGACAGTATGTTATACAAACCAGTTCACAGCTTTTTTGTTGTTGTTGTTTTCAAATGTAATGCAATAAGTGGCAATATTTCAAAGGCTGTAACTCCTGGAGGCCGTTAGACTCGGTGTGATGCCATCTCAGGTGCTTGTAGAGAGAAGTGTTCATAAAGAACTGAGTCACCTTCTCACATCGTTATAACAGCTGCTATTTTCTATGCAAGGAGAACAGAATCTGTATTTTTTTTTTTTTGCTAGCTGCACCTGTAGCTTTTTCACCGTTCAGACACCTGGTTCCCATTGATTGATCATTCCCACATGTGGGCTTTTTTGATCTTTATTTGTGCAGTTTTTTTAATTACTTGTACCCATTCACAAAGGCTGAATCACCCATATTAAACCTGAACTCTGTAATTTCCAATGTTAAGTGACACCTGTTGGTTAGAGCACATAAGCTTAGATATATTACTTTTAATACATTACTAATAAAAGTTACACATGAGGTCATATACTGTAGGACTATAAGCAATAGTCCATGTGTCTTTTTTGTGAATGTGTTATTTGTTGTCAGGTTTCTCTACTGCATGTTAAATATCCCCTTTGAATAATAAAAGTGAATCAAACTGAGCTAAGCTGAGATGAAAAGCAGGATGAGGTCATTGAACTGTGAGGCAACGCTGCATAATCTTCGTTCTCTTCATCCTCTGTCTCTTTTGTACTCTGACATCAGAGGATACGCCGATAGAAAAGTGCATTACCTGAAGCAACGCATTTATCCATTAATACCTGCTCGTGTCTGTCTGGTATTGTCAGATGCCACAGTTGGTTATCTGATATAATACTCCCAGGAAATTAGGTGCCAAAAAAGTGCTCAAGTGGTATCCAGTGGATTTGTTATTACGGTATTTGTTGAGGTTAAACAGTGTGAGCAGAAATGAGTGTTTGTTTACATTGACTGAATTAGTGATTCCGGTTATAGTATTATCTAGGCCTAAAACTAAAGATTATTATAGTCTATTGATTGATTCATTTTAAACAGACAAATTGATTAATGTTCAGTCTATTTAGTATAAAAAAGCAATGGCAAATTCTCATCACAGTTTAACAGGTATGAAGTGGTGTCCTAAAATTGCTTATTTTGTCTCATGTCTCTCTTGACTCATGGTCAGAAGGCCCACAGCTATTTAGTTCATGATGGAGAAGCAGCAACTCTCCAGAATTATTTTGACATTTTTTTACTCAAAGGTGCACTATGTAGTTTAGGGGAAGAAATTCAAATTCAGAAAGGTATGTACAATATTAATAAGGTAATAATACAAAACCCAGAGATATATTTATCTATCTTTTACATAACTGAATAAACAAGCTGTCCTCAGGGGGAAATAAGGTCCCCAGAACACTGCTTGAAGCTAAAATGTCTCAGAAGGGTCCTGTAAATATAAAGAAAGTACAACATTATGAAATTGTGTCTTTATTCGGTATATTTAGTCAGTCAATGATCATGAAAATCAATCAATGTTTCTTTTCTGATTAACTACCCCAAAACTACATACTGTAGTGCACCTTTAAAGAAGGCTTTAATTATTAATCTACCATTAAGTGTCAGTTGATTTTCACCAATTAAATTCCTGTAGACTGAATATTTGAGTATTGTCACACAATATACAGCAATGTGTTGATATACTCTCGCTCTTATTGAAGCAGATTACTTTTAAGGTTTGTTTTCGTCTGCCTTCTAGCTACATTTCACTTGTTGTTGTTGTTGTTGTTGTTGTTTTAACTCTTTGGGAGCCTGTCTTTTTTCACATCCTGGTATTGACAAACAGGGCCTTCTTGGCCACTTCAAAATCTAAGCTAAAGGCTAAAGGTGATCAATCCTGCATGAGACCCTAAGGGTGGAAAAATCTATAGAAAAAGCTTTTCTGCTGTGGTAAAGCTACTTTGCACTTGTAAATATGTGTTTTGACTCCGAACAAACAGCACATTGAATTTAAAATGAAACAACAAGACTAAAGCAACGACTTTCACTTTTAATTTGTGGTACTTAAATTCGATTAGATGAATAGTAAGTGAATTTTAGCAGTTTTTATACATTTTCTCCCAGTTAGGGGACATCATATGCTCAAATAAAAAGATGAACTAAGATGATGTGTGATGATGACTGTCTAATAACATGCCGAAATAAATAAATAAATAAATAAAATAAATTTTAACAGAATGATGGTTGCTGCTCCAAAGGGAATGCTTAGACATTGCCATCCATTGCCACTTTTATAACACCACTGACCAGTGACATCTGACAAATATTGATGTAACATTCAGACTGCAAGTTTGAGGTGAAGTTTTCTGTCCTTCTCTTACCTTTATTTCTGTCCTCCCCCCAGGCTGCAGAGGTAAAAGGTGGTATCTTGTCTCCTAGAGTCCCTGTTAACCAAACTGATTCATTCTCTGCATCTGCTGCCGCAGCTGCTCCTTCTTTGTGTGTTACTCTAATACTGGAGAAAACCACTCCATCATCTTGAGCACAAGGCACAGACCCTCTTTGAATTTCTTCATCATGGCTTGATCTTTTGTCTCTCTCTTCTTCCCCTTTTTTTTTTTCAGGTGCTGTTGCGAGCGCAGACGAAACGCAGTTCTGACCAGGCTGGATCGCACCAGAAACCTTGGGGCCAAGTCAGTCAGACAGCGCCGGACGGGCAGAACAGGTGCGAAACGAGGATTATCCCAGTGAAAATTCAGCTTTTTGTATCTCCATCTTCTAAGGCAATTTCTTCAGCTGGTCTTCTGCTCATCCTTCACCTTCGTTGACATGAAGTCTGTCCTTCACATTTCCCATAAAACTGTACAATACACTGCTTATTAACTGAACAGCTCTCTCTATCAATCTTTTGCAATCTGATCTATTTGGACTGCTGTTCTCTCTCCCTCTCTCCCTCTCTCTCTCTCTCTTTCTCTCTCTCTCGCTCTCTCTCTCTCACACACACTCTCACACTCTCTCTCCCTCTGACTATTTCTTTGCTCTCTCCCTCCCTCTCTCCTCCCTGTCTCTCCCTCCCTCTCTCCCTCCCATGGTGTCACAGAAAACTGCCATTTGCAGCCTCCCTCCCTCCCTTCCTCCCTCCCTCCCTCTCTCTTTTCTCCTCCCCTCCTCTCTTTCTCGCTCTCTCTCTCTCTTGGTTATCTCTCTCTCTCCCTCCCTCCCACATCATGGCACTACCAGTTGACAGCAACTTGATGCACAGACGTATCATTCAGAAAAACTCCGGCAGACAATCCACCATTGTATTTGATCAGATGCTAATCAAAAGTAAATGAAAGCAACATTATGAAGATGAAAGGCTTTCACAAAGGCTTCCCACATGAAATTAACAGCCCTGAGTTTGCTGCCTTTTGTTGCCCATCTGCTCTGCTTTCACGATAAGATAAATCCTGTTATCCCACCATTTACCTTCATGGAAAAGAGCTGATAAAATGGGAGGTAATTTGTTGATACTAAAGCAAATTCCCCTGTACTTCATCAGGTGGAAAGACTGACTGCTGCACAGCTGCTTCATGACCGGGGCAAATCTTCATGCATCTTTTTGACCTGCGATAGTCTTTCCGTAATGAAAGTTTCTATGCATGTTATGCAGTGTGTATCGATATACCATGCTGCCGGGTGCTGTGTCTCAGCGCAGAGTGATGCCTTTCACACTTGTCACCAACAACTAATCAACAGCATTTGACCCGAGGATGCATGCGTGTGCTCGTGCGTCTGACAATACGGCAGTCTCACCACACCAGGACCCCCGTGTCAGAGGGATTGAAATTGAAGTGTGCCAATCATTCTGTTAGTCAGCTCTCTTGTGTCATCATATTCTGTAACGCTGTTCTAGGTATACAGTCTTCTAGGAAAACATAGTTATCTCCCCTCCCAATATATATTATATACATACCACGTTGTGTGTTTATAGTCCAACATTGTCTTTTTACTTCTAGCAATTTAATTTACACTTCGAAAATCACAGAAATGGTGTTCATCTGTGAAGATTATCTTGCTGAGGACCATGTAAGTATCATATGCTTGTGTTTGCCATAGAGCTTATTTTTGGCAGTAATCCAAAATCCAATTAAAAAATCTCATAGGCTTTTTGTCGAGGGAACTAGGGCGATGCTAACTTCCAGGTTAGCCGACAAAAATCCATCATCATGCACTGCAGTTGTACGTGCGGTTTGTTCCCCAGCAGAAGACTGTCTTTGTACATTACTACTTTCAAATGTATTAAAAACTGAAAAACTAGAATGTAATATGAATTACATATATTATATCACTATTGATTGTAATAGTTTCTGTAAAGAGTTATAAAAATTATAATTTTATGAACAGTTATCATCCCGCTACGTTAACCAGCAAGCAGACTTTTGGTGCATTAGCTAGGAGATAAAATATGACGTGAATTTGTAAAGATTATAGAAATTTTAGAATAGTGATTGTTTTCTTGGGGGAGAGCACCTTCGAACCTCCAGCAGATTTGAACCCTCTGGATGTTGCTCTATGGCTACAGCCTACACAGGACTCTTGATGTGTCATTGGGCCTGCATCTCTGACAAATTCTTCACTGTCTCTGTTTTTTTTGCCACTAGTTGTTTTTGGACAGCAAGCTATAGCTCTTCCTCGGCCGTCACGGCTGTTGAGTGCATGGCCGTTACCCTTGACAGCTTC
This sequence comes from Pagrus pagrus, assembly GCF_965226575.1. Taxonomy (NCBI): domain Eukaryota; kingdom Metazoa; phylum Chordata; class Actinopteri; order Spariformes; family Sparidae; genus Pagrus; species Pagrus pagrus. The sequence continues at coordinate 15,507,076 of NC_140208.1, read as the reverse complement.
AAAGTGTGACATTATCCTCAGAGCTGAGTGCCGGCTCCCCTTTTCTCACGTCTTTTCAGAGAGCCAGTCATCAGTCAAATGCTAAAAGAGATGACAATTAGTAAGGGAGGGGGTTGAAAGAGTGAGAAGTTTCTAAATACAGCCGTACTGGCTCAGCCCCAGCTTTATCACTAATGATTCATCAGTGCAGGAACCCTCTCTCTCTCTCTCTCTCTCTCTCTCCCTCTCCCTCTCTCTCTCTCTCTCTCTCTCTCCTTTTTTCTTTCAGTCTCTTTCTGTGATCCTATTCGCGCTCCCTTGCAGCCTCTGATTTCAGACTTCTGAGGGTGATTTGCAATAGCCTGTGTGTGATCATCACCAGGCCATTGTGTTCGGCCGAGGACGTCAACTAATGGAGCTCAAAGCGTCCTTTTAAAGTGCCTCTCGGTCTGTGTCGGCAACAGGTACTGTACTGGCTCCTGCATAATGTAAGGCTTCGGCGCAGTGGCGCTGCGAGCCTGGAGAACAGTAGATCACAAGGTTCACACATCTAGACTGTAAACCTCGTTATGTAACTGCACCATAATCACAGGTGGCAGCTCACATATCCTTTGCATGTGTGTGTCTAAATGAGAGGGTTTTGCCTCCCAGGGAGATGTCTAAGTGGGATCCACTGCCGCTTCCATGGCTACAGGTATAACACATTTTCACTATTTTCAGACCAATACGAGTTGAAGCAAAGAGAGACAGAGAGAGAGAGAGAGAGAGAGCGAAGAAGAAGGAGGAGGACTGTTGGTCAACTAAAGGCCTTGGCAGTATTAAGACTGTGTTGTAAAAATGAAAACAAAGAGTTATATTGGGATTTAATATTCAATCTTGAGGATACTTTTTTATTAGGGTTAAAACCAACACTTATTTTCATTGTTGATTAATCTGTTGATTATTTTCTTGAATTATTGATTAGTTGTGTGGTCTGTAAATTTTCAGAAAATGGTGAGAAATGTTCACCATTCAAGAATCTGGAATCAGAGCATTTAGATTTTTTTTTTCTTAAACAACTATTCAAACCGATTAATGAATTACCAAAATAGTTGGTGATTAATTGAAAAGTTGACAACTTATCTCTAAAGCTCTAAATTTTATCTTGCTGGTGAATTTAAGTGTTATTTTCACATATGTCTTGCTCCATATCTCACCCATGAGCCAGTATCAGGCCCAATAGTGGCAAAAAAAAATGTTTTGTAGTTATTTAGGGTTTTGTAAGATCACTGTACAAAAGCATAACATTATAACTTAATTCAGTAATTTGGGTTTGGGAGTCATTTTTTATAGAGAAAATATTTGTTGTTTTTTCCTCTGCTTCCCTCAGGCTGCTCTGCCTCGAGCAACGCCGGACAGATAGCTTTACTTGTTGCTAAAGTAACTGCTGACAGACATACTGATATACAGCTTCTCGATGAACATTTCCGGAAGTGCCCACCAGTTACAGTACCGAGGTGACTTATGGACTCTCCTGGTTGATGGATACCAATAGCTTTGTTGATAAAGTAAGCGCTAACTGCTGAATGCATAACCTACATTTCTCGCTATTGGCTGCTGCCTGTTTTTACAGGAAACACGTGACAATGCCGAAACAAATAGCACTCCATTAGCCGTTTAATGAGAACTTTAAACTAACTCAGGTTAATACACCATAAATGGAGATGTGCTTGATTGGCTCCACTGAGTAACGGTTTAAAGAAAATCCTTCTAATCCAGCCATTTCACAGCATTTCCCAATCCATCCAAATTCTACATCATTAAATATAAACTCAAATATTATATTTTGATTTGCAAAAATGACCCCATCACAAATGAAATCATGCAACCCTTTGCCACAGTGTCACTGAAAGAAAGTCACAAACACAGGGTCATATTTCATATTTAAAATACAGACTTTAATGTGGAAATGGAAGAAAGAAGTAGCACACTGAGGTATTAAAACAGCAGCTAAGCAGAGAAAGTTAAGAAAAGAGTTAGTGAGAGATAGTCAGATCTCTCAGCTCCTGCCAGTTGTAGGCAGTAAGGTGTAATTTGCATTAATCAGAAGGATCCTCAGAATAAACTTTTCAAAATCTTCCTGGTAATAGTGATTGTGGCATTTCATCTTTCACAGTGACGCCTGCCTGAGGCAGACACTGCACAGGAGCTCTATTGACTTATTGCTGCTGACAGCTCAATCTCTCTCCATCATAATCAAGAAATATCATCGAAAGGATTTTGACACACAAAGGGACATACAGTACAAATGAAGTATATGCTGCATTAGAAGTACTTGAAGTTAATTAAATCAGCATGTTTTTTTCCTAATTTAGATAAAGATTTGTTTAGGGAGCTTCTGAAAATGATATATTAGCCTAATAGGTAGGATGTGACAGAAAAAAACTCATATGACACCCACGTCACACTCATTTATTTCACCTTATAAAGATGGCTAGATTAATTCATACTGAATTATTTAATAAATGAAAACCACCCTCTGTCATTTTGATACTTGAAAACCACAGCTACATATGGCCACTGGACCTTCCTCTGCCTCTTTAAAGCTCATCGTGACAAATCCTTTTGTCTCACACTAATGTGTCTTAGTATATTGTGTGGAAGCCCGGAAGAGCTCTGAACTTTCCCCCTCTCTCCCTCCCTGCTCGGCTTGTCACTAAGCACCCCAATTACATTATTCTCCGAGACTCCTGTCTGATGCAGCTATTTCAGGCTTTGGAGCCATTCCTGTTCATTTCATTTTTGCAACTTCATTTCTTGTCAGCAGGGATTAGGAATGTGATATTACTGTACTCAGGCTGGCTGTAATAGTTGTGAAAAGGCCTTCTTGTTCTTGGGCCCAGCTGGTTGTTGTTTAGTGTGGCGGCGGTGGTGGAGCATGCATGTGAGTGTTAGAGGACAGTGTGGAAATAAAATTGTCCAGGGTATAAGCATAAAGCCTTAAGTGGGGCTGCTGTAGCTCAGGAGGTAGAGCGGGTCGTCTAGTGATCGGAAGGTCACTGGTTCGAATCCCGGCTCCCCTACATGTCGAAGTGTCCTTGAGCAAAATACTGAACCTCAAATTGCTCCTGATGAGCAGCTGGCGCCTTGCATGGCAGCCTCCGCCATCAGTGTATGAATGGATGAATGTGGCAAGTATTGTAAAGCGCTTTGAGCTGTCAGTAGACTGGAAAAGCACTATAGAAATGCAAGACCATTTAATTGCAGTTTGTCCACTCTTCATTTTTTTCCAACACATCCTAATACGTTAGCTACTGACTAGGTAGCTTGTCAGCGTCTCTGAAATTGACATATATCACTGTCCTCACAACAACATCAACACGCAACAAACCATCATCATATGGTCAAAGTTTGGTTAGTTCTAGGCCAAAAAACTACTTTGTTAGGTTCAGGAAAACAGTATGGTTTGGGTTGAAATTACTGAGTTACTTCAATGACAAACTTATTTATGTTATCTGAGTAACTTACGTTACGTAATGTATGTGGCGTAATTTCAGCCGGCAAGGAGGACTTTGCTCTTGTAACGCAAGTGGAGCAACTTACTTTGAGGTACAGTAGAACATATTTGGCCTATTCAAATTCATGAGAAAGTTTCAGAATTTTGAAGCGGCCATGTTTTAAAGACTTCATTAAAAGTGTAATGGCTATAATCTTATTTCATATTTTTTTCAAGTCTAATTGAGGATTATTATAGTTCATCCTCATCAATAATTTTTTGTAATCTGAGAACACTGTCCAAAGTACATGTAATCTGTTACAACCCAACCCTGTACATGTCAGTGCTAAGCATGATCATAAAGTTGGGACTGATGACCTATGTAGCCTGAAGCAGACCAAGCACACATTTGGTCACTACATCACATTTGTAAGGGTTATTAAAAAATTTGTGGGGATGAGACTAAGACACATTTCCTATATAGATTTCCCTACATGTTACACATGTACATCTTCACGAGGTTATGAAGAAATATGTATAAAATATGGTCCTGAGGACACCTATTGGAGCAGGAACTACCACAGAAGCGGTTTCGATTTTGTCAGCTCTCTAGCATCACAAACATGCAGGATGCAGTCATTAAACTTTACAGGTGTGTAGTTGAGATAAAATTAAGGCCAATTTGAAAGAATGTACTGACTACTAATGTAAAAATGTAGTAATGATTACTGAGTACTTATGAGGTCATGGGACATTAAGGTCAGCGCAAAATCACTGCATGCTCTGATACTAGTTATTGCCTGCCACTCACAAGAAGCAACAGGAAATTAAAAAAAATTCCTTGCCCTGTTAGTTTGCCAGAGCCACAGTTGATTTCCAGCTAGGTTTGACACTTCCAAGCTTGGGTTTGTTCAAGAAAACACCATCATAGTAGGACATTCCATAACACCTACTACACTTTCACAGTCACAGGAGCCACGACTGCATGTGAGGACAGAGACCGTTAATGCTTTTATGTAATGACTCCTACAGCTGCACTCAACATCCCTCTCTCTCCCTCCGCCTCACTCAGGGTGACTGGTGCTTACTTCAAGTCCAGGAGATGGACAATGATGGCGGTTCAATCTGATGGCCATTCTACCTACCCTTACTAACATCATTCTCATCTTGCGCTTGTATGACCTATCAACTGCCATCACTTGTACAATGTATTCATCCAATCTGCTGTGAATTAGGTTATGAGGTTACCGAGGAATAACAGGCAATGTCTCCGATTGGCATGTAGGTGTTCATTGAAATTGTATATCAGGACATATCAAACATACAACAGTCTACAGTTCAACCGCTGGTTTAAATTAATGCTAGAATTACTTTAAACTGCAATAAAAGTTGTTTCCCTTTATTTTTGCGGTAAATGGACATGGTAAAACCTTCTTTGTTCTACAGTTGTACAGTATGTTAGGTCACGTACATAATGTAATGTAAGTTACATATGTAACGCAGGGGCGTTTGTAACTGAATTTACAGAAGTAATGTAGTTATTTTAAGCCAAACCTCAATGTTTTCCTAAACCTAACCAAGTAGTTTTCTTGCCTAAACCTAACCAAACTGCAAGTGTACATCAGAGGTCCGATATGCCTATTGCTGGGGCGCTGCAACAGTCATGTTGTTTTGGGAACAGTGTTCTGACTTAATTTGGCAGTCGCTGGCCATCAACCTATTCTGTCTTTTTGGTATGAGGATGTATTGTACATAAAATCAGCACAGCAAAAACGTCAGATAGGTTGGACCACACCACATCTGATTAATTTATTTACCTTTACAAACCTTAGCATAAGAGTGGTCCTGAAATCCTTGTTTACCATGTTTCATAATGTGTAGTCACCAACACTCAGGTAATATTTACTTTATTGTCTCTTAGTGCTAATGCTAATCTGTGAAAGCTTTGAGATATTTATTGAAAGTAAAAGTTGATCATTTAGACAAGCGTTGGCTTGCAGATTGTAATAATTTATCACTCTGTGAGGCATAACGGGACCTATTCTTAGCCACAGTTGCATAAGCTTTTGAAGCTTCATTATACAATAACTAGATGTTTGGATCAATGAAGTTTTTACTGTCAGACTGGCTACACTTTGTTAAACGGGATGACACAAGGGTGTGTGTGACAGCAACATAAGCACACTCAAACTTTTGTTCGAGAGCGTATAATTTGACATTTTACATTTTGGACCACTAAAAACTGAACAAATGTAATTTTCCACTTATGATGCCACTCAGCACAACTCAGTAGCTTTTACTGTAAATACATATAAACATCATCTCTCTAAGAATATTGTCTTGTTATGATGTTAAAGTGAGATGCATAGTTGTTTTTCAGTTAATAACATCTGCATTAAAAGGAATGCATGCCTCTCATTTTGACTGCTGCCGGTTTTGAGTTAGAATTTCATTTTGAAGGCAGTGAGTCACTTTTTTTGACAGCTAAATATAGGTATAAAGGCAGTATAAAAATGTTTCCGTACACACTGAAACCCTTTATATAGTTTTTACCCTGCCCGAAACTTGTATCCTAGCTTTTCACAAGAGTTTCATTACCTAATGTGCTATGCGGGGCAACACTGTGGGTGGCAGTTGGGTGTCTATGGTTCAGGATGTCCTCACCTTGACAGCACACTGAGAAAAGCTCCCGTCTGCCTTTTTCGCTGATGCCCTGGGGGTGAGGAAAGTAATCGGCTCAGGATCCAGTGTCCCCGCAGCCACCTATCCCTCTGCTGACCCTGAACTCTGCTTCTGACCAACCCTGTGGTGATCAAACGCTATTGCCCCCCTTTAGAACTTGTGGAAGTACATTTACTCAAGTACTGTACTTACGTACTGAACATACTGGAGAATTGTCTTCTAAGGAGATGTTCTACTTCCTGCCACCATATATTTGATGGAGATATGGTACTTTTGTTCCACCACATTCATCTTACAGCTGCAAATACTAGTTACATTACAGATTAATATTTTACATAGAAAACATTATGGTAGCTTAAATAACAGTACATTAAGTCATTAGAGTGAGCACACTAGCTATAACATTGTGATGCTTCCTTACCAATATTGCATCAGTAGTAATAATCCAAATGGCAATATGTATAATATTATATAACATATAAGAAACAATATAAGAATTATAAGACATCCCACAAAAGATGTACATTATGCAAATATATAGCATCAGTTCAGTATAAATACAAATGTACAGTGTCAGTGCAATATACATTATTAGTGCAGATATGCATTGTCAAGTAACGACAATCTCTGCAAAATGTATGCACATACTCTGCCCTTCTTCAACACCAGCAAATAGAGGTAATGAAAAAACAGCTTTAGGCTTTTATTGTGTCACATTGAACATCTTTTACAAAATGCAGAGAAGAACAAAATCTGAATCCCATGTTTTTTATTTGTGGAAAAACTATTGTGCATTGAAATACCTACTGTGGGATGATTTAATAAGATTTTTTCAATAACATTTGCTTTAGTGTGAACAAATGTGAAACATGTTGCCAAGCACTGGAATAATCTCTTTGAGGTGTTAAAGCCAATTAAGTAGCAGGCAAGATTGTTCACGATCAGTTCATTTCCGGCTTTGAACCATTCAGGTGCTTTTAATTTAGCCACAGAAAGTGCTTGATGTCTATGGGGGAAATTAGGTTCATTGTTTTTATGTAAGTCACAGTGAGCTCTAACACAATGTTAGGACTAAATGAGGTAATGGACTGAGAGATGACCGCTCACCTGATGTTCCTGCAGTCCCTCTTATTTCCCGTGTGACAAGCTTGGCAAGTTCATTATAACAGATGTTGACACTCGTGACACAAATTAAACCTCTCTGCTGAACAGATTATACCTTCAGGCACTCTCGGACTCCCTCTCTCTGTTTCTATAGCTGATATTTTTAGAGCTAGATTCACACAGCAAAAAAGAAAAAAAAAAACACCCAGTTCATTTATTTTCCGCGGGCACGACCACCTGTATGTAGGACTGCTTGTCACTCATCCGATAAAAGACTAATGGAGGGTGTTTTCATTACGAATAAAGCCTTGTCCATCTTTAGAACAAAGAATATTGGTGAATGGACATACAGACAAAACATGCAGTCCTCATTAAACTGCTTTATATTCTTCAAAGTTGTTCAATCCCCTGCATTTCTTGCAAATTAGCTCACTTTTATGGCAGAACTAGGACAGGGCAGCAGGCTAATCATCAGAGCTACTGTATGTGTTACCTTGTTTCTCTGTTCCTTTAACCTTGATCACTAAACTGCAATGTGATTAGGCAGTTTCTCTGGATCCCTCAGAGTTAGTGCCAAGGAGGGGACAAAACCAAGTGCAAACAGGACAAGAACCAGATCACATCTTGTCACGTAGTATAGAGAGATGAGAACCAAGATGACATGTTTATAGTACACTCTTATGTGTATATTTTTTCAGACATAACTACAGTCACAGTAGTAGTAGACAAAAACAATAGTTTTGTCTGAAAAAATACATTTTCCATTGTTTCTACCTTTGTTTTTACTAGCCCCTGGAAATAACATGATACCTTCTGGAGGCCAGTGACAGTGGTGGCTATTGCGCTTGTTACTTTTGTTTACTTTAGTCTCTTTTTCAAACTCAACGCTGCCTGAACAACGCTTGAGTGCTGCTTGAAGGAAGACGAATAGAAAACTCTTTACTTGGCAGCATCCTTAACTTCAACGAGCGTGATTGCATCGCACACGTTAGTGTGTCCACCCAGGTGTCATGTTTCCATCACTGCCATCTGGGGCTGGAGCCGATAAATAGCCGTGACTACTGCAGAGTCATTTAACACGGGAATGAATGCTGATTGTACTAATTCCTACTGAAGACAAAAGCCAGATGTTCGTGGGTGTTAGTAGGGTTTTTGTCCAGTGTGAAAGGGGTATAATCATATGTGTGTCTCGTTGTCCATCGCATAAGCTGAATGTTAATTAAAGCCTACATGTGTTGTCTGAAAGCATCAGTGTGGAATATTCCATGTACTTATTTTTAAGTGTGTGTACATCTGTGTTAGAACTTGTCTTCTTGTTCTTAGCTTTATTCATGTTGTGCATGTACGAACGCACAGGAGAGTGTACACACGCAGAGCTATTTGTAGCAGGTCCGGCTCCCTGGGAACCCATCCTCCATCTGTCAGTTCCACGCAGCAGAGCCCTGATTTTACCCCAAATTTACCAGGAGCTGACCCTTTTTCTCAGTGGCATCATAGACCCCATTATTTCCAAGCATCGATCTCTACTCTGTCTTGCTTTCTCGCTCACACTGTCTGCCTTACTCGCTCTCTTGTCTCTGTCTCGCTGACATACACACTCATGAAGACCTATCTTTACTCTCCGTATGCTCTTTCACACACCCAGGCACAGTCACTTTCACGCCTACACACACTGGTCTGTAATGTCACTAGAATAGACTCGAGACAGAAACAGCAGATTTATCACTAAATGGCAAAGAGATTTTGGAATCAGTGGATTGAAATGCCACGCAGCACTGGAGGTTGAACGAAGGTTCAAGAGTGTGTTGTGGTATCACTGGTATGTCGAGATGCTGAAAAATAGCCCTGTGGCCTTGGAAAAATGAATTAACCAGTGGGGCATATGGTGGTTTTGTGCAGGCATATGGTGGAATGCCACTTGCCCCTTTAGCTTGGGGCCATTTTGAAAAGGGCTGCAAGATGCCATTCATAAGACGGGGCTGAGAAGCTTCTCTTTACACATGAGAGCCGGAGTAAAGAGGACATGCCAGGACCATGGACTGTTTTGATTTACAGTACAGGACCATGCTGGTGGTTTTACACATTTCAAACCATTAAAGGTATAATGTGAAACATTTCCACATTAAAATGTATAAAAAAGACTAAACATTCGTTATATGCAGTATTTTATTGTGTTGTGTACCTACATTATCCTGAATATTTCCAACAATGTTCAAACCCAAAGAAATCCGAATTCTATTCAAGGTAAGGGTGCTGTCACTTTAACTTCAAGTGGAAACATCAGATGATACATCAGACAGAGAGTGAGGAAGGAAGTCTGCGAACATGACTAAACGTAAAAGGAATAAAATTTAAATAAGTTACCTTGTCTGTGAACATTTCTGCTGGAGTCACAAACAAGTATTTTTTTGTTAGCAATGTTGGCTGTTTAACCAAGAAGAGGACAACTCTCATGATCCCACGCTACTTCATGACATCATCAAAGTAATCTACCTGTTGGTGTGTTCAAGGACACTCAGACATTCAGAGTGTCAGATTTGTGTGGCAATCGGCAATGATGTTAGGTTTGCTTATTATTTGTCTTTCGGGTTTCATTATCTGATACTGCTATCAAGGGTCTTTGACCAACTAGAGGAATTTTCAACATGGATCATCTGGTTTGTAGATAACCCACTGAAACATACCACCACTAGAGGATATTAGAAGTTTGACATGTATCCAGTGTTTTCGATTGTCAACTAAACCTTCTGAAAACTCTTGGCTCAACTTTCCCGTGAATCCCATCCCTTATCCATCAAGTGCACCTCAACCTTTGCATGCACATCCGTATCTGCATATTCTATATTAAAATATATCCCTCAGCGTGGGCAAGGTAGAATCAGTTGTTCCCAACACTGGAGTTTCCAGGTGGGGCCCAGTGTTGCGTGGCAGGAGCTGATAGCAAGGCCACAGCAGTGCCGTTGCGTCAGCTTTATTCTCCGCTGAGGCTTTACACTAATTCACTGCATCCGATCCCGCAGCAAGGCGCTCAATGGCCCCGCTCACCGGCTCCAAAGGCCAAACATTTCTCCCATTGTTCCCTTGAGAGAGGCCGGATTTGAAGGGATGGCAGGGGATGGGGATGATGTTCAGCAATTTTTTTTGGGACTGCTACTGTTTACAAGGGTGAAGTTCCCTAGAACATTTTGTCAATTGTCAGTGAAATTCTGATGTATCTGTGTGTGTGTGTGCATTTGGGTGTCACTGACCCAAGGTAACACAGAGGGATTCACTACAGCTCTGTGTGAGATTAAGCTTTTTGAGTTACTGTCCCTCTTTAACAGCTCTCACTGTGGGCGTGTGGACGAGAAGTGAGAAATAGACTGAGGCTGTGTGAAAGCATTAAAAGTCAGCCCTCCTTTTAGTTGTGGGTATCACGGTGTTGGGAGAGAGAATACAAACTGTGGTACTCGAGAAGTCAGAATGGTATCTTCTGATTGTAACATTGTGTTCTGTTTGTCATCTTGTAAAATTCAGACTTTCTAGCATTTGTTGAATTCACGGTTTTGCAGCCTTTTCCTGTCCTAACAGTCAATGTGACAGACATGGTGGTGCAACATGGCAGACTCCTTGAGAGAAGATTCAGTATATCTGAAGATACAAAGGCTTATTCTAAGGAACGGAAAACACAATGATTCTTAGTTTTAAGTGATTATAAACTAATAGAATCACAATAATGAGTATTACATTCTATATTGCCTATATCAAATTATTTCCGCCCCTAAATACCCTAAAATCATACACCACTGGACCTTTGAAGCGACCAGAGTAAATAATAGACAAAATAAGTATTTTCTTTTAAATTGGGGCTTCTCATGCTCAATGGACGAAAGTGTCATTACAGTGGAGACTTCAGAGATGGACGACGCAAACTTATGTAACATTTAGTCTCAGTGCATCTAATCCTCTGGCATTAAAGCCTAAAGCTGTACGCTCATAACATTATCCAACTCAGGAGACACGGGGATGGGGGGCTCTCATTACAGCGATGAGCCCTCATGTCACCATTAGGTTCAGACCTGCAGACGCATGAAAGAAGAGGTGCAAAGTAACTGACAGTCACCACTCTTCTCTATTACACTGATTGGGAGAGGCTCTTATTAAGCCGACAATACACACGTCAGTAAGACTAGGAACAGAGGACACCCTCTGAGGTTTTGTCTCACCTGTAACTCCATCTCACCCCTTCTAAACTCTCGCATCCTATTGCATATCTGACAAATTGATGTGATTTTTTTTTCCAAGTTAATTCTTAACACATAACTCGCCATGACTCAGATATCGGTCTCAACATTCAGTTTATTATTACTATATCAATTTTTAGTCTCTCAATCTAATATCTGTATTTGTCTGCCACAGTTCTGTAATATGTAACTATCGTTAAAGAAGTGTTTTCAAAATTGCTCTTATCCAATAGTTAGTTTTACTATTTTCACTAATAGAGAAGATGTGTAATCTTTCTTTGGGAATGGAATTTATGATAAACATAAATTCTATTTCTGGTTCAATGCTAATATTTGCCAAAGTTAGACCTTTTAAGTAGCCAAACGAATCTGCAAGCTCATGTTTTATTTGTTATAGCCGATGCGTCTGGCCCTCCTTCTGTTCCGACAGATTTCCATTCGACTTGGCACGTTTCAGGCAATCACAACTGTTTATCTAATGGGGTGGGGGTGATGCATTGACTTTATATACAGTCTATGGTTTGATATAATGTTCTGTGGGCCAATGGGGTTTGAGCATGGGAAGTAGGGTATTGTTGTGTAAAATAGTTGCTTTTACATATTTCAACAGCAATCCACACAGATTTTAGGCAAGAAATAAGCAACCCAAGGCCTAACTTAATTGTTTGTTCTAACCTTTGTAAGGCACAGGTACTACTGCACTGCCAGTGTTTCAATTTAATGATTGACCATGCTAATTAGTGACTTTATGCCGAGTGCGTCTGTTGTTACATGGTCGGATGCTAACTTGCCAGTAGTTGTAGAGGTGGGTGATGACATTACAACAACTGAAATACAAACAAAGTATCAGGCCACGAAGAAGCTAGCTGGCTTCCCTGGACTACAATTTAGTGAAGGCTAACAAGCTCACATTTCATCTGTGCTTCTAGCTGTGTATATGATGCTCAGTGCAACATCACACGTTTCGTGTTGCTGATGGGTTATAAGCCTATCCAGCTGCGTCCAGAGGCACTTTGGTCTGTGCCCGTTGATAATGTCCCTTGGAAATCGGACATGAACTGAGTGGTTACAGACTGATTCGCATTTGACAGTTGGTCTGGCAATGCCAGGATACTTTTTAATTTTGTTGTACAGAGAATTTTAAAGTGTTAGCACACAGTAGTTATGTCACTGAGCCCACAACCCTTTTTTTACATATGAATATCTCTCTCTGTCAGTTTTTGTGTTGGGGCGCTTCTGAGCTGCAGCCCACTCCGACCAAAGCACAACGCTGCAGGTTAATTCACTGTGTTGCATCAGAGCTCTGCAAGGCAATAACATTAGAGGACAGGAAGATCCCAAATAGAGATGCTTCATGCTCTCATTTTTGAGGACTTATTTTATTTTTGGCTCATTCGCCACACACAAGAGCTCAAGTGGCTGTGGCAAAAGCACAGTACAGTAACCCCAGTGACCTGACCATTAATGCATGACAGATAGAGCTTTTGATTTTAATTCACAAAGTGGATCACTATCAATTATGATGACTTTGTGCGTGTAAACAGTCAGTAATTTTCTATTCTGTTAACATAATAGTGATTCAGCTTACAGTGAAACTGATGCATTTGACCTTCTTGCAGCAACAAAAACTAATACCCAGGAGAGAAACAGGCTCGTTAGCATGAACAGTGATAGTTATTATGACTGGATGGGCAAATAAAACAGTTTTCTCAACTAAACCTCTGCATACCCTGTGTTTTTCTCTGGGAACTGTAGTGTGAAAAACACTATAACAACACTGTCCCTTGTTCACCAGAGACCCACATAATCAACAAATTACATTCAATTTCAAATCATATTAATATAAGAGAGACACCCTGCATTTTTTTCTTGTATGCTTTTTGCGCACTTTTTATTAACAATTACACTTTTCATGCCGATGCTGAAACATGTCCAGCAAGAGCTATCTTAGCAGCCAGGAAATTGAGCGTTTCATCTTTCAGCGACTGGAAACGATCCTCTAATTACTGTAATTGGCTGGTGAGGAAGGCGGGTGTGGTGGCATGGAGAAGCCACGGTGGCACCCTGATCACCGGCCTCTGACTGTCCTCTGAGCATCATCGCTTCGGCTGCTTTATCACCTCCGACCACTCTATCCTCCTGGATTGTGTTTCACCAGTTTGCACCCCCCACTGAAGACCCCACAGGGAGGGTTTCTGTATATCTGTATGAGCAGAAGACTTGCAGGTTTCATTAAAAGCTTTATTGCTGGAAGCTTTGGCATAACAGAGTGATAAAATATTGAGCATAGTATTTTTAGGAGAAACTAATTTACCCCAATGTTTGACCTTTAGGCTGAGTTCCTCAATTATTTTGAAGCTGGGGTTAAAGAGCAGTTAAATCTTATTGATGATTGATTTTGTCCATGCGCAGAGGGATTTGGAGGGGAAACATACCAAAATCCAACCCATTAATCAATCACTTAATCAATATGAAATAATGTCACAGCTGTGTTCCCTCACAGTCTTATGGTAGTATTGTAATCTATAGAGATCAATACAGGAAGGCCTTTACAGACATAGTCAAAACAGGAGGTAAAATGAAAACAACTATTTCTATTGGGTCTATATTTCTGTTATTAAATGAGCATTGTGTAAGATATCGCCAGAATTTTAGTTTAAAACATTCAAAAAATGAACAAGCATTATCAACAGAATGTGAAGAAAGAACAGTGTTGATGTTACGTCGGAGACGTCTACCAGATGGGACGGGCCGGGGCTGGCTGTTTTGCAGAGATATCTACTGAGGTTAGCATGCTAACCAGCTAGCCCTGGCCCAAGCTGTTTTAGCTTTCAGTGTAATAAAGGAAAACATTTTCTTATCAAACAGAAAAATACAACCAGACACCCTCTGAATTCAAGTTTCTCTCTTACTGAACTAACATGAGCTTAATTGCCTTGTTAACTTGTCGTAAAAACGCACCTCATAAAACTTGTATTTCCACAATTACCTCTGGTTTGGTTGAAATAAATCCTCAATTCATCGAGGAAAATGTGAAAATATTCAGTCTCTAGACTCTCTGATAGCTAACGGTATCTAGCTACAGCAAAGGATAGCTAGCAAAGAGCACTCTGATATGCTGCCCCCTAGGTTTCTGGAGCTAACTTAAATTCTGGACATATTTTACAAAATACACTTTTAAATCTAGTCATCTAACAATTGTTTTATGAGCTGACTCAATTGCTTTCGTCCATTTTGCCCCCTGTACAGATGCACTGCGGACCAACTCTTTTCAACTGATACAGAACCCAAAGACATCAAATTGAAGGAAAAAGCAAAACTCCAAGCTAAAAGTGTCTTCACTCAAAACTCCCTTTGAACCAAACCGATTTGTTTCTTTAACCAAGACATAGCAGTTTTCTAAGTAAGTGAGGTAGTGCGGAGGAGAGCCGACAGTGTATGGTGCTGTCAGCCTGGCTTAGTGTCAGGGCCTGCTGAGCTGGTGTCACAGTGAGACTCCAAGGCAGGGCACCAGCAGAGCGGTGACACTCCCGGGACATGCGACCTTTTCCCAACAGTCACCCTGGACTGCTCGCTCCACTGGCTGTCTCAGGAGTAGTCATTTACGTCTTATTAACAATCTTTTTTATAGATCAGCCTCAAACGGTGTACAAGGCACTCGAGCACAGAGTCGTGCAGGTGTTTGTTTCGACAAAAGTAGCCTTTGTGATATATAGCCCTTCCGATACTCAAAAAATCGATTTATTTTCAGTTCATAATTTATATCATTGATATACCCACAATTTCTCAATTATTGTTTTCCTACATGTCTCAGGGTATCTCTCAGAAACCTCCAGTGACTGGGTGTGAAGGCGCTGCATTCGGCTGAGCCTTACACGTGTACAGCAGGCGGAGAGAGCTATTACATTTACTGGGGTGAGAGATTTTTCAGCTGAGAAAAGCTGCGAGTAGCACCCCTTACTGAACACAAAATGTCTTTTGGTTGCATTGCATCATGGTCTCTTGAGACCTCTGTCTGTAGATATTTTGGTAGCTTTAACACCTCCGTGATGTATTACCCTCTGCATGGCTGTTGATTTTAGCAAAATCTGCTGCTCTAGACAGCTGCTGTTACTCGTTCATTCTGAGGGATTCTTTTTTATGGTCGATGCTTGGTTGGATGAAATAGTGTCTGATGACCGACATGATGTCAATGTCGCTTTATCTGGCCATTAAACAATATAAATAATCACACCCTATTTATATTGTGTGTTAGTCAACCACTTTTGTCATGACTGAAAATTCTCCACAACTATTGCTTTTTCCCCCTTTTTTTAAATAAGCTCATCCCTGTGTCCAAGGCCATTCATTTATTTAAAAAGATCTAGGCTATTTCATTGTTCTATATAGGTTATTTGGGCATTTTGTTGAAAGTTACGAAAAAGTAGTGTAATAGCTAATGCATTACTCTACACAGACAGTAATATTGTAGCGTAATATATTACTTTAAAATGAAGGTAACTAGCAATATGTAATATATTGCATTTTGAAAATAACTTGCCCAACACTGTTACCAAACACGGCATGTGATGAAAAACACTAAAGTGCATGCAAGTGTGGTGATGTAGAGAGGAGGATGGGGACAACACTTAGAGCAGCTTTAACTATATTTTGTATTTAGTGATAAGTAGTTAATTTCAGCACGCCAACACGATAAACCAACAAGGCGATCAAGGTAAACATTACACCTATTAAACAATATCTTAGCATTGCCACTGTGATTATGTTAGCATACTGACATTTAACTCAAAGCACTGCGTGCCTTAGTACAGCTTCACAGAGCTGCAAGCATTCAGGCCTCTTAAGTGCTCAAACATTAGCGAATGTTAGTACCTACCTGTTTAGTCTTGACAGGAGCTGCTATTTGATATGTTTTTGTTTTTTTTATTTCTTTTAATGTTATTCCCTACTCGGAAATCTTACTTTGTTAGTAGATAACCTTGGATTATTTACTTGACTCATTGCTTGAATAAATTTGACTTTTTTTGAGAGAACTTTGAGCGCTATTTTATCAGAATTTGATAATTTGATAACATTATTACCGATAATGTCTACATTTAATATAATGGTATGTTCGGCTAGTACCTATCTATCTGAGGATTAAAAAAGACCTTACAATCAGTAATACTGTTTGCTCTTACAATAATCTGAGGTCAATTTTTGTGCTCCATTTGTCTGTCTGGGTCCCCTGTGTTCCCTCCCGGCCTTTTCTACAGGGAACATCTAATCAACTCCTGTGTAATTGGAGCTGTGTTAAGATGATCTGCAGGAGTGGGACGTCGGCTCTAATCACACACACACACACACACACACACAATGTGAACTGTAGCGCTCTGGCAAGAGCAATTATTACTTCAACACTGGTACGTTTGGTTACAATAGAAAAAGGCATGTCCACAGGGAGTTGGGAACTTTAATAAGATGCTGTCCATTTTCTCACTTTCCTCCCTATAACCTTTAAGAGAATGCATAATTATCCAAACTTTATGGTCTTTTCACCTGCCTGATGTAAAAGGTTTATCATAGTGAAGGTTTGTGTTCTGTCCTATCAGACTTGGCTTTGCATAGGAGCACTGTAATTTTAGGAGAAGTGGAAAAGATTTATAATGTTCTGCATCCAATTATTTCATGCAAACTGTTTACAGGCTAGTGTTCTATATTAACCATAGCATGAGTATAAATTAATTACACATAAACAAATTGTGCTAAGTGGAAGTTTCATGCACATCATTTGTGAAAATAAAGCCTTATACTATTTATATAACATGGTTTGTTCCTGTTTCATTGCCAACCTCTTGGTGATGGAAACCCGAGAATAACGTCTCGTCTGCTGCTGGTTGGGAGCTTTTGGATTCGTTTAGCACTTTCACTAAGTTGGGCAATCGACCAGCCTCGCTTAACTGTGTCAGACAGTTGTCATTTCCTACCAGGTTCCTTCCTTTTTAAAAAAAAAAAATCCAAAATGGGGCGTCACTTCTTGTTTGTTCATGTATTCTCCCAGAGGAATGATAAAGTGCTCTGTGCTTTAATGGACTTCAGCACTGCTGAGCGTGCGGCTGTCGAGCAAAGTAACTACTGCGCTGTCAAAGAAGTGAGAGTCCCAAAGTACAACAGGACATGAAGTATTTTGCAGGGTCAGTGTGGAGTTCCTTCTTCTGCAGTCACCCTGGTGTTCAATCAAAGCTGGGTCAAATGCTACCAGTCTACATGTCTGAATCACAGTTATTCTCCATTTCAGTGTGGGGGTTTGAGTTAGAAGCAGCCAGGAAGGATTTATTTGTACCTTTAATATCCTGATGGATTAAAATATATAGCTGAAACGGAATTATAGCAAAGACAGCAGTGGTGGAATAGACATGAAACAAGAACTAAGCAGACGAGACCTTGTCGGCTTAGAAAGCACAGGTAAACATTCCCAGCTCTTTATTGTTCTGTTTTTGATTGCAGATTGCCCACATTTGCCATCTGCTCCCTTGATGCCTGTTGTCTTTTTATGGATACCGGTAACCTCAGCCAACAGCTAAATACCATTTCAAGCAGACGCCTTATCAAAATGCATGTAAGGCTGGATACTGTCGCTGTAACACTGATGTGTTTCAGCCTGCCAGTTATAAAAAGGGCACTTTAGCTCAATTTCAGCCAAAGATCAGATCTAAAATCCAAGATTTGCAACGGCTGTCACGACTGCCTGGTGTTTATATTGTTACCATGGTTCACTATCAAAATGCTGCTTAATTAAAATTCACCACTTATGTCATACAATCAACCTTTTTTTCGGCTGAATGAGTCAAAACTACATTATTGTTGTGTATGGATCTGTGATTAGGCTCACAGCTGCTGAAGAGGATTAGACCTCCTTTACTCCAGCTCTTGTCCATTTCTTTCCAGTCAGGCTATCTAATCTTATTACTTCACTAATTAACTGCAGCCGGTGTTATTTATAGTATCTAGGTCAGCCTGGCATCCCTATGACCTGTGTGGACCGGCTGGATTTGTGTGGCCATACACTAACTTGAAGTCATATTCTGTGACATTTTGATGGAAATGCTTTTTACTCCTGTCTGTTGCTGATTAATAAGTCTCATTAGTGGTTCAACCTTCAATCAGTTCATTAAACGACAGTCAGGAATGTGTTGAGCCACTGTGATTGACAACTGATCTTCGTGGGGATGCTGTGAAAAAACACTGAGCAACATGTGCATATCTTAGTGATGTTTTCCATCACTAAGATAAAACACCACAAATCACATTGATTAAAACTCTTCGATAGTAATTCAAAATCAGTTGAAGTTGTTTTTTTTTTTAAGAATTTACCTCATTTATTTGTCATTAGCAACATTTTTACTGCCATTTACACAAAGCGGTGACCTTCGAGAGGACATGCCTTCTCAGATATCTTGAAGGCAGTCTTAAGAGTGATGTGAAGTGACAGGAAGGATCACCACTGACCTGCCCACACAGGCAAACATCCAGTACAAAAACTTCTCTCTGAGAATTTCTACCAGTCTATTAAAGTTGCAATAAAATGACAAAAACTTCTTTATCTTTTTTCTACTAGCTGCTGATGAAGGTTCTCAGTCATCCAGGTCATGGTAATTCTAAGTGCTATGTCGTCGGCAACTGGACTTGCTTCAGTTTCTTGAAGACGTGTTAGCTCTGAGTTCAGAGTCATTAGGGCCACTTAAGGGTCGTTGAGTCGGTTGGGTCAACGGCCCAGAAGTTGCCCTAACGACTCTGTAAGGACACTCCCACACAGAGTTTAAAAGCCTGCAACTCCTCTCCAGTTAGTTAGAACCGAAGAAGCCTCTTGGGTGAGAGGTGAAACGTCTTCAAGAAACTGAAACATGTCCAGTTGCCTACAACACAGCACTTAGAATTACAGTGCATTATGCAATGAGTGCTTGTGCATTTGTGCCTGTTCACTCTCAAAAACAAGTCACTTAATGACGGGAGGTAATTTTGTCCAGGATTTTTGTGCTAGTTTAAAGCAGCTACAAGGACCATTGATTTGTGTTGATTCTGGCGGCCCTTGTGGACAAAAGTGGTTTGAGCAACACTGCCCGCTGTAGGAAAGATCTGCATGCATTTGTGTGTGTGGTTGTTTGTTGGTTGATTTGTCAGCAGGATTACACAAAAACTCCTGAACAGATCTCCACAAAACTTGGATGAAGGATGGATCTCGGCCCAGAATGATCCCCATTAACTTAAGTTGTGGATCCTGATCCTGGATTCTTTGCGAGATACATAGGGTGTTTTTCCACATTCGTTGATTTATCAAGGAATATGCATGGATCTTGAAAAAATCAGGCATATTTAAGTAGTGAATAAAAAAAAGTCTTGATCTAGCGTACTTAAATATGTTTCATTTCATATTAGATCAGGCTTGGTTGAATGAAAGGAGACAGTTGGGCCGTGGTGGAGATATTCGCTCTACTAACTACCATTCTAGCTTTGGAAGTGAGTGAAAGAAATGTAGAAAAAGTTTTTCTCTGCTGCGAACAATTGATTTCCATGCTCTTTTATTTATTTTTTTTATGTGCCAATTTACATTTAAGCTGCAATTTGTAAGATAGTTGATTGGTGAGTCTTACTCCCAACCTTCTCGTTTCCAAAGAGTTTGGAATGAGACTCAACAATCAATTATTTTACCAATCGGACCTTTAAGCGTAGGCCGTTACATTATTGGTCATGAACTTGTTTCCTCAACAGATGAACCTCTGCTTAATGACATGTATGTGAATTGAATGCACAGTGCTTTTTAAACACTGAAAGTGTAAGAATCTATGCTGAGTGCTTTATTTATTCGCCTGTCTATAATAAGTCTTAATTTGCTCCTTTGCACTGTGTGGGAGGCCCTAATTTTGTTTCAGGCGTTTATAGTTGCACAGAAAAACCCTTACTTAGTTTTCACACTGCAGGCAACATCAACAAGTCAGTGAGTTTTTTCCTTGTTATAATTGATTTGTTATTATTAAAAAAACTATATGACCTCAATAATATGCTGTGAAAGTATGTATTTTGGCTGTATGGAGCTCTAACCTCCACAGTACAATGAAAATGAATCTGATTCTGGTTTAAATGCCGAGCTGTGAATTGTCAGTCTTCCTACTCATGCTGAGTGTTTTCTCAACCACGCTCTCTTTGTCTGCTCTTTCAGTGCTGTGCAATCACACTCAAAATGAATCATCTGCCACTCTGAGTGCTTTGTTTCTGACCCGGTTACCTGCCACACCAGCACTGGTTCTGAACCAACCTAAAGCCCCTGCTGAACCTCATCTCAGCCAACATCATTCTCTTAGTTTGCACCCGTTGGCCCTCTCTCGGTTTAAAATGGATCACTCTGTGAGTGAAGAACAACAAACGAGACTCCCGTTTCTTTGTGAACAGACACAAAAACACAGCGATGACAGAGTGAAAGGCTTTTGTGTATGTAACACCCTAAAACACAAAGATGACAAGAGAAATAAGCAATGGAAGTGAGTATGCTTCTGTCGAGGAGAATGACTAATGAATATGTCATGCGTCCTCCACACTTCCAGCTGAAGTATTGTTGGTGAGGTAATGAAAAGTCTTTAGGCATGTACAGCAAATGGTGTCATCACTGATACTTGAAATATTTCTCCCTGTTTCTCTAAAATGATTTAATGTTTTAAGCCACAAAATTAGTTTGCATTCTCATTTCACCCAACACTTGTAAAGTCTTTACTCTGATTCTAGTCGTGAGAATTGCTAATGTGACAAGTGATTTACCGACAGCTATTTAGATACGGTCTAAAATTAGCACATCACTGCCTTGCCCCTCGTAACAAGGCATATGTAAGAAGATCACACTTTGAGACCTGTGATTATTAATTTTCACTTCCAGCCGCTCCCTGACACCTCGGAGGAGGATGCATGGCTGCTTCAGAGGAACCGCAGCACTGAGCATGGCTCACGTTAAATTGGTGTGTGAGTGTCCATGTGCCGTCTGAATGTTCATGCACCTGTGTGTAACAGTCTTTGCATGTCATTTCCCATTCTGGATGCATGACATATCGGACAGATTCTGCGGAGCCTGGACTCTCTAAGGAGATTCCAGCTCTGGTTACCACGCTGACCATGCAACACCGGTCACCTGAAACCCAGCACCTGCATCCACCTACGACCAGTCGGCTTCATTTGTCACTTTCACCACACAGTACACTCTACTATATATCCTCTGCCTAAAGGTGTGAAGCACAGTTTGCCTTCGTGCCACGTGATGACGTATCAGTAATCAGCTATCATCTTCACACATCATGTGAATCATACAATTAGTGCTTTAGTGTAAGAAAAAAAAAATGCAGTTCACCTACTGGAGAATTCGAGCGTTCGTGACATGCCATGTAACATTTAGAAATCAATTTGTGCATTAAATTTGCAGGCAGCCTATCAAATTGCATGAAGCGATTCCCACTTACAGGTTTTTTTCCACCAACTACAATGAGGAAGGTTGTGTTTCCTGTCATGGCTGCCACCGGCTAACCTTTTTCCATTTTTGCCTGATGAGGCTGGCGCTGGTCGAGCCTTTCAGCGGAGCCATCTCCTCACTTTCACTGCGCGGTGCTGAGACACTCTGGCTCACTGCCCTGCCAGCCTCCTCCTGCTGCC
Organism: Pagrus pagrus; assembly: GCF_965226575.1. Classification (NCBI taxonomy): domain Eukaryota; kingdom Metazoa; phylum Chordata; class Actinopteri; order Spariformes; family Sparidae; genus Pagrus; species Pagrus pagrus. The sequence goes on along the minus strand of NC_140208.1, from coordinate 15,484,945 downwards.
TCCTCGCTTTGTCTCTGACCGCCCCACCTGCCCCGAGCCCTCACTCCCTACTCCCCCCAAGGAGCCACAACAGCGCTCCATCCAGCAAAGATGTAAACTAAGCTAGCACAACACCAACACACCCTCCTCCATTATTCATCTGGCCCCTTTAATGAGTTTTCCATTCACCTTCATGCATCTACCACAATTAAAGGAAACAATTATTGTGTTTGATCACTTTAATTTCATTGACATTACATTGTAGTAAATTGCGCAAATGCATCTAACCTTCATTTAATGCCTCCCTGTGAGTAATATATCATGAGGAGTGAAGGGGAGCTAAATAATGGACCAGATAATGAAACACTGAGGGTGCATTCCTCAGCAAGTAGGGTGCCGCGAAAAACTATAGAATACAAGGTGCTGCATTTAAACTGATTTGTCTTTCACACGCTCATTTATCTCTTGAAACAAATCATATTTTACTTAAGTTTGCTTGCCTCACAAGAACCAAACTGTGTCCATCGAAAAACCTGCCTGTGCCTGCTGTAGTGCAGTATTCCCAGTGCTCTAATCAAATCTCGTGGAAATTAATTTGATAATTAATCCTCCTCTGTGACCCTCTTTTCCTTTTACACTAAAGAGCTGTCTAGGCTTTCACTGTCGTGCCAGGCCAAAAGATCGTGTGTCAATCACACAGATAATATGTTTGTTTACATACTGTGATCATGAAAAGGAGGCCAGCTAAATATTTGATGGCTTCTTCGAGTTACCCAGGAACAGTAACCCTGTGACCCAACACTAGAGTTGGACCTCAGGACTTTCAGTCATTGTTAAACACCTCTACAGGGCACTGGCTCACATTTGTGGGCACATGACTCCGGTTGGCAAATAATATAAAGCACTCTCAGGCTTTGTGCTCTATCTGTGTCGGACACAGTAATGACTCTCAGCAACTAGTGGTCCTCAGTTTTCTGTATTATCTCATTCAGCTATAGAAGTTCTGCCTCAGCATGTGAAGTGATTTTAAAATGAAACTGTAGGAATCCAGAGGACAAAGGTGGGATTTTCAATGACGTTTTCAAAATATAGAATAAGTTGAACCGTCTCCCCATCGACCCTGACCTCGCTTTGGCTCTCCGACACACTTGCGTACACTTCACACACTTTCCATGTAGCGTCCCAGTGGACACAGTTTAACCAAGCATGCATCAGCACTCGTCTGCGCTCTCCATACTGCAGGCGCTGAGCAATACTAGCCACACTACTCCAGTCAACCCACACGCAGTGGTCCTCCTCCTCCAATCTCAGAGTTGCTACTCTGTGAGCTGAGACAATGTGAAACGTATAGTCCAAACAAAAGCCGAGAGAAAGACAAAGAGCAAGTGGGACGGGAGAGAGCGAGAGAGCCGGAGATGAGACAAATGTCTGCGGCGACATGAAAGGGCAATTAAGCGTTTAGTCATGAAAGAACATTTCATCCTTTCATTGCCTATATTATGTCACATCAAATATGTCACTTAAAACAAAAATATCTAATCGTTGTCTGATATGTTTTGTCATTTTCTCCTCTCTCATTGATCATCGCCCCGTTCCAAACACTCTCCTTTAAAATATGTACCTCAAGATGAGCTACAGGAATCTTTTTTTTGTTTTAAGTTTTTAACTGCTTACCTCTGGTAAATCATGTACATACTGAAAACTGTTTCCATTAATAAGTGTGGTGTATTTAGGATAAGTGTGTCATCTGTGCAGAGTTGAGAGATTTCATATAAATTGTTCAATCACAGGAAAAATTGCAGGCCCACTGAGATGTGTTCAAATCTTAGAGGCTTCAGAAAATGCTTGATTGCCTTTGAAATTAATATATACCATGACTCTGATGAGGATGATTGCTCATAATTGAATCACTGGAGCACCAATCTAATCAGGAACTAACATCGTTTAAATCAAATATGCAACAAAGGGCTGCTTTTATGATCAACACTCTCTATGAAGGCCATGTCTGTAATGCATCACAAGCACATTAATAGGACATGATAATGCAGATATAAGGCTTTATAAAATGTTATAAATGTTTAGAATAACGCATGACCACTTATAACAAGGTTTATAAAGTATTATAAGTGGTTGACATAATGTATTAAGATAAGCACTCATAATGCCTCATACTAACCCCCAGACTCCTGGGTTACACAGCACATTATAACAACCGTAACTTTAGCCAGTTATAAAGACAGAAAGAAAGAAAGTTGGGTGCAGAGCCAGACCTTCTGGAGGAATAACCACATCACAGTCACATCCAGTTGTTATCTGATTCAGAGCCGTTTACTGACAGCAAAAGAGCTCAGAGATTACTTTTAAACTTGAGCGGATTTATCTTCACCCCTGTTTATCAACCTGACTGCAACAGCAATCCACGGAAGTGACCGCCATTGTCTGGTGTTTATGTACTGTATTGTTGACTGCTGACTCGAGCTGGAAGGGAAATGCGCCTTACTTCATGAACGAAAAGTTGCAGAGAGGAGAGGGGAAAAAGAAGAAAGACAACCTTAGTCTCTGGTGAGTGCTGAGTGCAGTGATTGACCTGATTGCAAACACACAGACACACACACCCTCAGTGCGTGCTGTAGCTTGCTAGCTTACAGCTTATGTACAGTATTACAGTACAAGTATTCTGGCTGACTGGGGAAAATAAGCATTCCTGCGAGTAACACAAATAAACAGAAATGATCCCGAGGTCAAACTTACTATGTTGGTTGTGAATACACCATTAAACAGCCACCACTGCTGATGACAATCTATCAGATGTGACTCGGATTGTTCACGGATGAGGTAATAACAAAGGTCTAGTCGTTTTTAGACATTTTAATGCAGAATTATTACATATTATATGTTGTTCATAATTGTTAAAAAAGCTTTGCAACCTGTCTTTACTGTCGGATAAACTGAGATTGCACTGATTTTGGTTTGTAAAGAGACTCTGTTATTTTTTATTTCAACTTTTATAAATCCAGTGTAGGTTGGCTGAGCTCACTCACAGCAACACTGCTTCACTGTCTGTTGCACATTCACACCTGTCCTGGGAGATTTGCCCAACACTACCTCTGTCTTGTATAATTGGACACTGTTTATTGTGATGGTGCCATTGTCTATTTTAATTCTAATGTGAAGTTGCGTGTTCAGGAAAATACCACACTTGACGTGGCTTTGATAATCATTGCAATTGTTTTTGTCTACACTTTACTTGCAACCAGGAAATACAGCTCATGTGTCCTCATAAATGTGTTAGTAGATAGTATCATACAATTGCTAACTACCTCATAAAGTGCTGTCACTTTACTTTTTTAAATAAACATTTATAAAGAGTTTTTTATTATTAAGACATTATAATGTCTTATGAATGTGCTTATAATGCATTGTAGACACGACCTTCATAGAAAGCATGAAAGGTCGCAAAGGTCATAGCTGCACTACAGCAGCAGCCGCTGAAACATTATGGCTGTGGCATTGTTAAAAGTGATTCATTGTACTAGAATAGAATGAAATAGAAATGAATAGCTTTTAGTATGTTAGTATGTTAATGTCAGTTGAATATTTCTTTTATCCTCATCAAAGATTACGTGCCTTTACAGTAGCTCTATGATTTCCCATATCTTGTGTGTTTTGACTGCCTTATAAAGTGAAAACAAGCTTGATATTTATTTAATGATGCTACAACCAGGACAGACAATAATGTGACCTGCATCAATGCATAAAAGCAGGTTGAGCAGGTAAGACGAGGAGCTGGATTTCCCCATTTACAAGCATCTAATTACCTCTTCGTAGATCCGTTAGTACAACATTAGATGTCTAACTCCTGCATTATTCTTTACCCTATCCTTTTCTTTCTTCCTGCTCCCACTGTTTCTTCCACCATATTTCCCCCGGGGTCTCTCTGAAACCCCTAAATAATGCACACCGAGTGAAGGGCTTAAAGGGGCTGTATGATGGATCACTTTCCTCTTTGTGGAGCCGTTGTATTCTTCTTGTACTGAAGCTTATTTATCATTGCCATAATGACACTGCTCTCAGGTGAATCTCTAAATATATATATTAACACCAGACAATCTTTAAAAAGAACCACCTTTTTTTTCCTCCATGATCCAGTTTTAATGTGACATCACAGCAGAAATGGGTCACATGCCTGCTGTGAGACTTTTATTTTGAAAGTTTAATTACAGACAGGCAAGATTTATAATTTTGCTTCATGGTTGAAACAATGTTTTAGGGTTAGAAAACAATTCTTGATATAGATAAACATGTTAGTCTACATGTTACAAAAATAATGATAAAGATATAAATGTAATGAAAAAAAAAGAAAAGTTTCCAACAAACTTTAGAGATGCATTTTTTCAACCCTTTATGTGAAAGTTTATTATTATAATTATTATCATTATTGATTGATTTAAATAACTTTTTGGCCTGGGAAAGAAGAGAAAATGCCCCTGAGATGAAACTTCTCACCATAATGCCTGAAACAAACAAACAGTATGTCTACATAAAGTCCACTTTAAGGATGAAATGAGACTTTAATGATCACCATGGGGAGTATAGCTCATTGCAGCAGTAAGGAACAAAATATATAAAAATACAACAACTATGAAGATTGTTTACAGTTCAGAGAGGAAACTCCTACCCATCTGGTTGTAAATTAAATCTGAAAGTATTTGAACAACACATAGCATATAGCAAGTATTTTATGAGCTGGTTGAGTTATTTTTAAACGTGCTCAGTCCAAAAGTATAGAGCAGACACCAGGTTAAAGGATAAGTGTTTTAGGGAACAAGACCAGATTTTGTGTATTTTTACACATACATTTTTCCTAATGCAACTTGTACGTGCAAATGTGTAATTCACATATTGTGTAATTTATCCACCTGTATAGTGTGGTATTACAAAAAAACCCAAAGTGTCACATTTACACTGTTGGGAGATGCGCTCCACACTCTGCTGCTGTGTTGCCAATTAAGTCTGTTCAAAACAGAGTCATCACACTGTTTCATGTATCAAAATCAATAGCATAAGCAGTCGGATCACAGTTCACCAGCTGGCACATTTCCCGTTCAAATAAACAGCAGGCTTCCACACTATGTTTAACAACCGCTCCGCCATCTTTGCCAGAGTGACATCATCCACAGAAGTAGGTGACAGCCTGTGGAAAGTAACAGATTTCTGCTTATAGTTGTCACTGCAGCACCCTTTGTTTCATAGAGTCGGTCTTGAAAATAAAGGTTAAACATGTTTAAATGCTCACAATGAGAATGCTAACATGCTGATGGTTAGAGCCCGGGGAAAACGCAAATGACCTTACAGTATATTGTCTTCAACCTACCAACCTACACCATCAGTTTTTTTTGTGCAGATTTAAGTAAATCAGCTGCAGATACAGTATTCATAAAGGTTCTGTTTGCATATCTAAGAGCAGATATGCATGTGAGCATTGTCTCTTGCCCATATTTAGTTATTTTCAGCCTACTGAGAGAAGCAACGTGCACCGTTATCAGCTCAGTCATATGTATCGGACCAGCACTAAGTTATTAAATGAATGAAATATCCCCTTAAGAATGACTCTGTAAAAAAAGAAGAGTCATTGTTCAACAGATATGCTCTATATGAATGCATAGAGTGAGTCACTACGCGCCATTAATGTTAAAACAGCCGGCTGCTGCTGCCGCTGCTCTCCCATCAGCGGTCAATTATACTGAGGACAGTCATTTATCACTGAGGTAATGTAGTCTCCAGAAAGAGAACAGAGAGCGCAGCAACCACCCCGCAATTTAACAGAGTGTGTTTACCGTGAATCAGACAATTATTTTTCAAGTCTGGCGTGGTAATAACTGTGAGGACTCAGATGACTTTTTTGAGTTTATATGAAGAGGTTCATTAACTGTTTGTTTTGCCTCCTAATCAAGAGACATTGACGTTTGTACACTGTCAGGTTTGTGTCAGCTGAAATGATTTGCCACAGGTATGGCAGATGCACATCAAAGCCTGTGGTCCACTCATTCTAGTAAAGTTGGGTCATGATCCTGAGGGATGAACTCACTGAACTACATGAGGCCTCAGTACTTAGTATGGGCTGACCCCTGGTGGCTAAAGAGTGTAAGGTTTTAACCATTTCTTACATCTTTATTTGCCCAAAGTTCATCTAACACGTTTTATTCTGAAACTCTTTTTAAAATGTTTTGGTCAGTCCAACTCAAAGTCATATATATGTTTACTCAGTCCTTATGCTTATATTCAGGAATACATGAGGGAGGAAGTCACCCAGCCTTTTAGAGGAGACATGACTACTGACATAGTTCTTACTATAAGGTTAGAGTTAGTCTTAAGTTTAGTGTTAAGGGTTAGTGTTTTGGCCACCACCCTTTTAAAAATGAACAAATCACCTACAGCTTGTATTCATCAGAGATACACATGATTTAGTGAGTTTATCCAGTCAGTCTTGATGTCAGTTAAGGCATCAATCAGACAGTTAGTCAGGCAGAAACAGTTGATGTCCAGAATTACTCCTTCGTCATACTGATTTATAGGTCTACTTCTGTAGACAGCCTAGTTTAGCTTATTCTGGTGTTGCTGCAGGCTCGTCTTCCCACTTACCGATAGTTTCCTCGTCTGACCCCTTGTCTTCAGGAGATTACTTTACAGTCGGCCTCAAGTGTTCCTTTACAAACCTTATTTTCTGTGTGCGTCACTCATTAGGTTCTGTCGCGTTGTGTAGGATCTGTGTGAGGACACACTAACCTCAATATAGGACATGTTAGTGTCAGGGACCATTCGTTTTTACCAGGACACTGTTCACTTCTGAAGACACCACAGCCTGAGGCTGGAGTCTAGTGTGTCAGCCCCTGGACTGACGTCACTCAGTAAAACATGCACTTTCTCCTTCACTATGTGTCCACTGGGCTCCATCATATGGTCTATGCAGGCCAATGTGGTGCCGCAGGACAAAGAAAATGGCCCCAAAAAGTCCTCGAATAGAGGAGACTGTGCCTGCCAAGGTGACTCTATCCAGAGTGTGAAATGCAATGTTCTGATGAAGTCTACGTTATGAGCTCTGGGGTGTTACGGCTCAGTGATATACAGCGCTGTATCAACAATACTGAACTGTAAATACGTGACCCTCTGAGATTATCAGAAGTCGTGTTTGCTGATCCACATTTTTGATTTTCCACTCTCTGCTGGAAAGTGGAGCAGAACATAAAATATACTTCAGTCCCCACAGAATACATCAGCTACAGAGGGCTTTTCAAGTACATTTGTACTGTGGCCAACTCACTGAAATGAACCACATTATTAAAGCCTATCATTCTTGCAAGCTGGTTTAACCCTTATGATGAAGTTGCTCTTTTATTGTTTCAATAATGATTAATGTATGGAAAAAATTTTTACTGTAAGAGCATGTGAATTTCAGCCTCTTAATTGTTTCTCTTGAAATATTAATTTAACTGTACGTCTTATATGTTCAACGCACACATTTACTGCACAGACGAGTAAGTCCCCGTTTATAATACACGTGCTACTACCTGCCATCAGTAAAACACAAACAGGAGTATATGCAAAATGACAAATTAATGTGGTTTGTGGTCAAACAAAGAGAGAATAATTTAATGATTAACCTAACGCCAGTTTTGTACATTACAGCAGTATGAGTAAATGGTCAGCAGTCTGTACCAGCGAACACTGAGCTCACTATTCAGTAAAATGTAATGAGTCACACTGAAAGTGAATTCTCAACCCCATCTGTCAGTGACCATTTATATCTGAATGAGTCAACAGGTTCACAAGAAAAACTTTCTTTCTCTTCTGTGGAAGTAGAATTGACAGTTATGTACAAACCAAACTTTCACCACACGGGTGTCATTATTCTGGAGAAACAGCGGAAACGACAAAACACATACTAAAGCAAAACGGATATTCTGCTTGTAATTAGATTTAAAACGCATCTCCAGAAGTATTGGAGTATAATGGCACTATTTCACGCACAAAGAGTAATACAGTTTTTTAAATTACCATCTAAAATAACTGAAAACTGAAATGAAACATTTAATTTCTACTAATCCAATAAACCAATCATGCTTAACATTAGATTCTGCACAATGGAGAGCCTGTTAGGTCTGCTAGTTCAAGAACAATCTTGTGTTCTTAATAGCATCTATAGAAAAGTGACTTTCAGAACACTGCTCAAAGTCTTTGACACTTTATATTAGTTTAAACTTTTAATTTGCAAACGCTACAAACCCATCATATCTGTGTCATTCATGGTAACATGTCCTTGAACAACATGCATGTCATTTCAAAAAGCAGGCTATTTATTGTTTCTTCACTACCTGAAGAAAACACAACAGATCTATTGTAAGATAGACCAAATGTTCATATATGAGATGTTTAGAATTTAACTGTAGATTATCTCTTCAATGACAAAACCATGGATAGTTATTTTATATATTATAAATACTGCATATTATATGTATATTGCTATTATTGCCTGTACATCTGCAGCCTCCACAGAGCTTGATGAAGTAGATCTTTTTTATTTTTAAACCTGTCCTTAACAAAAACATGTTAGTCTCATCAAATAAAGAAGCCTTTTAGATTCACTCTAAAGCATGTTTCCCTTTTAAAATAAACATATTGAATAGATGGAAAAGTCAACAATTTTTTTTATCGTATCGCACTTTAAATGATATTTCTCACTTTTAACACATTTTTCATTTACATTTTTTATCCTGTTTCTGTTTCAGTGCGTTCCTGAAAAGCACTTTATAAATCACCCCATTATATTCAATCAAACTTTGCAATTGCACAAAAAAAGACATATACACAGTATAAACCTAGTGACCTACCGAACATGGTGTCATTTTTGCATGTACTAAGCTGTAAACGGCCCTCCTCCTGTGAGTCTTTTGGCCTCTTTAATTTTTCAGAACTTTATAGGAAGTACACCATCTGCGTACACTACAATGGATTAAAGTCTTGCGTAAGTGAAAAATGACTTGTTTCCCAACTTCCTCTGTGCTGTCACCAACATTTCTGGGGTTCATTTCACATTTTCTACATTAACAAAACAGGCTACCTACATGAAAATGCTGAGGAATAGGCTCAATATCAGGGGCTGGTTTCTAAAATGAGGTGCATTCTGGAGAAGAGAGAACACCACAAATTGTTGACTAGAATTAAGACTTTACTGTCGGACTTCACTGAAATGAAAGTGTATTTGTATTCTTACACAATTTTAACACAAACCTGTATTTTCACATGTTCAATTTGAAAGAACGTGTGAAGAGTTTAAAACACCATTTTTAAACAGAAAAATAAATACAAAATACAACTTGATCTTATATTACAGGCCACTCTCAAACCTACAGTTATGACTCATGTTTACGCAGTTCACAGTAAAAACAAAAAAAAACAATACCGATGAAAAAAATGGCTTTTTCCTGAATGACGGATATTCAGGCATCATCGAGTGCCTCACAAACTACTCAGCCCATGAGATCAGCATGTGACTACACTCTAGTTTCCTGTCCTTGGTAACTCGAACTCTTGGCGAGGAGCGGGGATATCGAGCATCAAGTCTCATCTTGTGACTGTAAGTAAATTGGCTTGGCCTGCTTCCTCAGGCGCTGCTGTGTTCGCAGCTTCCTGCCTTTCTGAGTCGCCAGTCCCAGTGGTGGTAGGTAGGTCTATGGGGATGTTCAGAAAACAAAATATGTGAATAAAAGTTGTCAACAACACAGAGAAAAACAATCTAATCTGTATAAATTATGGTTATTACTTACAGCCCTTGGATATGGGTTCCTGTAATGTAGACCTGTGAAAAAAATGAATGTCAGTGTTGGTAGTTGACATTATATTAAAACTACAAAAGCAGTAGCTACAAAATATCCCTCTTCCTACTTCCTTCTACCAGCTGTTTATATTCACTTTGATTGCATGTTTTGATCATGAGTATTTCATTCTTGCTAATTTCTACGCCACAGCACAACAAACCAATATGATAACGGGATCATGTCTCGTCCTTATTAAAAGACTTGATTTGCGTGAATGATTGTGGCGATGGAACACCAGATTATGTTGAAAATCAAGCATGTTTCAAGGATTATATTCAAGCATGTTCTCACCTCGAAAACTGTTTCAAAATGAAGCATTTTCAAAACTATTAAGACTTTGTACAAACCCTGCTCTTTGCTCGCAAATAAAATACTCATGAAAACAAAAAAACAAATCATCAAGCATGCAAGAGCATAATACCTTTCTGAACTTATGTGAGCTATTCATAACAGCCAGTTTTCTAATTATTATCTTACAGTAACTGATGATAATATAAACCCTGCTCATGCTGATGGTTCTGCTTTTACTGCACCTAAAACTGATCATTCTTTGGCAAACCACTCAGTCAATGTTTACTCGTCATCTTACTCATGCTGAAACACTGAAGGCTGTCAGCTGAACTTGTTCAGTCACTCAGTTACAAATACTGTGGCAATACAGTATCTATCACATCGTTTTACAGTCTTACTGTGTTGTTACTGTGGTCCTCATCCAAATAAGATAAGACTTATTCAAGACTTATGTAAGGAAACCTGTGGCATCCCTCTTACCTATTTCTATCCTTGCTTCACATTCTTCTATACACCTCTTTATTGACTCTTGATCTGCGAGCTGAGAAGAAGCACACAGAAGAAAGGATTAGTCATATAAACAGCTATAAAACTACTGCTTTTTCATTTCAGTGAGTGTCTAAAAGTGTATTGTTGTTCACACCTGCTGGTTCTGTCTGAAGAGAGTGCGAGCCTCCTGAAGTATGTACTTTCTCTCAGTCTCTGTTTCACTCGTTACCCCGCTCTGTGCCTGCCAGGTTCGGGCGATGCGAAACACCCGCATGTACAGCGACAACACTGTCCTGCGAGTGGAGGCCGTCATCGGGGCTCCAAAACAGAAGTTTAACTTCACGATAAACGGGTTTTAAATTGGATAGAAGAGAACAATGTCATCACAAAACGTGTTCATACTATGTATAATGCTCACACCCTTGTTAATTCATCAGTCTGTACTTAAGGACACTGTATCACACACCAGGCCCCCTAGTTTGATACTAATTTACCTGGAAATCACTTTCATGAACATGACAAAGTAGCCGGAGAATAGAAAAAAAGCCTTTCTAGTGTTCCCAGAGTCTAATTAATCTGGTAGGGTGCTCTAAAGTTCACATTTATTATTATGAAAACAGCACACTTAATGTGGGAGTGTCATTATTTGCCAAGAGACCAAGAAACTAACCAGTACTATGCTGGAATAACACCAAAACACACCGGAGTTTAACTGTTCGTGGTGATTTGATGAAACAAAACTTATTTTTTTAAATGTGTATACATCATGTGACAAAACAATTTAAAATAAAATGACAGAGATCCCCACAAGAATAGTTAATAATGCAAGACCTGCCTTAATTGGAGATGTATCTTAGCTGTGCAAATGTCCCAACAAATATGCTATTTATTTAAATCATCAAACCCTGTTGACAGGCAGTCACCTGGGACCTTGAGCAAATTGTTATCAAACTGTTTCCATCATTCAACACTAGATGTCACTAAAACCAACAGAGGGCTTTTATCCAAACACAGCCTTAAGTAACTGTTACATGACTGACTGAGGTATTAATCCAATGTTCTGATACGTGTTCCGATTAAAGTAAGTCTTCTAATAAGTATAATGCTATTAGCGCCTTTGAATTTATACTTGTTTCCCAAACAGAGAGCATGAGGCAACCCTTCATCACTTGTCAACATGAAGCTAGCTCTGCTTGAGCTTTCTCCTGACAGCTCTAATAATGTAGGTCTGCCTGTTGTTAAAGAAAAGAGATTACTGTCTAGTTGAGCGCCATTTAAATTAACACCTTACATCAGCGCTATCGATCATTATGTTTGACAATTTACGTTAATATTGCAGAACTTGACCTACCGACTGTGTCTGAGGGTAGTTTGGCAGTAGCTTGCTAGGACAGCAGAAACACATTTGTCGCCTGATGATGACGTGTTTCCCAAGCTGGCTTCTAAACAGGGAGGTCGCAAAGAAGAAATTAAAAAGACACATTAAAACGAGTGTCTCTAATTTTTCGTCGTTCACAAAGTTGGAGATGTTTTACCTATTCAAAGTGGAAACAACATTTCTGTTAATAAAATGTATATTATTACAAGTATAAGGCATTTCGGATGAGTTATAAAAGGTTTTGACACATTTTCCAGCATTCAATATTATTCTCTCAATTGTCTCGGTAATATGTCATTATAAACACATCCTTCAGTATTTTATTTATTTATTTATTTTTACATTTGGGTGTAAGTTTGTTTTCGGAAGCACAGAATTGTGTTACAATTAAAAAATTTATAGTATCGTTGCCATCGCTGAGAGGAGGATCAGCTGTTGGTCGCTTGTAAGCAGAGAGGAAGTGATGCAGGAAAATGCCCACAATGTAGCTACACTCAATGACTAAAAGGGGGAAGCACAAAGAAATTGGCTGCTTTAGTCCGAGATGGTCTTTTAACTCTCTCCAAAGAGCGAGCATAATTGAAAACGGATTCAAAGGCACACGCTGGATGCCAGCTCTTTACTTATTTCCTTTGAAAAAAGCGGAATATAATTCGATATAGATGTGGAAGTTTTTGTCAGCTGGCGGCTAACTAGTTAGCTATAGCAATCTGAGTTAACGCGACGAGTTTGCCTCAGTTCGTTTCTGATCGTATACCCTAACCCTGGCCAACTTACCAACTACTTAATTTGTGCTGGCATTCCCGAAGTGATGTACATCCAATTCCACACAATAGAATTTCCCAAAAAGGTAAGTTTCTTTCCGGGGATAATTGTGGTATTTCTCGGTGTCTTAATCGAAAGACCTAGCTTAGCCGATAGCTAACTTTTAGTTAACCGAGCTGATGCTAGCTAGCTATGGCGACGTCGTCAGGGCCAGGCAGTTTTAATGTAAATGGCCCGGCGGCGGTGATGTCTCGTTAATCGATAACCGCTTCATAACGAGCACTATCTGAAATAGTGAACGGTTAAATTTGCCAGGTGTGAATTGACATAGAAACGCTGTTTACGTGACATTTTTGGGTGGTGTGCGTGTCCTGTTAAGCTCACTTGATCCTGTTTGTGCTCGCCACTTCCCAATGAACATAACTTGGTAAAAAAATAACGTTAATGCCTGCTAACGTTACTTAAGGTCAGCTACGTAATTTAACTGAGGATGTGCTTTGACAACAGTGTCGGCAGCTATCACGCATTTGTCTTCTAGCTCAACTTTGTTATCTGACAGTTTCAGCACTAATGATCTATGTTAGATAAAGTAATTACTGTATACTGAAGTGCTCGGCTAACGCAGCATGCTAGCTCGTTGAGGATGATGATTCAAAATTCTGATTAATAGGCAGACCTGTAGACGTCCATCAGATGTTGGGTGAAGTAAGCCTGGATTGGCTAGTGAGACATTTGCCTCAACATGCCCAGTGCAGTGATCAGTTTGATTTGCCCCGATGATGAATAAATGCACGTATACACTGTATTGGCTAATGTGAGACCAAGAATCGTGGCTTGACAATCACTGATCACAACACAAAGTAAAAGTTTGTTGCAGAAGTAAGTTGTGGATTTGACAACAGAGCCCATGAGCTTGAATTCACAACAAAGCCTAGCTGTGCCCCTGTGAGAGGTCTGTCACTGGACACCTATCAGAGATTTTCAAGCCCAGCACCAAAGATATAAAGTCTTGTCCACGCTACACAGTATATTCTCCGTACATAATGTTCTTTGTAGCTATTAATCAGTAGTGGAATAATCCTGCAATAAGGCGAACAGTTTTATTGTGCTCTAATCACCATATTCATTGCATGTTGACAAAAATAGTCCTGCAGGTTTGGGTATGATGAGCTATCACTTTCTGCTTATGATGACAAGATAATGTGTCTTTTCAGCATTGCGGATGTCAAGGTCACAATGATGGAGCAGAATAGGACGACACTTTGGTCTGTGGCCAATGCCATCTGAGGGACCGTCTGTAAGTAATTTCCCCCGACCAGCTACTTTATTAGTTATTTAACACCTGACCGAGTCTTGCATTTTATGTGCGGATGTGATGGAGGAATGATTCATCGCATTAACACACAAATTAAATAAGGTACTTTGAGATTAATTGGGTAATTAGAATAGGGATAAAGCTGGTATTTGCGTTGCCTTAGTTTGATTGCCGCTGTTCAGTCAGTAAACAGATTTTCTCCCTCCTCTCCATGAAAGCATCACATGTCACTTCCTGCTTTTTGCACGTTCTGCACATACGTTTTTATCCTCATTATTAGAGATTTTACTTGCCAGCCACAAGTAAGAGTTCCTTACAGTGATGTTCCTTATGAGCTGGACATCCTTTATCTTTTCCATGCGTTTATGTCCTCTCTCAAAAAAATCTGTAAAGGGGCACAGATGACCAAGTAATCATGTTTCCCTTAGTTTTTCTTCATCTTAAAGAGGAGTGTGCTTTTCATTGACTTCTTGCTACCAAAGATTGGGAACAATCACGCTAAAGTCAATTACACATAATGATTGCCAATGAAAACTGCAAGATCTTTTCTGTGCCTTTTTTTTTAGCAAAGTAACTCCACAGTCTTGGTCCATGGTTGCTATTTTAGCAAATTAATCGTGTCTGTGATTGCTTTGTTTTCATCTGCTCCCAGGGATGTAGTATTGCAGCAACACTGCACTCACTGCTCATTGTAGAACATGGTAAAACTCCTGTCAAATGTCTGACACTATATTTTAACTCCTGACACCAAGCAAAGATAAACACACAGTTGTACACAAGCTATTTATGTGGATACAGTAAAGGGTTATCATGAAATTAAATGTGACAGGATAAAGCTAAAGGGAGTAAAGAAACTAAAAGTTATGTAGTGGCTCTGTGAAAAACAAAAGCAGTTCTACCATTGTAGGTTTCTGTTGTTACCAGGCATGTTTTTCTTAATGTAATTGTAAATGTTTCTGTAATTATCTGCTGTGTGTGTGTATGTATTCAAACAGACTGTTGTTTTCTCTCATCATCACTTTCTAAGGGGTTTAAAGTCTGGCAGTGCAAGACCTGGATCGTGGCAGCTTTGGCACAGGTAGCTTAACTTCTTGACCCTCAGTGTTAAAAAAATCCCAGATTTTCTTCCACCAACAGCCACACAAATGTGGATCTTTTGATTGTGATCTCCACTCCATGCCGATTTAACATTTTTCAAATTGTTTTCCACCTCAGGCCTGAGGGTATGTTGAGACGTCTCGCCAGGTCACAGCAGAGGCGTCTAGGCGGTTCGGACGGGGATTGAAGGTGCGGAGGAAAGCCAGACGAGGGACCAGGGAGAACGACATGGGCCAGTGTGTCACCAAGTGTAAGAATCCAACGTCCTCACTCGGCAGCAAGAGTGGAGACAAGGAGAGCGGCTCCAAGTCCCACCACAAGAAAGGAGGCAGTGCTGGTGGGGGCCACAAGGAAGAGCCCAGCGCCCCGTGTAGCAAAGCCACCAGCGAGCTGTCGAATGGCACCAAGGCGTTGGAGGTTACAGTGGAGACACCGGTCATCCCTGCAGTGATGGGGGAACCACGCAAGGACGAGTGTCTGGATGGAGATGGGCTGTCTATGCTGCGCATTGATGAGCTGTTCTGCTGCTACAAAGATGAACACGAAGACGCCATCTTGGAGGAAGGCATGGAGAGGTTTTGTAATGACCTGTGTGTGGACCCAGCAGAGTTTCGTGTGCTTGTTCTTGCCTGGAAGTTTCAAGCAGCTACCATGTGCAAGTTTACAAGGTAAGGTGGAGTTTTGGGGAATGAGGTGTGTTGTTGTCTGGTATTTGTCGATCAGGATAAACGAGCATAACTACTGCACAGTAGTATAAGTTGACATAGTATAGTTTAATTAATGCCTCCCCTGATTTAATTACCCAGTAAGACCTTGTATCTGCAAACACTCATGGAACACAGACTACTTTAAATCACTTGCATAAAACATTGCATATATTTTGGTATTACATTTGCCATTTCTCAATGGGGCCTGTTCCAACAAATTAGCTCTGGTTCTTGAAACATTTTGTCAGGATTCCTGGAACATGAGATTTATCTCGTGAACCAGCCCACATTCCCACCAGTTTTGAGTGGAACCATTGTAATCAAGGATGTGTCATTAACAGAGGACATTACACAATGTACAGCAGCCCGTCTAATATGACACACCCGGCTAGCATTTCAGGTCCAGGCAAACCTGCTATTTTTTTCACAAACCAGAAGAGAACTTGTGGAAAAGGGGTCAGAGTGTCCTGGTGGCCCATTCCTCTGTTGCATCTCCTACATGTCTCTTTTCTAATGTTTTCTGTTTTTCACCTTCGCTGTCAGTCTATCCAATGAAGGTGAAACTCTTCCCCCCAAAAATCCCCTCCTCAAATCTTTAACATTATGTCATGTAAAAAGACCTAAAACCCCTAACCCTAACCTGCTCCATGACACTCATCCTTCTCTTCGCTGAAACATGCTGTCAACTATGTTGCCTGAAGTGAAAACATTACCCAGGATTCTCAAGTGAAACTGTGAGACTGGGGCCAATCAAGGCATTTTTGATTATTGGTTACAGCCTGATCCGTGTCAGACCCTTTCGTTTATTGTAACACAGTTCACTCAAAAACTCCTCAATGCACTTTATGTTTCACTTCGAGTGACATTTAACCGGAACGCCACGCCTCTTAAGTGTTGCCTTTGGCTGAGAGCTATGATTGAACTTGAGTATCTTGTTCATGCATGGGATTAAGTGAGGCGGTTCACAACTTCCTGCCACAAAGTGTGTTTGAATGCAAAGGTATCAGCCAGAAGCACATTTCGAAAGTCCATTGGCATTATTCCTTTTATTATAGGCAGTGTACAGGCAACTCCCTGCATATTGTAAGGACGGATTGATGGCACATGACCGGCACTATGTACAGTTGCAAGTCAGTCATTTTTGAATTGGCCACACCTAAGGAGAAAGTATATTGTAGCTATAATTAATGGCAGTTGCAGTTAACTGACAAATCACCTTTTTTATCAAATAATATTTTGTCTTGTTTTGGTTATTGATCATATGTTTCAGACAGTTATTCCCAAAATACTGCTTACTAAATATCATCCACCACTAATAACTAGCTTGATGTCTTTATAACTAAACCTCTAGCCACAGAAGCAACTTCCTGCCTGTTTAACCTTCTAGTCTGTGGTCCATCGCTCCCACCTCAAACACCCAGCTGCTCAACTAAACACACACAAACACACATTCACACACACCCGTTTCCCACTGTCAGGTAGGGGGCACACAGGAAATGGATCCTGCTGTGCACTCCCACTCTGCAGTCAGTGTCGGAGATGAATAGGGCTGCCCGCTGGCCGGGTCGCTTGTCACTGCTCCCCCTCTCTGATTTTTAACTCAGCACTTTTCTATCCACAGGCTTTGGACAACACCGCACTCTGGTTACCAACATGTTTCATTGTCACCTGATGCTTACTGAAGCTGTTTATATTACATTTGACTTTGAAAGCCTATTATGTTGTATATCTGCCCGGGTTGAGGCCCAAAGCACTGAAGTGAAATGATGTTTGTCAGTGTCTCATTGAATGAATGAACAGTTTTAAGTACAATTTTTAAATGTATTCCCTAAATGGTAATTGTGGTATTTTTAAACGCAGCCAGTTACATGTTTTGGTATGTAAATCGTGCATACTTTACAAAAGTTTGGGAATCTGCCCAGTAGATCAACTGGCAGCACTGACACAGCTGCAATGGCTGCATTGGGGCAACTCTGACCATCAAAGTTAGGTCCACTGAAACTTCTTGTTGTTAGGTTGTTATTCTACATGTCTGACAACATTACAGAAACAATTCCTACGGAGATCGACCGTTTTGTTAAACAGGAAGATCCTTCTTATAACTAGAAACACAAGTCTCACTCTGAAATCTTGCGAGAAGTGAGTTTTTACAGGAAGATGACTTGGGGAGAGGGGTTTGGAGTTTACCTAGAGGAACTGCTGGCAAGAATAAATTTCATAGTCAAGTCACGGCTGACTATTTGACAGATTTTGACAATCTAGATGGGGATCTTACACGTAAACAAAAAGGTCCATCTCTGAAGGATTCTTTTCTATATTGTTGTCAGACACGCAATAACAGCCTCAGATTTTAGTGGATGTAACTGTGATGGTCGGAGTTACCCCTAAGAAATACATTAGCAGCCATTGCAGCCGTGTCGTGGCTGCCAGTTGAGAAGATCTACTTGACCGATTACGAAACTTTTTAAGTACGAATCATTTATACATCCAAAAATGTAATATATATGGCCAAATATACACCCCGGGCCAAATATATGGCCCGGGGTGTTAAAAATACCACAATTCCCCTTTTAAACTGGAAAAAGTGATTTGTAATTTGTATCTATTAGCTATTAATTGGCTGTGGTGCTGTTAATTTTGCTTTGTTGAAGAGTATACTCATTAAATTTAGGCCTCACTATCCTTACCTTACATTAGTTGAGTTTTATTCTGATGTCCTGTTCTGTTTACTTTGTGTCACCAGGAAGGAGTTTGTTGAGGGCTGCAAGGCCATCCAGGCAGACAGCCTGGAGGGTATCTGCTCACGTTTCCCCTGCATGCTGGTTGATGCCCAGGGAGAGGAGAACTTCAAGGACTTGTACCGCTTCACCTTCCAGTTTGGCCTGGACGCTGAGGAGGGCCAGCGCTCGTTGCAGCGCGAAATTGCCATCGCCCTATGGCGCCTGGTTTTCACCCAGGACATGCCTGCGATCTTGGAGCACTGGCTGGACTTCCTAGGGGAGAACCCCTCAGGTATTCGGGGCATCTCAAGGGACACGTGGAACATGTTCCTCAACTTCACCCAGGCTATCGGGCCTGACCTGAGCAACTACAGCGAGGACGAGGCGTGGCCCAGCCTCTTCGACACCTTTGTGGAGTGGGAGCTGGAGCGCAGGAAAAAAGAGGAGGAACAGGCACTGATGACAAAGGAGGAAGAGGGGAGGTGTACTGAGACAGAGTGTTCTCCCAGCACAGACAGACTTGAAACAGAGGGAAGCCGCGGCTCACAGACGTGGGGGGGCCACTGACCAGGAAACAAGAAATATTTGAAAGGAAGGGAAGGATATGACCTGCGTGTGAACTGTACATCTGTGAATCATTGGATGAATATTAGTATTACCATTACGGCTGTTCATTTCGCTCTCCTTTTCTGTTGGGGTGGGATTCCTGCTTTGCAACCTTATTTTTTGGTTTCTGAAAGGGCTCTAAGAACCGTTATGTTTTAAGCACTTCTATTTAAGTTATTGTTTTACTTTTCTCTCCTCCCATGAGTGTTTTTTAGTAATTGGACATGTGGTCCGTTTTAACCTGCACCTACCTACCATAACCCAGCAGATATAGCTCAGTAAAGGCTTGGTTTTAAAAACAGGCAACAGAAAGCCATAACATTTACCCACAATTATCACGTAGACAGTGTTTATTTTTGGCCTGGTAACATTGCTGATATGTTTTGTACAAGGAAATAATTAATAATAAAGAAGAAGGGAAAAATTAGGCAACTGGTCTACGAATAACTCCTTACTACCAAAACACAAGATTTACCATAAGGGTCATGGTCAGTGAAATCATCTTTATTGGACTAATCTAGTTAGATTGTATGCTTTTATCTTGCAGTGCTGTGAGGATAAATTGGTTGCACTTGTATTGCCTTCACAAGTGTCTGCCTGCAATTACATGGCAGACAGTAATGGATTACAATTCTGTCACAAGGGCATTTTAATTTTAAAAAACGATGCAAAGTTGTAACATCCATTTGAAAGTCCAACTTGGTTTCCACAGTAACAGGCCCACCCTCTCTTCTGCGTTGAGTGTTTTTTGAGTGCTACTAGTGCAGTGAGCGGCTTAGCTTGTTTAAGCAGCTGGCTGTGCTTCCCCTTTGACCTCTAGCATGTACCATTTTGATGTCCACCTATTTTCAAGAAGCAGTTAAGTGTATACAACACAATGATGCTGGCTTTTTTATCAGATTCTTCTCATTTTAGGGAAGTCTGTAAACACAACAAATTGGCTAAAGCTAGGTCTTGGTCATTTCTCGACAGAAGACGCCAAACGTGTGCGCACACTTCACAAATAACGTCGACCGCTGCTGGTGATGGTTGTAACGGATTGCACAAAAAACCAATGGCATGCTTAGTTGCTATACTCGCAATGCTTTGCAGAGAGATTGATGTCAACCACATTATTTCCATTTAAAAACTTTTTCCAAACTGTAGATTGATCTTAAGTATAGCCTAGGCGTGTTTTGGGATGAGTGGATGAGTGTCAACTTGACATTCTGGCTAATCAAGAGTCTGTAATATGGGTCCAGTGTGGTAAGAGGGTGGCCATAACCTGAGCTGTTTGGTTTACATCTACAATGGTTTTATTTCAGACCCCTTTGTCCTTTTTTTTATATAAAATGTATTGATTTATAATAAATAAAAACAGTGTTGAACTTTTGACTGTTGACCATGAAAATCTCTGTCAAATTACTTCCAAGATCTTCTTTTTTTTAAAAAGAAAAAAACATTTATTTACTTATTTTTTTGTGCTAAGCAATGCTGATTGACACACCTGCATGTCTTCAGTGGTCCTGAAGTGAGCTTTTGCAGCATTGTGGATGCTTGTGTGGATGTTGGAGCAGCTGGCAGAGAGCGGACAGGCTTGGGGGCGTGTCTGACACCGATGCGGCTCTCGCCATTGGTGGACAGCTATCCTGGTTACCAACCAACACTGGGCACATGAGAAAACACAGAAAAACTCGCTAATTTCAAAGCTAATGGCTAACAAAGTACTATTTCACGTAGAGAGTAAGTATTTTTCTAACATTTGTTGGAACCGGAGTGAAGGGTGCAAACAAATATGAGAGCTAAAGCCAGTTTTTGTGACATTTAACGTTGGCTCGAGACGTGCTAACGCTAACTAGTTAGCTTTTCAGTTTGTTATTAGCGTCAATGCTAACTGGCTGTTTGCTAACCCAGGAGTTAATTTGTGCGATAAACCGTTAACGCACAGTGGGCTCGGGCACTGGGAGAGACAGCGTCAGCTAGCAGTGCAACACTAATATAGTCAGAAATGGTTAGCGCGTTAGCTATTAATGCCATACAAGTCAATGTAGCATCCGTTACCACACATCTGTTAACTCGGATTAACGAGGCGTCAAGCTGTTTTACATGGGTGTTAACGAAAACCTGGTTAAATTGAATAAAATAAGCGTAGGTTTGGCTTGGAAACAGCGGATATTATGTGTTTGTTCTGCTGAGTCGTCCAGCGGGTGGGGCGACATTTTACACCAACTGTATTCAAGGTAATTTAAGATCATGTCACAGGTAACCTTGGGGTTGTCATCTGTGTCTGCAGTGGCGATGATCAAAACACAACACACATCTCAATGATATTTCTCAAGGATCCTCGACCCTCTCTAAAATCTGGTAGAGGGGTTATGTGAACAGCCATCATCTGCAGCCACACGATGGATAACGAGGTAAGCAAATATCGCCTTTTTCAACGACCCATCTGCTCTGTCAGTACTTCTAACTTCACCATAATCTGTCATCTTTCTATACATGAGGCATTGTCAGGACGATCTCTGATTTTCTGGGCATTGATCGCAACATTGCATGCCATATTTTACATCAGCGCCTCAGCTGTCTCTTTGTTTCACTAACAAGTACTCTCTGTTCTTTTCTCCAAATGTATTTTCTTCTCTTCTGACACTGACAGATGCTGTAGCCTAGTTGACTTGTAGAAACTGAGTAAGGGCTTTGTGATTTCTTTGCTCGTCTTGCATGATCGTTCACACAAAATTGTATGGCATGAGGCTGTAAATGGCGTTATGTGAACAGCTGATGCTCCTTCCAAGACACACTTAATGTAGCACTGGCTGAGAATCAAGGCCAATATTTAAAGACTGAAGCAGGCACATTTTAATGAGGATGAATGGCCTTTCATATGGAGAGGATTGTAGACCCTGCTGTTGGATCCTCAATTTCAGATTTAGGTTGATCTGACAGATGTATTTTTGCAATAAAATATCTTGTCAATTTGGCTTTTGAACAAATGATCACTTGTTATCACTCTCCAGTTACATGACGTGTTAAGTGATCATCACAGATTTGTGACATGTATTGTTAATGCAAGATTCTTTATGTATTATCCAGGGACACATTATGGTGAGATGTAATGGCTCTTGTTTCAGTCACTTTGTTGTGCTCACACCTAATGAATACAGGGCAGGACCACCTTTTGAAGAAGAGCCTGAATCTGACAAGGCATGGTTTTATAAAAGTGCTGGAGTTATTCCACAGGGATCTCGGCCCATGCTGACTCAGTAATCTGACTCAGTTGATGCATATATTTCAGCCGTGATTTCGCTATTCTGCTACTCCATCTCAAAATTTAAAGTCTACAGGCGTTTAGGGTTAACTAGATATTGTCATGATCCTGAAAACCTGATGAGTTAAATGCTGTATGATTATAAACTGCTCACAGATGGATGCTCCTGCACTCCCAACAGTTTTAAGATTAGCAAAAATGTGAAAGTGATAATAATTTCTTATTATGGCCCCAATGTGTTCCCATCACACCTTTAACCTCAGGATGACACCGACTGAATGTTTTCTTCACATTGCATGTGCTGTATTGATGCTTTGTTTACTCAACACCAGAGGAGCAAGCTGTTTGCATACATTTTGTGATGTACAGAATAAAGTGGATATTGATTGTCACCCGTGAATGTGAATACCCGTGCAACAATGAGCTGTATTGTGACAGTCTGTTTTTCTTAAACAGCTGATGTATGCTTTTCTGACTCTGCATCGTGTGTGTTCGTGTCTGTGTGTGTCCGTGTGTATACTCATGCTCGTGTTCTTGAAGGAGAGTAAGACGTGCCAAGGAGAGAAGCTTGCCTCTGCTGTGGATGACACTCTGGATGAATATTTAATCGCCCTCCAGCACAAAAACAGGTGAAGTGTGAGCACAGGCTGCTGGGGGAGAGACAGATTGGATTTCACAGAGGAGGTGCACAACTCCTCCATGACTTTCAGTGCTGCCTAATAGGAGCACTGATTGGTTCCTTGCTTTGAGATGCACAGGATTAGTTTGTGAAATGTGGGAAAGCAGGAAGCTGCTGTGACAGACAGCTTGCCCTATGTTTATTCATAATTGTCAAGGTTATCACCGGTTTTCTTTGCTCCTCAGGATCCTAAAGCGCCTTAAAGTCAAAGACCCCAGGGAGATTGAGTTGGAGCAGCTTGAGCAAGGTTTCTCCATTTATCTCAACGGAGCCAATGCTGAAGCCAGTCGGAAGCCGCCAAAGAGGTCCAACCACAAGTCTGTAACCTCCTCACCTGCTTGGAGGCCCGCACGTACAGCAGGTATGCAGCTGCTGGACCAAAATAGACCTACAGACACTCCCTCTTATATAAGATCTCATAATTTTTTAAACATCTGTATTGTGCAAGAGGAAATATAAGTCATTTTTACATTGAAATTGAAGGCGGCAGCTCATATGCCATTCTTGTTGCTCCTGTCATTCCCTGAACCATATGGAACACCAGCTAATAGCCACCACTCCTCAGCTTGTAGTTGGCATGGCATGATCCCACGCCCAGTCTCAGTGAATAAACGATAGTGACAGTTGTAGCTGGCAGCCAGTTTTTTCCCTCTTCCTCTATGCGCTGGACCATCTGCGTAAGTGACTGTACGTTCCGTCTCCTCTGAGGCAGTAGTCTGCTGCAAGCTGCTCATGTTCCCATCTGTGCTCTTACTCATCTGCAGATGTCTGTAGAAGCGCCCACCAGCTAACTGAAGATAGCCCTAATCTGGAGCAGGCTCACAGGAAGAGGAGCCACACTGCCCCAGGAAAGGTCCAGAGGAAAGAATGGGTGCAGGTAGAGGCTGCTAATTGGTTAATATTCAAATCTTTAATTGTAGTGCATCAAAAATAAATATTTTCCAATGCAAGTGCACGTTTATATGTTCCTCTCTTTTCATGTTTACAGGATTCTGTCAGAATTCGAACAGAGGAAGGACTAAGTTTGCTGATCTGCCCAGAAAAGCGCTACTCTGAGGATTTTGAGCCCTATGAAAGCGTAGACATGGAGGTAGAGTGAAGACATGACAATGCCTACTAAGCCTGTGTGTGTGGGTGTTTTTTTCCAGGGGAGGGGCTATGTGTCAGATGCAGCTGTCTGTGCTACTTAGCATCTCTCCATCTCTGCCATTTCCCCTTCACCCAATCACCTTGTTGCATCCAGAGCTCCAGCCCGCGCTCGCCTCGAAGTCCCTGCTCCCAGAGGGACACCTCCAAGGTGTCGCGCTCCTTCAGCTCCAGGCCTGAGAGCCAAGGGGGCCAAGCAAATCAGGAACACAGCGAGAAGGTTCTTCTCAACCTTGAGGAAGTGAAGGTGAGCAGAAGAAGAAATATGTACACCGTTTCATTTCATCTTGTCATGGTGGCATGAGATGTTGTGAGTCGTCGAAATTTGATTTATGCTCCTGGGTGTAAATTTATGACGGTTTTCAGTGTTAGTCACCTAAATCAAGGGAATACTTAAACTGTCAGCATGCATTTGTGCGCCTGTGAGTGCTTACACTGATGACTGTGTTCACGGATGCATACGTAAACGCTGACATTTGTAAACTAGGTCCTGCGTCGGAGCCTGGAGGTTAGCATGCGGCGGAGCAGCCGTGGTTCAGCGGGGGAGGAGTCGGATGAGGAGTGGGTGGAGGAGCAGATTGAGAGGGACGAGAGTACTGAGAGTCTGGACGAACTGGGGCTGCCTCTCTCTTCCTCCAAGTCCTCCTCCAACCCCCGGCCAAGCGGAACGCACAGCCATCTGGACTCAGCAAACCTCATTGTCCTGGACTTTGGACCCTCACTGAAAGGTATGCTTTAGTGTCCACTTTCATATGTAAATTTAGTATTGATTTTTAGGGTGAGTCTTAATTGTCCAGAGTGATTCCATCTCCCTCATCCCTAACCCTGCTTCATCAGCAATGACCTATACAGATGGAGAATAGGCGAGTACATTAGCAGTCTGTGCACAGTTCAAGTGGTATACTAGCCAGCCTCTGGGATGCAGAAGGACATTGGTCCTTTTGTGCCAACCATCTCCCAATATCACATCATATTTTTGTAATCCGAAAATTTTCCTCACCTTTATCTATTATTCCAGGTCGTAAGATTGAACGGTCACTGTCTGCAAAAAGGAAAGAATCCATTGACACCTTTATACCTACCAAGCCTATGTTGGTGAAGAGCAAAACATTAGATAGACCACCTTCCAAAGAGAGCTGGGATGGGCAGAGTAAGTCTTATAACATTTTTTAAAATTGCTAAACTGAGATTTATGATAAACAATCTATGAAATTTATAGTATGCAGAATACAAGTGGCAGCTTCGCCATTTTGATAGAAACCTCTTAATACAGGCCCTTTTTAGAAATGTTTCAGAAAGATCTATTGGAAAGCATGGTGCATGCCTGTTGTTTTAAAGACCTGTGCTTCTTGCCTTAGGGCCGAGGAGTCGAGTGGAGAGGCCCCTGTCAGCCGCCAGAAAGGCTTCTCTTGAGGAGCGGGACTCAGAGGAGATGGCATGCAGGGTGCGCCAGGCCATCCAGAGAGAAAACGACCCTGTGCAGAGTCCTGAGCTCTTCAGCCGTAACACGGTCAGCCTGCCCCACACTGTGCACGTCCCACCTCTCCTCAACTTAAACCACCACTTCTTAAAAACATCCAGTTAACTAGCACTGTAATAAATATTTCTAGTGGCTGTGTGTGGCTTGTTTCCCTCTCGTGTGATCCAAACATTCCCTGTAACTCCACCTCTAGCTTTTGTCAGATGACAGACATTCAACGCTTCAGTCAAAAACCTCTATAGAAGCTCAAATGTTAAATAAAATGACAGTAGTACCAGTTCTCTCCACCTATGACACTACACGTGTCCTTTATGTGCTCTTGATTTTAATACAGTGTGCTGGATTTGGCTTACATATAAACTCTGCCCCTAAAGCTTATGTCTCTCTGACTCTTTAATTTTGCTTCCTTTTTATCCAGGGCAGGGGACACCAGATGATGAATGGCTTAGTGCGCCACAACAGCCACGACAAGGATGAAAACAGTGTCACTTTGGCCATGCAGAGAATCACCCTCATGGGCCCTGGGTATGCTGACTGAATATGGCTCTTAAACACACACCTGGTAATCCTGTACATCCTGCAGTGTCAGTGTAAACGTGATATTGTTTTATAGAAACTAATACTAACAAAGATATATGGTGTACACCCTATGACCTTGAGGAATTATTTATTAGTGTTGCTGTGCTCAGCAATCACTCCCTGCTAATAGGATGAAGGTCAGGGACACTAGACAAAGCAGCAGAGCTGAGGGTGTCATCCTTCTGTTCAGGCAACAACAGAAACTGCTGAAAGCCTTGGAGAAACTGGAAGCAGGACCCAGCTACGACATCACTCAGTCTGTCAAAACAGACCATGGCAAGCAGCCGGTGAGTCAGTAACACGTCTAGTGGTTCAGATGGTGTGATTGAGACAGAAGCACACCGAAGCACTCGTGAATGTTTTGTGTTGTCGTTGCAGAGAAGGCACTCCTCAGCAGAGGTCACCCCTGCATTGTATGTTACCATGGAGATCCTGTCAAACTGGGGGAACGCGTTGCAGGTCGGGCTGACTGAGTTGCAGTTTTTCTGCCTTAGAAACAAGAGACTATACGTGTCACCTCACGACTTAGACATCAGGAACGCAGACTACCCCGGGAATCTGGGGGCACTTGTCAGCGGAAAGGTGAAGGTGAGTCAATGCGGCCCGTCTCAGCATTCTGTTTGAATGATTACAGCAACGCAAATCTGAACGTAGACATCATAAATTAGTAACAGTGCGTGTATAACCTGCATTTTTATTGAAACCTGTTAGTATTTTTCCATTTTCATCATATTTTCTTTGGATAAAATTGGAAGTGCAATGGGCCTTTCTCACAGCAAACATTTTAACCTGTCTCAACGGCCGATCACACCAAGACTCGTCAGTAAAAACACGTCATCCAGCAAAACTATTGTTGCCCGACGCCCCTTTCCAAGGTGTTTTTAAAAGCGGCCACGCCTGCAGTGACAGACCTGGGTGTCATTAGGGCCTTGGCAGGAAAAGTTCTGGTGTAGATAAAGACGTTAATTATAAATCTGTTCTATTTAATTGTCCCGGTAAGCCATGACGTTAAACAAGAGTGCTCAATAACAGGATCATGAAGCTTGAACACCTAAATAGGATGCAGCTATTATTAATGTTATTAATCCCAATCGTCTGTTGTGTAAAAGGCCTATTATTTTACACACAAGTTTAAGGTGGTTCTCAGCATTTCTGAATCAATCTCACTATTTCCATAGACAAAGTATTTGCTGATTTCATCTGTTATCTTTGGTTGACAGACCACCAAAGAGCGTCACATGTGGACGTGCCCGTTCCACCCTCCCGTCCAGCTCTACTTCATCATTAGGAACACGGAGCGCTCCTCGGATTTTGGAATATCTCGCATCAAAATCTGGAACTACAACAGAAGCCTCAATGTAATTTTTTTTTCATTATGTGCCATCACAGTTTATAAGAAGTTAAATTGTAAGATCACATATTTTGATTTATTCCTCTCTCCAGTTCAGAGATTATTTATGTAGCCGTCCGTAGCACTACAGTAGAGTTCGTAGATCCAACATGCTTGTGTGTTGTCAGTGTAATACGGGAGGACTGTATTGGAGTGATTATGTCGGGGGTGTGGCTCTCTTTTAGCAGTGGCTGGCTGAGCTGCCAGTCAGACTGTCCAAATGTGGAACAGCGAGAGATTAGCCCCGGAGGATTAGTGTTAGGGGAAACGTGGGCTTCTGCCTCTCCACCTCACTGCTGCTCATTGAGGGGGCACAAGACCCCGTTGTATCTCTTTTTATGTTACTACACTTATCTAGAATCACTTGATGTCTTGAGCCTGGAAGGTAAGGAGCTGTTGGTGGGAGAAATGTTCTGGTTTAATCTAGGTATAAAGTGGTTTACTGTGTGGCCGATCGAGCAGATTTGAGTTGGGCTTTAGCCATTTCTACATGGCAGCCATGTCTTGGCGTCTGTGAGAGTGCTAATTACTGCTAGCTTGGAGAGCACTTACTGTGCATGAAAGAAATAGATGAATCATTAAAGTTTTAACTTTTTTAGACTTTATGTATTTGCTGCTTGTGTTGCTTTGAATTTGAATAATTATGCACTCAAAATATTGTTCAGTATTCAAAGACATAATATGAAATGCTTAATATTTTCCTGTGTTTCTATTTAATACCACGTGACGCCTTATATCTCAAATTAAATGTGTAGAATTATTTTGTGTAGATGTCAGATATTAAAATCTCAAATAATGTGCAAACTGTATGGATGCAACTAACGATTATTTTCATTCATCGATTTATGAAACAATTATTTTCTAACTTAATTATTTTGTCTATAAAACATTGAAAAAGTGTGAAAAAGTGACGTCTTCAAATTGCTTTTTTTGTCTGAAACCCAAACTCTTCATTTACTGTCATAAATAATGATGAAAAGCAGCCAATACTCACATTTAAGAAGCTGGAACCAGCAAATGTTTGATATTTTAAAAATAATTGAAACAATTATTCTATTATCAAAATAGTTGACAACTTATCTTCCACCGATCGACCAACCAGCTCATCGACTAATTGTTGTAGCTTTAGCAAACTGTTGAACATGGTTGTATATTGATTTAAACAGGAACTCTGTTTGTTTTTGTAGGACCTTGACATCGGTGCACGCCATATAAAGCTGTACCTTAACAGCACATTGGTTTTTGAGGGTGAGCTGGCGAAGGGCTGTGGCAACCAGGTCTTTGACTACAGCACCACGATCGACCTCCAAGATTTCCAGGTGTCAGACTCCGTGTTCTCCAGTCCCGTGTCATCAGGACACAATTTGCGAGGTGCTAGCCCCCAGCGCCATGAGGACAGGAAAAGTGTGGAGCGACACCACAGTTCGAATCAGCAGCCATTAGATGCAGCAGGCCAGGCCATGATGGAAATGCAGGAGAAATCCCATACACTGCTCCCACCCATCACACCTTCATCCTCTGCTCGTCGCTCCTCCACACAAAGAAACTCTTTTGATCTGTCAGCCTCTGAAGAGCCTCTCTCTCTCAGACAGCAGGTGGAGCAGCCGGCGCCCATGGAACAGACAGTCACCACCCAGCCGTCCTCCTCACGGGTGGCCCCCCAGTGGCTGCAGCCCCTCAACAGAGGCGCTCCAGAGGGCTGCGAGGCCAGCAGAGAGAGGCCCCGCTGGCTGGTGCCTCAGCACTCCGCAGAGCCCAAATCTCCGACAGCCTCCTCCTCCTCAATGCTCCCGGAGCTGCCGTGCAACCCGGGCCGAGTTTGTAGGGGGGTGGAGAGGACGGTGAATGGGAGTCAATGGAAAGCAAACTCTCTGGATATGAGCTGCGACCTGCTGGAGGAGCTCGGTGAGCCAAAGACAGACAGGCCCGTCAGCGGACGCAGGAGCTCGTTCAGAAACACTGCAGTCACCAGCAGGCAGACAGAGGAGCAGCACCTCAGAGCTGCTGTGCTCTCAAATACAGGTAGGAAAGATTACTACCTCCCATCTTTAAAGTTATGATACCACCATTCATTTATCCTTTATTTGTGCAGGAAGACCTTATAATTTATGATAACTTATTTGAGATTCTTTGATTTAAAAAAAGATGTGTGTCCCGTCTGTGATGCCATTAGAATGTAAGCTTAAATTGATTCCTGTATGTTTTCCTTTTGTTGCTGATTAAGTTTTGTCATCATCAAAAATATACCCTTTGATTTTTGATGGGAATCGTCATTTCTACAGATGTTTTTGTGAACTTAAATGCGATTGTGGAAAGGGGGAGATGTCACCGCATAAAGCTGATCGCCTCTTCTGTTATAATCCCTCAATCTCCCCGACTACAGATAAATAAACAACATGATTTAAGAGGCTGTACTTTGAAATGTAAATCCCAGGGATACTGTGGAAGGGAATCTTTAGTTGAAATGGGTCAATTGATGAAATGTATAACTAGACTAGTTTTTTTTTCTTGTATGTCATGTGTGATGCTAAATGTAAAGGCAGTTTACACTCATAAAAGTATTATCTTTTTTCCTGTGAATTGCTAGTATTAATAGATCATCTTTGTGTATTCTCCAGAGGAGCCATTGTCACTGGTGAGCAGCAGCAGGAGGCAGTGCACCTCTCTGTCCCAGCTGCACAGCCAACAGGACGACACCCTCATGGAGTCCTGGGACTCCCTCACAAAGTTCAACCAATGCCAACGTGGACGCATCTCCAACATGGGCTTCGAAGGCGACATTTTTGATGAGTTCCTCCAGCGGCAGGGCCGCGGTCCACCCACAGTCCCAGTCAACTCCACCACAGCACCCAGAAGCCCACTTTCTTCCTTGAGCACGCAGGGAGGGGCACTGTGTGAAGGCCCTGATGATGATCCATCCATGGAGCGGGAGGAGGAGTTTGAGATCCCGGTGCTGCCCCAGGGCCAAAGACTGGTCATCAACATCCTGTCCACCTGGGGAGACCGCCACTATGTGGGCCTCAACGGCCTGGAGGTGTTCAGCTCCAGCGGAGAGCCCCTACAACCTGCTCACATCCGTGCTGACCCCCCAGACATCAACATTCTCCCTGCATACGGCAAGGATCCACGTGTGGTCACCAACTTGATTGATGGCGCCAATCGTACCCAGGATGACATGCATCTTTGGTTAGCACCCTTTACCCCTGGCCGTAGCCACACCATCTTCCTGGACTTCGGAGCCCCCTACCAGGTGGCCATGATCCGAGTGTGGAACTACAACAAGTCGCGCATTCACTCCTTCCGAGGGGTGAAGGAGGTGGAGATGCTGCTGGATGGGAGGTGCATCTTCAGGGGCGAGATTGCCAAAGCCTCTGGGACCCTGTCTGGAGGTAGCTGAACAGAACAACCTCACACATTTTGACTCCTTTGTGTGTTACCTTTGATACATTTTATTCCTTTTTTCTCAATCTGCTGTCACTTCAGGGCTGGATCAATTTGGTGATACTATCCTGTTCACTACTGACGATGAGATCCTGGAGGCTATGTCTCGCTACGACGAAACCTTCCTCGGTGAAGGTGAGGGTCCTGAGGGCCTGGTTCACGAGGAGGAGCTGCAGAGACCACGCACCGCTGATGGAGAGGGAGAGGAAAGACCCTTCACCCAGGCCGGTTTCCGAGAGGAAGACCTCAAAGTAATTACATTCACTGGCTACCTTTATTTTTTAGAATTTATTTTAAAGTCCTTTTACTTACCTAGAAAGCCTTACGCAATCTAGCACCTTCATATATCAGCAACTGTCTCTAATTTTATGTCCCATCAAGAACTCTCAGATCTTCCTCTGCCTTTCTGACCAAAGTTTATCCATTCATGTCTATAAAAAAACTTGTTCTTTAAATAGTTTTGTTATTCTGGGGATCAAAAATCTTCATCTGAAGTTTGAATCTGAGGTTTTTCTGTAAATAGGTTTTTAATAAATAATGAATATAGCAACGCCTGATCAACCCAGATCATTTTCAGGCTTAAATTAAAACTACTTCAGCTTCAAAGAATGGATATGGTCACGTATAATAGTGTCCTCGTTCATCCCTAGTTATTTGCACGCCATCAACAGGACAGGGTAAAGCAATTATAGTTTTAATGTGTTCATGTGTTGTTCTAGCTGAAACTCCATCTCAACCCCACTGTGAGCCAGTCTGAAGAGAACATGGAGCTCATTCCTGGGATGTACACTGGAAAGTGTGAGTAGACCATCAGCATCCTCTCCTCGCATGTTCAGTTCTATTTTTTGCTGTTTGGATTCTTAAAATAAGTGACTCCTTCCACTCTGACAGGCCTTAGACTAGAGCTGGTGATGACGTGGGGGGACTCCCACTACATGGGCCTGACAGGAATGGAGGTGGTGGGGAAGGATGGAGAGAGTTTGCCTTTAGACCTCAGTATGATGGCTGCCTCCCCCAGAGACCTCAACGACCTGCCTGAGTACGGACACGACCTGCGCACACTCGATAAGTATGTCGGACAGCATATGTGACATTTTACAGTCTTTTTTTCACCACACAAGAGTCGATGAAAAATAACCTTACTTTTTGTGAATATTCCATCTCCTTTGTATGGGTTTCCTTACTGTGCTTGCTTCCTTACTTACAGTACCCTGCTCTCAAGAAAAATATCGAATATCACAGTCCATACTTAGAACAGATCACTATTTCGTTTGGTGCAATCATCGGGGTCTGTTGTCTTTACCCAGACTTATAGATGGCAATAACATCACCACTGATGACCAGCACATGTGGCTGATCCCTTTCTCCTATGGAGAGCCGCACACCTTGAATGTGACGTTCAACAAGGCCCAGACCATCGCTGGACTCCGTATCTGGAATTACAACAAGTCCCCTGAGGACTCTTATAGAGGGGTGAGACACTTTTCTGTCACTTCAGTCCTATTAAATAATCACTGTGAACCGTTTATATAAAGCAGTAAGCTTTGAAACAATTAGGTATGATACATTTTTACATTTAACAGTAGAGGTCTATCAACAAAAACACACAAATCTCTACATCTTCGTTCCAGGTGAAGCTGATCCATGTGTTCGTGGACGATGTTGCCATCTCCCCATCGGAGGGATTTCTGATCAGGAAAGGACCAGGCAACTGTCACTTCGACTTTGCCCAGGAGCTCCTCTTCATAGACTTCCTCCAGACGCCCACTGAAAACAAGAGTGCAGAGGACTACCACAAGTAGGGGCCAGAAATTTAATTAGCACAAGCTGTTATCTCATGAGAAAGTTTGAAAACTGCATTTCCTCATTTTTGCTGTTGTCTGTTATTCAGAGGAAGCTCGAAGAGACAAGAACAGGCCAGCATGGACTATGAAGCTCCCATCATGCCTTGTGGATGTATCCTTCTGACATGGACGTGTGGACAGTTGTGTTTATTACCGCTGTGTGTGTTGTCAGTTCAAACAGGCAATATTAAGGCTGCAGCAATTCTTTAATGTTTTGTCAATCTGCCAATTCCCATTTTTAATGAAAAATGCACAACACAGTTACACAGAGCCCAATTTTTACATCTTCATATTGTTTGTCTGACCAGGATAGATTAGATTTTTTAATATTTGTAATCATTTTTGATTTTATATTCTGCCAAATGTTGATTGGGACGGTCAGCGTGAACACACATCCTGTGTGCCATCATGAATTCATGCCAAATTAAGGATCTGTTCTGGTGTTTTTAAAGATGAGGGCTGTTAGAAATCACTCCATCATTCCCTACTCCCTATTTGATAATCACAACAATGAGCACAGTAAATTTGGATTTCTGAAGCAGAAGGTAGATGAAGTGTACTCTATTGTAAATAGGGAGTGACTTCGTCCACAGCCCAGGTCTGATGTGCACTGTACATGTTGTTTATTCCTTGACCTTCATCTGTCAGTCATTTTTCAGCTGCAGCTGTTAACAACCTGGGGAGACCCGTACTACATCGGCCTCAACGGCCTCGAATTTTATGACCAGAACCACGAGAAGATCACTCTCAGCGACAACAGTATCCTTCCTTCACTAACCGAAACTCAAGCTAGAATATATCCATATAATCTTATCACTCTTGTGCAGTTCATGATTTATGTATACATTCTGATAATTCCCCCTTTTGTCTCTTATCCTGGGATATGAATATTGAAACCTTCTCTAATACCATGAGGTATTTGTAGAAATAGGCTTAGTCATTGCCAACAAAAATGTTTAAAGAGGAGACACATTAAAAGCCAAACAACCTTGAAAAGTCCTCACTGCTACACAACTGGTCCTATTTTTAGATCATATCCAGAGAGGATGCACATAGTAAATAATTGACCCAGGTGCTAAATTAGCAAAAGCTGTTGGAGGATTATTTGTAGGTGTAAATTAGCGTCTGTTCCTCAACATTATGTCCATCAGACATCGCTGCATTTCCAGACAGTGTTAATGTCCTGGAGAATGTGAGTGGTGATGTGAGGACTCCGGATAAATTAATAGATGGAGTCAGCAGCACCCACGATGGAAGGCATATGTGGTTAGCCCCGGTGCTCCCTGGACTGGTGAGGATGGGAGAGAGTGAAATTCAGTCAACACTCAGAAGAGAGTTCATTTGTTTAAGTGTACTGATTGTTTCCTTGTAGGTGAACCGCGTGTACGTCATCTTTGATCAGCCAGTGACTGTTTCCATGATCAAACTGTGGAACTACTCAAAGACACCACACAGAGGAGTGAAGGAGTTTGGGGTAAGCGTCTCTATCTGCTGTGAGCTGTTGTAGTTTTGCACTCTGACTTTAAAACTCTAATCTATTTGTGTGTGTGTTCAGCTGCTGGTGGACGACCTCCTGGTGTATAACGGCATCTTGGACAGTGTAAGCCATGTGGCACGAGGCATTCTGCCCACCTGCGACCCAGTGGTGCCCTACCACACCATCTTGTTCACAGACAACGCCTACATCGCACACCGAGAGAGGAACACTGTCATCAGGTAACTGGATTTTTAGGATGTAGACTTAAAGACAATTCAGAGTCTAAAACAGAGAAACTAATGGATTGAGAAGGTTAGATTCAACCGCAATCTCCCAAAATTGGTGAGTTGTTTTGAACAGAGATGTGCTCTTCTCCACTTCAGCCCCCGTGGCAGAAGACACCACCAACAGTGAGTAACAGAGCCCCTGAAAGCCTCGTGTCAGCACCCCCCTGTGGTCAATCCCTGTATTGAAGATTCTTCCAGTGAACTCAAATGTCCCCCAGCCATCCCACACCCTTCGTACCACATGCTTGACTTGTGATGCCTCCTCTCCTCCTTCTCTCTCCTTCGTTACCTCTCCAGACCCATCTTTGGTCTCAAGGCCTGGACCTGCTGGCTTCAAGCTTTGTTATCAGTCAGCCCTCCATTTTATGTCGTTCCTTGATCAGTTTTCCCTCAAACGCAATTAATTCACTTGTTTTTGTTGTGTTTTCATTCATTTTTTTTGCAGTAATTACGTCGAGGATCAGGATGTGAAGATGACCAATGAGAATCAGATAGTGCATCACAACAAGAAGAAGCAGACAGCTGATCCAGGTGAGTCAGGGAAACAACCAGAGGGAATCAAACATGATCACAAATTTAAAACAGAAATGTATTTTCTTCACTGGGGGAGTCTGGAATCTCTTCAAGGTTCATCTTTATCTGTACCTACAGACACCCAGAGTCTGCTAACATAAGTATGCCAAGTGTGAAGGACAGTGGGTAACCTCGTCAACGCCTAAGTTAAACGTTCTTATGAGAGGGAATCAAACATGAGCACGGATTTCTTCCACACAACTTGACATTTGTGGCTTTTTTAACACACAGCAGTTTGAAACTGTCATTCATCAGTCAGTTGGTGGGGTCTTTTCAGGGCAAAGACCCATTCTCCATCCAAGTTTTGTACAAATCCATTTAGTAGTTTTTGTGTAATCCTGCTGACAAACCAACCAACAAACAAACATAACCTCTTTGGCAAAGGTGATGAAATATGGAGTATATGGGGTGCAAGGAACAATTATTTTCATTTTAGATTAATTTGCAGTTATTTGGTTTAAAAAAAATGTCAGGAAAAGGTGAAAAACATCAATCAGTGTTTCCCAAAAGCCCAAGATGGCGTCCTCAAATGTCAAAATATTCACATTTAAGAAGCTGGAATGATTTCTTTTTCTCTTTTTAAAATGACTCAAAAACCTTTAATTGATTATAAGAATATTTGGTGATTAATTTAATAGTTGATACCTGATCGATGATTCATTGTAGCTCAGATTAAGTCCAGTTTTAATGCACTAATTTTTACCTTAATTGTTCTGCCTAATTGCAGCTCTTCGGCCTAAAACCTGCATGACTGATGGAGGGAAGCACGGAAAGAGGAGGTACTGACAGACAGGTGATGACAGACGTGGATTCAGTGCTCATACAATGAGAGCACAACATAAAGGGAGGAACCGTGGCTGACTTTTTAATACCACTTTTTGGTGGGCGACTTTTGAAAAATCTCCCCAGAGCAGAGCCACCCAGCCGCGGTCTAGACTGAAGAGGATGGAGCTTGCACAGAAAACAATGGCTTTGCACACACACACACACACACATACACACACACGATTCCACTTTATGGTTGGATTACTCCCCTTCCCCTTGCTGTGAAAACGCGCCCACCCAGATCCATGTTATCCTGAACACGTACTGTAAGGTTGCCCCGGTTGTCCCCACACGCAGTGCCAGGATAAACCTGTGAGGCTGTATTTTTATCAGCCCTATTATTGTGCCTAGTACTAAACACTATATCTGTGGCTGCTATTGTGACTTTGTGCTGCATATTTAAATGCTGCTTGTGGCTTGTAAATACTAAAAAAAAAAGAAAGTTCCAAAGCCACATGAATACACTCTCACACCAGGATGTGGCCATTGCTACATTTATTAACTACTTTTCTCTACTGATGATCTGAGACAGTCAGCTCTCCGACTGACACTCCCACCAGTGCACCAACAAGTCGTAATGCTATGCAGACACTAATTTATATCAAATAATAATTTATATCTGTTGGCTACTATATATTCAAAGCCTGATGGTTTTACAAGGGAAGGTGCTTCCAGAGAGGTTTTCACTTTTGGAAGATTTATATCGATGGCTCAAGTGGAACACTGATATGGTGGACAGAAGCTGCCAAAATACATAAATAAATGACTCAATAAATACATAAATATGCAATTAAATGCACAAAAATAAGTTAAAAAAATAAATGTAGGCATTCATTTGTGAAATGTGCCATAAATTGGTATTTGTTTTTAATTTGCTTCTCTCTTTGTTTACCTTTGTATTTATGTATGTATTTACTTACTTTCCTGTGTAATTGTCCATCTCATTTATTTATTCATTATTAAATGTATTTTTTAAATTCATATATTTGTTTATATATTATTTTCCCTTTGCATTTTTCGCCCTATTTCTTTCCAAAGTTATGTATTTCCTCATTTTCTTTTTACATTTCCTTGTGCATTTCTGCTTCTTTAGAGTACGTCATGGGGTTAACTTTTCACTTATTGATTTATCAACATCAGAATGCATTGATCAACTATTGCTCCCACAATAGATGGTCTCAAGCTCACCAGAAAATGAATTAATTAAAAAATAGTGTGGAAAATTAAATGGGGAAGTAATTATATTATTAATAGAAAGGTAAATAAATACAGAAGCAAACTAAAACAAATATTTATTTAAATCATTTTTTGAAATTCATTGATGCCTGCATTTATTTTTTAGATTTTTTGTGCATTCAATGGCATGTTTATTTATTTATTGTGTCATTTCTTTATTTTTTATGTATTTTGGCAGTTTCAGTCCTCCATACACTAAGGAGTGAAAATAACAGCACAGTAGTCAGATTTTTGTACATTTCAACTTGGATAAAATGAAAACTGAAGCTTCACACTCCACACTTGAACCTTCATATATTTGGCTTCACAAAATTAGGTCTGTATATGTTTTCTGCATAGCACCAGGTAGAAAAAAAAATGTGTCCAATCCAAGTGACCTTTTATCGAAGTTGCTAAAGAAGGTAGACTGTTTTGGGGGCAAACATTTCTTGAGCCAGTTGAGCCGTTTTAGTAATTTGGTTGGAAACAGAAAAAAAACAACAAAAAAAATACATTTGCCAGTTTAGATGTTGAGTAGATTCAGTAACAGGCAACTTCTAAATATGCAAATACTATAACTTTACCTCAAATTGAGACAAATGATCTTT
Organism: Pagrus pagrus; assembly: GCF_965226575.1. NCBI lineage: Eukaryota > Metazoa > Chordata > Actinopteri > Spariformes > Sparidae > Pagrus > Pagrus pagrus. The sequence goes on along the minus strand of NC_140208.1, from coordinate 15,446,931 downwards.
AAAAAGGGATTTATCTGATTCTACCTTCACTATAATACTTAGTAGTTGGTGTCGTTCTCTTCACTCATTCAATATTTACTGTACTAACTTGTTGCATGGGAAAGTCTCTCCAGCGCTAGCTGCTGTTATCATCCTTAAATGTTAGATACTTTTGTTTGGAGGAGTTTTTACTGCTTCATCGAGCCCCAGTATATAAACTACTTCACACTCCTTACTCAGGAGTAAATGTATATGAAATGCAGTTTTATGTATTTAATTTCAGTGCGTCCGACAGCAACAATAGTCATCACTCCGTATCTCAGTCCTGCTCTGTAGGGTGGTGGCTATTATTGTGTGTGTGACATTTAGTGTTTTGAAATATTTAATTATTTTTCTAATCTTGATTAAATATGTATATTTGATGTAGGTTTATTTGAATGAATAAAAATGTTCAAAATCTGTTTGTTTACATTTGTAGTGCTTATTTTTAAGACTCTCAGCGTGAAAGCATGCCGGGGCCACGAGGAGCTGCTCAACAGATCAACATGTGGGTGAATGACCTGATCTTAACTTTGTACTACTGGCCTGTATGTTTAGATTTTCATGGCCTCATTTGACACTGCTTATGAATTAACACAACATATCTATAAATACTGAGGGGGTGAAAAAAAAACAGGGACAACCAAGATACTTAAATACATCCTGAGACACTTTAATGCAGATTCTTCATTTCATCACATTAATAAGGAATGACCAGTCATTTACAGAGTGCTCCTAGGACAGAGCATCAGCACTGGAAAAGGTGGCGATGGAGCCGCGTGGTCTTCCACCACTACAACACACATTCAGCTGAGAAGATTACACCTTTTGAGATGGCATCGCTAGATCTTTCCCGGAAAGGTTCCCTCTTCTCTTTGGTCGTCCCATTTCTGGATCTACACGGGTGAAATCAGAGGGAAACTTATTTTTAAGGACATAAAGCGAGACGTGCTCTCACTGGGTGGAGAATCTCAAATGTCTAATTTTGGCCTCAACTCTTCATGTTGTTGTGATTCTCAAGGAGCACAGACTCACAGGAATGTGAGGAACTATGAAGTTGTGTGACCCCTGCTAAACAAACTCAGCCCACGCAGGGGAGATGTACCAAACGTGTGTATTCTGCCAGCGACAACTTGTGTCTTTAGGATTTTAAAAACAGAAGTTGAGATGTGAAAAATGAATTTACCCAGGAAATGGGGCAGAGGGATTTGTAGACCCTTTTGTACCAGTCACATGGGGCCGTGTCCACTCCTTTAGCATCCAGAGCTTTCTGGCAGCGGTGATAGTCTATTAATAGAGAAACAATAACAACAATGAATATTAAAAAAAGCACATGGCCTCGATCCAGGTTCAAGGCGAATGTCAGTGACCCTCTAGAAATCACGAGTGGGGATATATTTAACTGATTTAACTGTAAGAAGAAAGTTTAATGTGCAGATCCACAGCTGACTGCTTTGACCTTGACCTGCTTGCAGTCTCACCCAGGTAGTTGGACCAGCAGTTCCTGGTCTGGTTCTGGTTGGGGAATCTGGCATCGAAGGGGGCAGTGCGGTACTTCTCAAGTTTGGCCTGAATGTCCTCAGCCATCTTCACGTCTGTCAAGACGATCACACGGTCAATGGACATTTTAGGATGAAGGCGAAAAGAACAACACTTCGACTATATTAACCCTTCATGTGTCGGACATTTAAACGCACCTATATCTGTGTCCTGTACAGTGCAGCTCATGTACTGACTCGTGAGAGCTGCTCAGCTGGAGGCTGTGCACCGACTGCAGCCTCAGCCGAGGACTATTTTTGGGAGATTTCGGGTTGCTGCATGCGGCACCTTCAAGATGTTTCTAGAAATGCAACATTTTCTCCGACTTCTCCTTCCAAAGAGCAAAACCATCGTACAAAACACGACATATTACCCGTCGACTATCAAACAAGCTTCAAATGAGAGGTTTAATGTCCGAAAACGCCATGATTGAATACGTGTTTAAGGATATTGGCAGACAGCTTATCAATATCCTTGCCTGCTCGAGCATTTCCTCCTAACATAACCCAGTTTCTTTCTTTTTCATACACACATGAAACACTCGATCAACCAAGGTGATTCATTTCTATTACAAAGTGAAATACAATTTGAGTTAATGGGTTAAAGTTATCCACGAGCACGATCACATTAGTGTCATCTTTCAGACGGAAGCTGAGCATTTTTTCCCTTTTTTTTCTTTCTTTTTTTTTGATAACTAATCCCTCAGGATGCGTTTAAAACACACCGTTTGTTTGTCTCTCGAGAGAAAGAAGCTTGAAGGAGTAATGCAGTGTTAACGTTACCTTCAGTGGCAGTCTGCTGGCTCGAGCTCAAAGTGACTTTTGCGCGGGGCGGTGAGACTCAGTCGCTCCTCTGATAAGCGCCACACGCGCGCGCTCCAGCTCGGAGATGTTGCCGTGCAGTCCGATCACGGCGGTATGGCGGCTGCAGGTCACATTGAGATGACAGACGCACGTATGTGTCTGTGCGTGAGTGTGTGCGTGAGAGAGACTGAGTGATATGAAGGCTCAGGTGATGTGGAAGTTTAAATAAAACTCCAGAGGAAGAAGCGTCTCTTTGTCTTATAAGCGCTTTAATATCATGTTCCATACAGATGTGAACTTTTCTCCACAGGCGGAAGTCTTCTGCCTGTTACTCATTTACAGATGTTTTGGACTGAGTTTAATGTTTTAAGGTATTTCAGGTGTTTTTGTGCTCCACGTGTCTTTAAATCAGCTGAACTCGTGTGTTCAGTTCATTTTTGTCCAGATCAGAAACTCTGTCTAGGAATTGCAGCTGTCCGGTCATGTGAGGACACGGAGGTGATACTGTGTGAGTCACGTCAGAGAGCGCAGTCCTGCGCGATCATAATGGCATTTGTTAAGCTGGGCAACAGGTCAGGACTGACTCTAAAAGTGGTAAAAAGCTGGGCCGTGTTGCTCCACATGAGTCCCTCTTTTCCGACCAGGTGCTCCATCCTGTTTCCTCATCACGACCCCGCAGCGTCCTGTTTCCGCGCCTCCCCTCCAGCCACGTCTCAGCGCCCGTTTTTCCTGCCGCGCAACGTTTTCTTAAAAACGTCAGGTGCGCCGGGCTTCGTGTTTCATGCTCCAATTATTTCCCTACATGGAGCGACTTTCCTTTCCCGTGGTTATTCAGGAGGGCAGGGCCCGACAGCAGCTGTGCGTCATGGTGACCAAACAACGCGCGGTAATGACTGAGGGAGTAAAGTGTACTGTACAGCCCTGTGATACGTGACTGGAGTCGATACATCCATGGACAGACGGGACATAGTGCGCATGGCTGCGGTGATGTGTTGCAATGCATTAAACTAGTGTCTACAGCACAAGAGGGCAGCAAAGACGTGATTTCATGTAACTGATTAACAAACCTCTCTGTTCTCTGTTACATGAGATGACTGGGCAGGATTTCACTGCCTGATGCAACTGTTTTAAAGCAACACATCCTGGAGTAAGACAGCTGATTGTTGAGATGACCGTATATTGTAAATCAAACGGAAGTTATTAAAGCGTTCAATATCAGATGCATCATCAGTTCACCTCTTTTGTTTTCTCAGGTTTGACACTTTTAAGAAAATTGTAAGAAAAGCATCCAAAATTAATGTTGCGTCTCCCTTAACAACAGTGTTGACGTGTAGTGAACTAATGAAACTTGTAGTTTAACTACATTTTGCACTAGCACTGTAAAATTTAACAGAGTTTACTTAAAATAAAGAAATTGAGGAAACAAATAATCTTTATATTAACATTCATATTAAAGTAAAGTAGAACTTTTTAGCTCGTACAACGTAACTTTAATATTCTACTTCACTTTTTGTTTAATTCTGAGGTAATCAGTTTCCTGGCTTTTGTAAAGTCAGCTTTTAAAATGTAGTTTAGTTGGGTTTTTTGGGGGGGTCATTAAAGTAAATTAATTCTTTTCTATATTTAATTTTGATAATGATTTTCTACTGTAATTCAAAGCTGACATTCATTGAACTTGTCCATAAACAGTGGGCTATTTTATTTTATTTTTGGTTTTCTGGCATGTGACTTTTGGGTAAGGCTGTCAGGTTTCTACCAAGAAGTTTTAGGCACTTTTTCTAAGTAGCTTTTGTTAACCAAACTAGACTTTTCCCTGGGGATGCTTTGCTGTAGTTCAGCTTGTTCCAGTGTGAAATAATTGAAAGCTTCTAAAACTGCTTAACAAATCACACAATTCTCGCTCTGTTCCTGAATTCCACTGCGAGTAAACAGGCAAAAGAAATCATCCTCAGACGACGTCCCTCGTGAAATCAACTGTACACTGATCGAAGATAAATGAAGATAAAAAGATTGGACAGAAAGATTTCACTGCTCTCAGATAACTCAGTTTGTTTGGTTTTGCAAAGAGGGCTTCATCCTCAGTCGCTACGATTATAAAGCTGCCCCAGTAGGTATCGTTTATCTTCATTGTATTTGCTGCTATAGTGAGACATCATGAAGACTAAACAAAAACGCAGTTATTTTAAAATAGTTTAATATTGCTCAAATTCAAAACATATCAAGTCAGAAAGAAAAGATAAGAGCTCGAACAAAGGCACGTCCCACAGGTTCAATATATTAATGTACAGCAAAGACAAGAACCTCATTTTCACTTAATGAACTAATCTGACAGAACAGCTTTTAAAATAGGAGCCGTAAACCCACAGCAACAACTCAATATTATGGAAAACCTTTGAGACCCAGCAGTGAGTGCCTTAAAGGTTAAATCAGTGTGCGTTTAAGAGCATCACTAGTTACAGCATCTTGGATTGAGTACGTACGACACACACGTTTTGATTATTGCCTACAGTACCACTGACTAAAACACTGCCATACCAATACCACAGAACACGTAACAAAAATGTAACCACATAGTACACCTTAAGGTACGTCTGTTTTGCTGTTCAGTTTGAGGATATGTATCAAAAGAAACAAAGCCCTATGACTGTGTTAACGTTCCTTTAAGGCTACTATAGTTTGAAATACACAGGCTGCTGCCTTTAAAGCCCAGTGCGACGTTAAGTTGCATAGATCTAAATAATAATCCAGCCTCTGCAATTAAAAAAGGAGCATTGCATTGATACATGAAAGTGCTAGAAATACAGCAAGGAAGGTCTTCAATTTGGGTTTATCAGCAGGAGAACAACCATCTGAACTACGTGATTGTCAGAGAACAGCAGCTCTTTGGACACTAGGTGAGATCAAACTCATGCTGCAGTTAAGTCTGAAAACAGTTAATGCCCGGTTTGTCCAATGGAGATTAATGGAAGAACTCCGTAATGTCTCTAAACGTAAAAGATTTTTTTGGTTGTCAGCAGTTGGAAAGTGATAGCTAGTGTACACACTTTGGTTTTTAGAGTTTAGCTACGCCACAAATCAATGTACTGTGCATATTACAGTTGGTCCTTTCACCAGTCGCTGAAGCGGAGACGGTTGAAGGCCTCTTTGATGTCGTCGTTGCTCTCTGAACCTCCGCCTGTGCCGATACGGAGCACGTTGCTGTACGAGACGTCCTGCTTCAGCTTTCGCTTGCTGAGGACCACAGTGCCTTCAGCTCCCTCCCTCTCAGGACCTGACAGCATGATGTAGGCGGCATGGCGTCCACGCTCCAACAGGGTGGCTAAGATAAACACAGCAATACAGGTCACACAAACAACTCTAAATAATCTTTTTTTTTTAAACATAGGACATCGAAGAGCAAAAAGCACCTTTAAATGTTATGATGTGGTCCATGGAGGTGGTCGACTCAAGGAGAACTTTAGAGTAGAGAGGATGGAGCAGGTAAGAGCGTCGGTCACTAATTAACGGTACCTGGATGGAAACATTTGAGTCCGATTAGCATTTAATGAGGAATCTGTTAACACACATCTTTTAATAAAGGCGGAGCACTCACAGAGGAGTTGGTATCTGAAGGCATCATGCCCCAAAACATGAAGATCGAGAAGTAGTTGGTGGTGTGTATTGAAGCGGGTCTCGGCGAGTTAGGAGCAGCCAAGAGGTTGACTTCCCACAGCACGCCACCGGACTTCCCATCAAGGATTATAACCTACATACAAGACAGACAGAGGTCCGGTTAATATATGATTCAAATCCATCACCAGTGAGAGATGCTGGACACAGAAAATTGGGTGTAAGAAAGGTTAAGGGTCAACATACCCTCTTTGTGTGGTTGCCAATATCCTCCTCGACCACGACGTCAAGTACTTCGTCTTTGTTAAAGTGACCAAAGGAGGGCTCACTGAACGAATGAGAACGCAGAGGAGAAGACTTATAATGACAGTATATGGCCTCAATAATAATAACAATAATGACCATAATGTAACTATATTGGGTTCTTAAAGGGTTGCTGATCAATAAAAATGACTCATCAAGGCATAATTTAATTCCCAGCAAAAAAAAAAGCAAGCTGACAATATATTCCAACTGGACCACTAGATTACTATTAAGATTCACATTTGAGAAGCCAGAACTAGTGTATTGTTTTTGGCATTTTTGCTCAAAATGGTTGCCAAATTATTTTTTCTTTATCTCTTAATCAATTCATTGTATTATCTACTAATTGTTATATGCAGTACTAAAACAAACAGAAGGGTTACCTGAGGACTGAGCTTGTATTGAACCTCCACAGTAGCTGCAAATTCTTTCCGTCGACTAACGCCACCTCCTTCGCCATCACAAGCAGCAGGTTGGGTGGTTCGTCTGTTTCTCCTGCTCTTAGCACTTTTCTCATGGAGTCAGACCTGCAATGTGAAAAATAAATATTAGCCAAAGTCTCTAGCTGCAGGCACAATGAGGACAGGCGGCTTAGGAGAAATGTGTGTTGCTGAAGTGTTCATCAACAGGTGAACGTGGGCCGCTTCTTACTCGTAGACAGGTACGAGGCCAGACGTTGGATCGGCATTTTTCTCCCAGTGTTTGTCTTTCTTGAGGCCTGCCTCCACACCTGCTTTAGCCTTGGCAGCAATCCTCCACAGTGCCAGTCCATACAAGCCAGTGTCTGTGAAGGAGCACAACATTACTCACTGCTGCCATCAAGAGGACAGTACAACCAAGTGTATACATCAGTGTAAAACAGTGTATCTAAACTTTTATTTATATTTTAATAGCGGACTACTAAGCTACTGTACACCACAAGTTCATGTGAGATGTTCTCTAGTCTCTGATCAAGTGTCACCATTTTCTACATAAGAACAATTCCTGACAAAAGTAGCACACGCCCTGAGGACAGTTTTAAGACAAATCCCATTGGTTTCTATATACATAATAGCGGCTTTTAAAATTCTTTATATCCTCGGGCTGTTTTCTCTTTTAGCAGCTGACCTGCTTCTAATTTCAGACACTTCTTAACTACTTTGATTCAGTGCTGCACTGCTCTGTTAAGAAAGACTTTGCAAGATTTAGCTGGTCTGGCTGCAGATAGGCAGATAGACAGAGGGGTGTAAGTGACATTTGGGCTACAATGACTTATACACACACACACACACACACACACACACACACACACACACACACACATACTGGTTTTCACCCCTCAACATCTGGTTTTAGATACAAACCTTTTTGGAGTAGTACATAGTGAGAACCCGCTTTAGTGCAATGGAGAAGATGATTGGTCGTCTCTGGAGAGTCAAGAACCACCGTAGAACCAATCTGGACACCCGTCTGCCCTGAGAGGAATACCAGCTGAGTCTGCAAATGTGATGGCAGACATTAAAATGAGGTGAATTCTATTTTGCTGAAACATTAATGGGACATTTCATTTCCAGTGCTCATTATTTGCATATTTGTGTCCTGTTACAGCCGGATATTATAGAGGAAAACATTTTAAAAAACAGGACTCGATCCCCTCCCTGTAAGAAATGAGCAAAGCAAGGAAATGAATGCAGCAGCAGTGTGAAATAACATCACTGATGTTTACCTGTGTGTTGTCAGACGCCACCAGAGCCACCTCGCTGACCGTGTCCCCATCCAGATCTGGGACATTGAGAACGGGCACAGTGCTGCGCAGACCAGAAGGCTGAGGCTGCTGCCACCTGACGTCACCTGTACACACACACATCACACAGGAACTCTCAATCTGACTGAGCTGATCTGATTTTATAACAAAAACTACAGCTGTTTTCTAAGCATTAAAGTTCATTCTTTACTTTGGGGTAACAAACAAAAAGTATGGGTGTAGTAGAAACCTGTAATTCCTGTTTGAAAACCACACCCAGAAGACAAACACTTAACACAATACATCTTAATTAGTAGTGTTAAAGAATTGTACATATAAAAACTCTTAACTCAAGGCCCACTGACTAATTTTTCTCTGAGCTTTTAAATGCATCTTAAGGATCATCGGTGTTAGAATTTTGTTCAGTGAGCAAACCACAACTTTCTTATTACCAGTAAAGTATAATCACGGAAACTTCTACACAGGCAGGCGTAAATATGTTATGCCTGTCTAAAGAATAAAGAATGAATAGACAAGAGACAAAACAACTCAGGTGTTCAGCGTTGTTTTCTGATTCCAGCTTTATAACAGTGATTATTTCCTGGCTTCTTTACTACTCTATGAAAATTAAAGTGTGTAGTGAGTGTATTTGGGTTGTAGACTAAAAAGTATACATATTTGATCATCTTGGGCTTTGGGAAAGACTGATTGACATTTTTCACCATTTTCTGATATTTTAAAGACTCATAAACTAATCGATTAATTGAGAAAATAAATGTCAAATTTAATCAACAATGAAAATAATTGCTTTTGGCAGCCCTAAAATGACTTACTCTCAATGTAGAAGTTGTTTTTGATGGTATGAATGCATAGATTTGTAAAAGTTGCATAGAAATATACATTATTTTAAAAAAAAATTTAACTTTGTGAAACTTTTTGTCATTTGTACCATACACAATACATAGACAGAGTCACTAACCAGTGTATTTGTCAACGGCTGTGAGCTGGTCAGAATGGGACAGCAGACAGTCCCAGTTTCTGCTTGTGTCTTCATCCAAACCACACTGGGCCCAGTGGTACTCAGGATCCAGTGGACGCTCCCACAGCGTCTCTCCATCTGTCCCATCCACTGCTGACACAAACACACATGGCGAGGGCAGACCTGGAAAAAAAAAACACACAGTGCGTGGCTGAATTACACAGAACAACATACAATACAAAGCAATCCAACTCTCGTTTCCTTTTTATTAAAACTGGAGAAGACTTTATACCTGCACCAGCACACGAATTGTTCTGACTGCCTGTTGTGTCTTTGAAAACAAACAGGACATCCATCACCTTGTCCTTGCTTGCATCTTCAATAGCCAAGAAGTCATAGGTTACTGTGGTAAATAAAGAGAGCATAGTGGTTAGTTCTGCATTTAAAACACTACCAAGCGGTCAAAAGCCCACAATTTTACACACCTGCATCAGTGAAAGTCCTGTTCCAGGAGGCGAGATACTGTGGTCTGACAGGGCAGGGGATGATGAAGGAGAAGGCAAACACTATGGTGAGGCACAGGAACAGGGAGAGGAAGAAGACTGCGGTACGCCAGTGTGTCAATTTGGCAAACCCCAAGACTTCCTTGCAACTCTTCTTCTTCAGCTCTGTTGCTGACGGCGCTGTTCCCGTCTCTGCACCATCCTCTCCCCTCTTCAGTGGGTCGCCCTCGGTGGCACTGCCTGTGGTCTCCATAGTCGCCTCAATGCATCACCGGCCCACAGATCTACTCACAGGGGGGGGAAAGCATACAGTAAAACCTCAATATACTGATTGAGATTGATTTGATCACACACAGTGAATACTCCCATCATTGCTTACAGGTTTCTCCTGTATCTGTCCCAGTGTGGACTCAACTACAAACCTGCATGTGTCAAAGTAGCCAGCAGTGATAACAGACAAAACTCGCTGGCATTCACAGATATAGCACATGAAAAAATACTGAAGGCAGCAGTGTCAATCAGTCCAGCTATTTCTGCTGCATCAACCTTTGTGGGTCTGAGCCTATTCAGACGTGCCAGCACTGACTCCAGAGATTTCTCAGCACAAAAACAACAAACCCATAATGAACAATCATCCCCCGGGCAAACATATCCTGTTACTGGCTCCCTAGCCAATGTTTATTACTCTTAAAAGTAGGTGTGTACGTTAGCAGCATATCTCGTGTCAGAGTTATTAAAAACCGTGAAATTACCGTGTAGTGTTAGCTAAGCAGCCCTCGAAGAACGCTTAAACCGAGCAGTTCAATGTCGGATAGCTAACATTGTTAGCGAGCTTTGGTTTACAAAGTTCACGGTTAACACCTGGTTAAGTCGCTAACTTGTTGAACAAAGCCAGGCCCTACAACGGCAGGAACACGGGGTAAAGTTACCCCGGAAGTCTCGCCACTTGAAGTTAAATGAAGAATTTACACCAACTAGAGAAAAGTTTCTTACTTTACTGTCCACTCTCGTCCGAAGTGGTCGTTGGTACTGCTAACTGAAGGTAGTAGGCCTGTCAGTGCCTGTCAACCTCAGCTACGTAAACAAATCAATGGCAAGCCCACTATTGTCGAGAGGCTCATTGCCTTAAGTTTGTCTTCCGGGTAGCGCTTTCTCTCTGCCTATGTTGACGAATTTACGAGATAAGCGAGGTTGAAACCTCCAACTATGACACTATCACAAGCAGTAGCCGTATTTAACTGAAACCTAAATATAACTAGTTAGGGGAGCTACCAGTGGTCGACATACTGGTTTAGCTACTGCCTGAGAGGCTAAGCTCAGGGCGAAACGATCCACGGAATACACAGTTCGGCTCAGCCCGCTGTGATTGGCTAACCCGCTTGTTCTCAAGCGCTACGATTGGTCATTGTCACACCAGTGACCCTCCCTAAACGGAACTTTCAAACAACAGGCCCTGTCGTCACTTCCCTAATATAAAACGGAAACTGGCTCGTCCACGAAATTGAGAAAAGCTGCGAGCGGTGATGCTTGGACGAATAAATAATCAATTAACCTAACAAAAACACTAAGGAGTTTCTTTCAGTTGCTCATTTTTTATAGCGCTATCGACTGGAGTTCCACAACAATGTCTGCCCAAGCTCAAATGAGAGCTTTGCTCGACCAGCTAATGGGAACAGCTAGGGATGGTGAGTTGCCGTAGCATGCTAGCTGAGCTAGCTAGCTAGCCAAGATGGAGCCACTGCTGAGGCTGGCTTGTGTTGGTGTGTGATGGACAGACCTGCATGAATGGATGTAACGTTACTGCAGAGGGCTGTGTAAAATACAGTAACATAAGAGTGCCGCAGCCTATACGGATTAACTTAAGGACTTAATGTTTGTATCCATTTTGGCTCATTTTAACGTGAGGAGCCGCCACGTTTTAGTTTCGGCTTTAACACTTTTAGCGTCAACCGAAATCCTAGCTGTTAGCTAAGCTAACGTAAGCTAACGCTACTGTTATTGTGAACTTATGGAAGATTGAGGCGCCATGCTACCTAGCATTGAGCTATATTTAACAATATACATGCCTCTGGCAAATATTCAACTAAAACTACTGAGATTGATAACTCTGCTCCGGTCACATGTTCACTGCTGAATTTAACTGTAGGCTTCATGGATCTGGCTATTTCCCTGATGAATTACCCAATTTATTGCTAACGTCATAATGTGACAAGTGCCTGTGGCAAAAGCAAAGGGATAATAACAACCATTTAACCTAGTAAAGCTTAATAACTCTTGATTCAAGCACCCATGTCATTTTAAAGTTAAAATAGTCAAGTTAAATTAAAAGTTATTTACTTTTTTCTTGATGTAATTAATGTAAACCTTCAGGTACGATCAGCAAAATATATTGAAAGTATCAAAAGTAAAAACTCTCATGTGACAGAGTGGCTCCTGTCAGTGTTACTTGGATTTTTGCATTGTTATTACCAATAACAATAATGTTGTAGCTGGTTCAAGGTGGGGTTTGTTCGAACCACTTTATACTGTTGAATTATTTATGTAACTAGGTCAAGGAGGTCACGTGTAACTGCAGCTTCCAGATAAATATAGTGAGAAACAAGCACTATATTTGCCTCTGTAATTTAGTAGAAGTATTAAGTAGCGCAGAATAGTAATGCACAAGTAATGTTACCTTAAATTGTACTGAACAATCTGATTTAATTATAGGTCATAATTTTATTTTGACTGGTTGTTCCTGGGTGTAGAACAAACTGCACAAGCATTTATGCTAGGTATTTAAATAAATATATAAGCCTTTTAAATGAATATCATACTGATAATATAATTACTGCTGTTTTCACCTGCTTAAATACAGTTGTAGTGATTTTCTTTCAGCCGTATGGATACAAACATTAGCAGGTAAATCAGCTGTCAAGTCTGATTGTGATGAGCAGAAATTGACAGCTTATTGCTGCCCTGCCATTTTACAAATCAGAGGTTGATTGAATAGAATTACAGCCCTGTGGATTATCTTTTACCAAGTTGATAATTCGATCTGTACAGTTAGAGTACATTTATGTTGTGAGTTTGTGGGTGTATGTGTGATGAGATTGATATCAAATTCTTCCCATACATTTGTTGCATACAAACTGAACAATTGTGGCCCCTTTATTTTATTCATTAAGGTTCAGTGTATCTATGCCAGCCTACATCAATCTGCAAAGGAGTTGCAGAAAAGCCTCATGTTCATCGAGCCGTGAGTCACACATAATTTTTAAAGCTGTTATGATGAATATCCAAACAATTTGTTTGCCTTCCGGAAGTTATTGTAGCCTTTTTGTAATCACACAAATGGGTATATCTTCAGTGGCAATAGAATTGCAATTTGGAGTAGTGATATGCAGCTTGAGCTAAAGACGTCTGGTCGCGCTGAATCCAAACGAGCAGTTGTCCATTAGACGTCTGTTTTCAGAAGGCAATTTTAGCAGTCATCGAAACAAAACCTTTGCACACATCATTTACAATCTGACTTGTGTATGACTCCCAACTTCTTACTACAGGTATGGGCAAGAAAACTGTTCCCATTTATACTTTTCTACAGCGGGTTTAAAATTCTGCTGCTGAGGTCTTGAAGATGCAGAAGGGTACAGTATGTGGTGCAGATCGCAGTGTGTATAACCTACATTTTTTTCTTGGATTTCTTTTGTTTTTTGTTTCAATTTGTGTTTCATATTTGTAAAAGGTTTGGCTGGAACATTTGTCTGAACCGTTTACATTTCTTATCACAGTCTTGATAGCAGTCTTTTCTGTATAGCCAAGTGTATTAAAATGTAATGAACACAAGTTAGTTCTGTTCACACTAGAAAATTGAGACAACAAGAATTCAGTTATTTAACAGTTGTGTGCCCCATTTGCGTAATCTCATGCTCCACATTAACAGAGTGGACATTAAGCCTTCTCACAAGTTAAACTGAGGTGAGGCTTTGACATGGTCACATTTTTTTATTGAGGTTTGGTAAGGTAAGAACCAAGAACAAGAGGAAGTACCATATACATGCACACATCTAACTTTTACTTCTTAGAACATAGTCCATCAGAGGCATTTTTTTTTTTGTCACACCAATAAAGTATATGCAAAACTTTGACAATCACAAGAATAAAAGTTGTTTTTTATTCATTTAGGCGGGCACAAAATGCTTGAATCCAGTCATAGTAACACGTGAATGTAGTGTATTTATAGTAATGTATATTAAAGCACTGGAGACCTCGCCCCTGCTCACAAGTATGTGAGGTCTTTCTCACTGGCTGTTTTTTTGGACTGTTTCAGGGGATGAGACGCGACAGAGGGTCAAGTTCACTGATGAGCGAGTCTGCAAAAGTCATCTTCTAAACTGCTGTCCGCATGACATCCTGTCTGGAACTGTAAGTGTCCCACAAGGCTTGGCTTGACCAGCTAGAAACTATTCCAGTGTCTATTTTTCAAAGTATATCAATATAAGTTCATTCATTTTTGAATTTGTGCAGTTTGAGTCACGTCTGCTTGTGTTTTCGTGACAGCGTATGGACCTGGGAGAGTGCACGAAGATCCATGACCTGGCACTGCGGGCAGATTACGAAATTGCCTCTAAGGAGAGAGATCTGTTCTTTGAGCTTGACGTAAGTGATTTCAGACTAAGTAACATAGGTGTGCAGAACATAGAGTTGTCAGTCATGATAATAAAACTACAGAGTTGGTTTAACTGTTAACAAATGTTCTCACTCCTAAAGGCGGTCGATCACCTGGAGTCATTCATCGCCGACTGTGACCGGAGGACAGAACTAGCCAAGAAACGCCTGGCTGAGACCCAAGAAGAGATCAGTGCTGAGGTGGCAGCAAAGGTGAGTGACAAAAGGTTTTTTTTAAACACCAAAGTGATATCTGTGTTTTACGTACACATATTTGGCTTGTATGAGCCGTGTCATACACATCAATAGTTTTGTGACAGACATGTCAGATGTAAGTTGTATTTTTTTTGTGCTGTGCTGCAGGCAGAGAAGGTTCATGAGCTGAATGAGGAAATCGGGAAGCTCCTGGCCAAGGCTGAGCAGCTTGGAGCCGAGGGCAACGTTGATGAGGCACAGAAGGTCTTGCAGGAGGTGGAGAAGGTCCGCACTAGGAAGAAGGATGCAGAGGTAAGGAAGGGGTATTATGGAGGTGCTTCCAGCTTAATGTGGTGTGGTGATTTTCTTATATTAATGATTCCCTCCTATCATGCTTTAATGACCCCTTTTTTCTTTTCTCCTCTCAGGAAGAGTACAGAAACTCCATGCCGGCTTCCAGCTTCCAGCAGCAGAAGCTTCGGGTGTGTGAGGTGTGCTCTGCTTACCTCGGTCTCCATGACAATGACCGTCGTTTGGCCGACCATTTTGGTGGGAAACTTCACCTGGGCTTCATCCAGATCAGAGAGAAACTGGACCAATTAAAGGTATCATCCAACCCACCGTGCACCCCCTATGATCCCATTACTACAACAAGCAGAAAGTAATTCCAAATATATCTAGGAGTAGGTCATAAACTGTCTTTTAAAATTTAAATAAAGATTTTTAATTTGATTCTGTGTTTTTATTTGTTCAGAAAACTGTGGTCGACAAGCAGGAAAAAAGGAACCAGGAGCGACTAAAGAGACGAGAAGAGAGGGAGAAAGAGGAAAGGATGAAGAAGAGGTGAGTCTAACGTTTAAAATCCCGGTCCCAGTAATGGAATTTAATCTGTGGAATAGCTTTGTTTATCGTCAAACTAATGGTTTTGACATCCATTTATGTCACAGGACCAGATCACGGAGCAGAGAGCATAGAAGGTAAGAAAGCTGCACCCATCGATCTACATTTTAAATCAACTCGTATTTCTGATTAAAGGGACTATCTGATATAAATTATAACTGATGTATCGCATTCTGTTTTTATCAGGTCCCGTTCTCGTGACCGCAGAAGGAGACGCTCACGCTCCGCATCACGAGAAAGGCGTCGTTCTCGCTCACGCTCCAGGGAGAGGAGGAGGAGGCATCGCAGCCGATCCCGCTCTCGCAGCCGAGGACACCGTCACAGCCACGAGCAGAGCTCCAAACACAAGTAAATGCAGGAAAACAGCTTACGCAGTTCACACAACACCCACACAGTATGTAACTACCAAGAAACAGATCCAACACATTTGTCATGAGTGCAGCTTTTTCATATTTGATTATATAACTCAGCAGTCGAACTTCACTTTAACTGGCGACACATCTCCATATTCTGTCTGTATTTTGGCAGAAGCTTTAAGTTTTTTGCAAGGGTCTTTGGTTTTCAAGATAAGCAGTATATTGTACTGGAAGTTGGTAGTTTATCTCTTGCTTTCTACTTTCTTCTGTCTGCTCATACATGTGTTACTTCTCTGATTATCTCACTCTGTCTCGTCCCCCAGGTCGTCCAGGGACCGAGAGCGCTCCTCCAGAGACAGGTCACGGGAGCGAGACAGGAGGGACGGTATGAACGGCAGGTCAGACTCCCGCCGGGGAGATGACAGGGACACAGGGGACCTCTGAAGACCACACTCCCATCAATCACGACACACAACCTCCTCCTGTCTCCCTCACCTGTCTGTCCATTTATAATAACATAATGTTCCACAGTCCTTTGCCTTGACCCCTTTGTTCTCCCGCCTGCCTCCTTTTTTTGCTTTTACAGTTGATGCAGCCGAGCCAGAGTGTACCTGAAATATTGTATGGATTCAATTTTTCTAGCATCCAGATATATGAGAAGATTGTATTGGATGGGGGGATTAGTTATTGATCAGTAGTGGAGTGTATTGTAATACCTACATCTGTAATTTGGTGGCCGTCTGTATCCAATACATCTCATGTCTTGTTATAAACTACCCTATAATGATTCTACCAGAGAAAGTAAACTGATGGTCTGCTGGACTGAAGCGTAAATGTAACTAATCCATATTCTTTTATTGATTACTGGTCTTTTGATACAGAATCTGTCTGTAAATATGTTTTGGGCCTACTGATTGTCATGGTCTGAAAACCTTTCGTCCTATCAAGTTCTTCTTCTTTTTTTAAATCTAAAGATTATTCTCTCCTGGTAATCGACATTTGTTGTCGTACAGAGTGCAGTTCTTGAATGTCCACATTAACTTAGTTTGATAAAGCCCAGCTAAAGTTTTAGGAACACAGTTCAAAACCAAAAGGTTTCAAAGTTGCGAGAATTAGTATTGAACGTATTTCTCTCGTCCACTTTTTTCTTTAATCAAGTTTTATTTTATGTTGACAGTAGTGAAGGGACTCTATTGATTGAGAGTTTGGCCAGTATAAGTGAGTGCTTGTTTGAAGTATCTTGTCTCATAATTTGTTTCTATCTTGATTTCTTTTATTTAAGATAAAGAAAATAAATGGTAACTGCAAAGATAGTGTCAGCACGTGAAGCAGAAGGTTCAGAAGTGATACATCTGACATTCAGTGCTATAACTGTACATACCTTTTATTAGTCAAGTCATGAAATTCAAATTTTAGCCCAATTTGGACAAATTCCCTTGTGAATAGATTTATAATTGAAAACAGATTTTAATGGATGCATTGCTTTGACCTCATGTGTGAAGTCATCTGTTTATGTTCTGCTGGAAATCTTTCTTTAAAGTCTCAAATAAAAAAAAAATCCCACCATTTTAATCTTTGTCTGCTGGTCTTTCTTGCCAAGGTCATGTCATGTTTATCATGGTTGAATTATTAGATTATATATTTTTTTTACAAAGATAAATACATTTCATTTACATTGGACCATTATGTTGCATGATAGAGGGTCAAGTTGGTGTTACTTTTCGGGTGAGTTTAATTAAAGGGGCGCTATGTAGTTTTGGAGAAGAGATTCAAACTCAGAATTTTAATATTTACAATAAATGAGGTAATGACCCAAACTCGGAAATATTATTTTTTCCATTACTAAATAAACATGCTGTTCTCGGAGGAAAAAAGGTCCCCAGAACAATGTTTGAAGCTAGAAAGGTGGCAGGGTCCGCCACATATAAACAAAGTAAAACGGTATGAAACTGTGTTGTCCTTTAAGGTCAGTTTGTTTATTTAGTTCGTTTAGGCATAAAAATAGAAATAAATCAGTCAATGAAGCCAAAAGTACACAGTGCACCTTAAAGATAATACAGTATTCCCACTTGAATATTGCTCTATGGATTATATTGATATATTTTTATACTTTAATGCAGAATTGTTCTTTTCTAGACATTTTTTACTGCCATTATTTCCATATTAAACATATTGAGAACTTTCCTCAACTATTTGAGGTCATATTTGCTGACATATGATATAATGCAAATGATTGTTTTCCCAGTCACCAGGTAGCATTTATAGAAAGATTTATGTGAAATTATGCAAAATCATGTTTCCAATTCCTCAATTCTGGTTAAAATAAAATAGATAAAATAATAAATAAAATAACATCTAAAACATTATTGCTGCACTTTTCTGCAAAGAAACCTGGATGCATTTTATTCTGAAATGATGAGAGGTTTGACATTCATAACTTGCTTTGTTTTTTTACTACATATGATTTATGTTGAAAATATTCCCACCAAGATCAATAAAGCATCCATTCTGCAACTTCAGACTTCAATTACACTCTCAATTTTGTCTTTGCTTGCTTTAAAAAGTTGTCCTACACTTTTCCTTATCTCTCTGCACACTCAAATATTGACTCACATTAGAGTTGTGCTCACTCAATACACTTTCACCTTCACCTGGGCTTCATCCAGATCAGAGACAAGCTGGACCAACTAAAGGTAGGCACCAACTCTTCCCACCGTGAGCATGTTAAAGCTATGACTACAACAAGCCTAAATGAAATATAAATATATGTGGGATCTTTAGGATGAGGATAAAGAGTTTCACTTCTAATTAGGTAGTGCATTTTTATTTTATCAGAAAACTGTGGTCGACAAGCAGGAGAAAATGGAGCAGGAGCAACTTAAGAGAGGAGAAGAGAAGGAGAAAGAAGAAAAGATGAGGAAGAGGTGAGTGCAGACATTTATAAAAGTTCATCTGTTGGAAAAACAATGTGTGTTCACTGTTTAAACAAATGATTTTGGCATCCACTTATCTCACAGGAGCAGATCACGGAGCAGAGAGCATAGCAGGTAAGAAAGCTGCTCTATCTATTTACATTTAAATCAACCATTCTTTTCTGAATAAAGGGACTATTTGATGTGAGTTACGATTTATATGTTATTATATGTTATTTTCTGCTTCTTATCAGGTCCCGTTCTCGTGACCGAAGCAGGAGCCGCTCCCGCTCTCGCTCACGCTCCAGGGAGAGGAGGAGGAGGGATCGCAGCCGATCCCGCTCTCGCAGCCGAGGACGCCGTCACCGCTCCAAACCCAAGTAAATGCAGGAAAACAGCTTACACAGTTCACACGACACCCACAAAGCATGTAACTACTGTAAGCTATTGTATTGACAGGCCTGTATTGCAATGGTCAGGGTGACTTTAAGTTCCCCTTGTGTGCATTTGCACAGTTTATACTGGCATGTCCTTGACTTTTATTTTGAAAGGCAGCTTTTTCATATTTAATCATGTCACATAGCAGTAAAACTTCACTTTAAAGAAAGAAGAAAAATAAATTGGCAACCTTTTGAATTCATACTCCAAACAAATACGAGGCAAACACATTATAGTAACGGCTAGCTGCATAGCAAACTGAGCTAACTAGCTAACGACCACTGCAGTTA
The DNA here is from genome assembly GCF_965226575.1 of Pagrus pagrus. Taxonomy (NCBI): domain Eukaryota; kingdom Metazoa; phylum Chordata; class Actinopteri; order Spariformes; family Sparidae; genus Pagrus; species Pagrus pagrus. Next base: position 15,427,716 of record NC_140208.1, on the reverse strand, counting down.
GCGGCAGTGGTCCAGAATGGGAGCTCAGAATGGTATTCCAAGACAGGACAGCTCGAGGCTAGCTGGTTAGCGTGCTAACTTAAGTAGACACCTCTGCAAATAACGTCAAAACGCTTGTTTCTTAACATTTTGTTGATCAGTTTGGTTATTTCTAGATTTTTGTAAACTAAAAATCTCACATATTGCACCTTTAATTGGCGACACATCTCATAATCTGTCTATATTTTGGCAGAAGCAGAAGTTTTTTGCAAGGGTCTTTGGTTTTAGCAGATTGATAAGCAGGATGTTGGACTCAAAGTTGGTAGTGTATGTCACGCATGCTTCTTTCTTCTGTAAGCTTGTACTTGTGTAACTCCCCTCATGATCTCATACTGTCTCATCACCCAGGTCATCCAAGGAAGCAGCTGAGGACGCTGTCACAGCAGTGAGCAAACCTCCAGACACAAGTAAATGCATGAAAAGAACTTACACAGTTCACACAAAGCCCACACACTATGCAACTACACAGAAACAGCTCCAACCTTCCAATCTTATGTGTAAATTTTGGCAGAAGCTTGAAGTTATTCACAACTACATAATCTCATTGTTTTTAGTAGATAAGCAGGATATTTCACTCCCTTGCGGTCATATACAGAATCTAAATAAACTCCTTCATACTGTGTTTTATTTGGTTCTTTATACGCTCTTGCTTTCTACTTTTTTCTGTATCTCCTACTGTCCCGTCCCCCAGGTTGTCCAGGGACCAAGAACTCCCATCCAGAGACCGGTGACGGGAGCGAGATAGACGGAGACAGTATGAATGGCAGGTCGGACTCTCGCAGGGGAGACGACAGGGTCATGGGGGACGACTGAAGACCACACTCCCATCAATCAAGACACACAGCCTCCTCCTGTCTCCCTCACCTGTCTTTCCATTTAAAATAAGATAATGTTTCACAGTCCTTTGCCTTGACCCTGTGGTTCTGCACCATTTAATGCAGCCGAGCCAGAGTGTCATTGAAATATCGTATGGATTAATTTTTCTAGCATCCAGATATATGAGAAGATTGGATTGGATTGTGGGATTAGTTATTGATCAGTAGTAGAGTGTATTATAATACCTACATCTGTAATTTGGTGGCTGAATCTTGTCTCATAATTTGTTTCTATCTTGATTTCTTTTATTTACAATAATGAAAATAAATGGTTACTGTGTAGGCACGAGAAGCAGAAGGTTCAGAAGTGATACATCTGACATTCAGTGCTAAAACTGTACATACCTTTTATTAGTCAAGTCATGGAATTCAAATTTTAGCCCAATTTGGACAAATTCCCCTGTATTCAATGGATGCATTGCTTTGACCTCATGTGTGAAGTCATCTGTTTATGTCCTGCTGGAAATCTTTCTTTAAAGTTTCAAATAAAAAAAAAATCCCACCATTTTAATCTTTATTGTCTGCTGGTCTTTCTTGTCAAGGTCATGTCATGTTTATCATGGATGAAGTATTTTACAAAGATAAATACAGTAAGTATACACGGCAGAAATGAGACAAAAAACTATTAACATGAACATCAACAACACACATTACAAATAGTGTACTTCACTGTGAATATATTTCATTTGAACAGCATCTGCTTCGAGTAAAATCCTAAAGTTCTGACTCGCTGCCAAATACTTCAGTTTTAAGAAGTAATTACATCATAATGACACTTATGTAGCACGATGGAGAGTCGAGTCGCTGTCATTCTTCCTCTCATGTGAATTTAATTAATTATTAAGTGACGACACCACCAGAAGAACTTGATCCTTCATCTGACACTCTTCATGTTTAACGCCCGCGCCTCACAATGTGCTGCTCTCCAGTTTCAGATCAACCTTCATTTTCTGCTTCTCCATGACAGCCTCCAACTCTGTGGCTCTGCGGGCATCCTGGTGAAAGAAGAACCAAATTAGGTTTATGTGGTGTTGATGTGGCCTACAAGACTGGCTATAGACCTCTGCTTTGATGACACAGCTTCGTAGCAGACGTCATTTAAAATATGCAGGTATAAAGAATAAATTAACATTGGGAAATTATTCAAAGTATATTCTGTCTTTGGTGATCAGTAAATTATGCCAAGGATTCTTTTCTCATGAAAGATTTATATGAAAGTCATGTCAATACTTCATTTTCCAATTTAGAATAACATATCTAAAAACCATAATTGATGCACTCTTCTCCCAAGAAGCCTGGATGCATTTTACCGTGAGCTCATGACTCTGAAATGAACTGCCAGAAGAGGTTTGATATGATTAACATGAAAAAACACTTACTTATTTACTATTCACCATTTTGTCTGTCTGTGCTTGCTGTGAAAAGTTGTTCTACACTTTTCCTGATACTTCCCCACACTCAAATATTGACTGATATTTGTTTCGTGCTTACTCAATACCTTTGTCACTGATAAGCCGATCAAACTGGGAAATAAGGTCAGGCTTTAAATTACCTCCAGCAGTGCTTTCTGCACTGTGAGCTGGCTGTACACTCTGGCGCCCTCATCTGGAATCACAGCTCGTAGCTCCTCCTTGTTGAGGGAAAAGAGCTGGGCGCCTGTCAGCACTCCCAAACATGTCACCGTCCTGAGGGACAAAACATTAAAAAGACCTCAGAGTCAGAATCTAGATAATCAAAACTTGATGAGCTTCTCAATGAATTTTGATTTTGAGTTTTGAGCTTCTAAGCGTCCCATAACAATATTATCTATCCAAGCAGAACCAGGAAATGTACACTGATAAAGGAAACCTTTTTCCTTTTAAGCTATCAGTGTTCAAGGAAGGACCTTTAAAAAAATGAATGACATTGTACGGGCAGCACTCCCGGTTTGTAAACAGGTCTGAAGTCAGCAGTTGTTTTGTCACTCACGGTTCACTGAAGCCCTTCCCTCGGAGCCACTCGGCCACTTCGTCTGGAGGAGAGTGGTAGTCCAGAGGGACAGAGGTCTCTGAGGAGCGAGGGATGACCAGAGGTTTGTTCAGACTGGCCTTTCCGTTTGTCAGCCTGTGGAGCAGCTCGTCATTCACCAACATGACTGAAAAGATTCACAGTGACAGAAAGAATTTCAATATTTAAGCCTTTACATGACCAAATGGTAACGTAGCTACATGACTGAGTGGGAAAAACTAAAGACAAGCATTTCATTCCCACGGCAGAAGTCAGAGGTGGAAAGTAACTAAATACATGTACTGAAGTTTAGTTACTCGTACTTTATTATTTCTATTTTCTGTTTTCTATATACATATATATATATATGAGTAACATTTTTAATGCAATACTTTTACCTGTAAACACTGTACACTATATTCATGTACATTTTACTTACATAATACATAATTAAGTACTAGTATATGTGTAGTTTTTTTTTTTGGTACTATTTTTTTTTTGTTAATCTCTTTATTTTTGCTTATGTCACTTTCTTGATAGGCCGGCTGTGGTGACATTACACATTGACAGACCTTAAAGTGGAACATCTAGCGGCTTTTGCCAACTTTTATCATTTATTTGGAGAGATTTGGTTATTTTCTATGTTAGATAAACTAATTTAAGCTCAGTTTTCTCATTCTTTAACTGTTTTGGACAGATCCCTTCAGTAACATGAATAAAAAACAAATGATCTTTTTCATTTTTAAGAAAATACCACTTAATTAGGGAATTCGGGCATCGTCTTCACTTCCTGTCCATCCAATATTTGTCTTCTCTGACTCACGTACACAATGACTGTTTCACAAACAGTCTTGGACTTTAAAGCTCTTTCAAGCATTTAAAGAGCTTTAAGCATTTATAGGACACACCCATACACCCTACACAAACATATATTGTTCAGTACCTTTATTATCTGTGTCATCTCGAGATGGTATATGTTGGTTGTATGCTGGTAAGCTGTGCGGGCGCTGCTGGGAGGGGGAGGGGTAGGGAGAGTGGGCCTGGTGTGGAGCAGGAGGGCTGGGCGGGATTGTGGAGAAAGTCTTGGCGAGGGGCGGCGGAGCTGGAGCCTGGTGGAGGGGGGAGAAGACAACACTGGAATTCACTCAGGTACTCCTGCAGGTGAGATAATACTTTTGTGCTTGTATGAGTTGTGTGTGTGTGTGCCTGTGTGTGTGTGTTTTTGTGTCTTACACTGGGGGGTCTGTTGGTGACGGGGCTGTCTATGTGAGTCAGAGGTTCCAGGATGTTGAAGGGCACAAACCCGATCTGGTTGAAGCGATTACGGACCTTCCACCAGCGCTTGGATGATTCGATCACCTGTCAGACGTAGGAGACATCATTATGCAAATGATACATGATGTTCACTTTTATACACGCTTCACCGTGGCTTCCTGAATGCACCATGAGAGCTGTGTGATTTTCATTACCTCGAGTGTCTCCCCCTGCTGCACTGAAAGCTCAGTGCTGTTCCTGGCTATGAAGTCGTACGAGCAGCTGTAGAGTCTCTCAGACTCTGGTGGGAGTGAGCTGCTATCTCTGACGGAAAAAGGAGACAGACACTGTTATTCACACAGTCAGGGGTAAATTGTTGGGGCTAAGTGGTTTGCTTGTTAAAGGTGACCTACGTTTCATCACTGATGTGGGAGGGAGGTCCGACTGGCTGAGGTGGTTGTTGCTGCAATGCGAGAAAAGATAGACATTCATAACTTTACGGCTCACACGGCTACCAACAAAATGGGTAAGGTGTCATCATACAGAGGGGATGTGGGTGGTTACCAAAATAAAAGACTCAAAGTTTGAGTTTTGAGAATTTCCTCTTTTATGAGGAAGCTGTCAAAAGAAAATTAGGCAACTAAAAGAGTAAAGATTGAATTGCAAGTCATTTCATCTGCAAAACACCTCTCCAACTTGAAAAAGACACCCTAACCATGGAGCCCTGAAGATCGATGGATCACCTGACACACAAAGTGTGTGAGTGTCTAGCCCAAATCACAGGCAGGTATTCCATACCTCCTGTTTTACACGGAGGTCCTCATGTTTGTGCTCTGACTCAACTGGATCCTCCCAAACCTGCCCGTCCGCCCTCAATGCTTCCGGCTTCCAACCATCCAAGAACACGGGGGTGTATGGCGCTACGGGCCCTCTGAGCTGAGAGCTGAGAAAGCACAAAGAGTAACTTACATTAGACCTCATTGAACTTGGGCTCAACTTTACAGTGTGACCAAAACTATGATGACAGTCAAACAGTTCCATCTAGTTCTGGGAAGTTAATACCAAAGCTGACAGTTTGGTTTAAAAGCTGCCAGTAGCCACTATTCTGTGGTGTTACTAAATATTTTCACACTGGACCATTTTCATGCCTGAGAAATCTCTCTGAAATACAGGACATGTTGAATGTGGCCACACTATTTATATTGCTGGCCGGGTGGAAAGATTTATTTCACTAAAATTCCCCATTGAAACTTTATGGTTTGGAGCAGATCTTTAAAAAACAATGAATCAAATAAAATTTAACTGTAAGTTTTATGTTCTCATGCAGCTTCACAGATGTGAAGAATCACATATGAGATTAGCAGTTAGTTCCTCATTTGTTCCACATAACTACTCAAAATGACTCAAAAGTCTCTTTTTGTAAAGTGTTACCACTAGTCATGCATTTAAATCTTTACTTAATTAAAAGTCTTACCTTTATAATATAATATCATAATTGCATTGTTGGGTTATTTTTTGAATTATTAGTAAAGTAATTTGTAACTAAAGTCATCAAGTATTTGTAGTATATTTGCCTCTGAAATGTAGCGGAGTAGAAATATAAAGTAGCAGAACAATGTAGGACAAGAACCTAAATAATGTACTTAAGTACAGTACTTGTACAGTAAATGTACTTAGATACTTTCCACCACTGGCAGAAAAAATGAGTCCAGTAAGATAAGAAGACAAAAACACCTTAATTACACCATGAGTGTATATACAAGTATAACGATCAGGAGAAGCCAGGCAAAATAAAGTAACACTTGGTTATTATTCTTGACAAATGTATCTCAAGTCTCTTTTAAAAATACCGCCATTACACTGTCTGATCCAATGTTGTCGGTACTGACCGTGGGAGTGTCCAGTTAGGACCCAGAGACGTCCACAGCTGCCTCTCCTCCTCACTCAGGCTGTCTTGTAGCAGGGTGATGGCAGAGTTGGTCATGGCAGGGCTGGACACTGAGGCTCCCATAGCTGGTCCCCCAGTTGTCTTCACCATCTGTGCACACATACAGATACCGTAAGACAAAACCAGTGCACTCAGTCTGCAACAACTGGCATGATACTGAAAGTCCAACAATCACTGGTGTGTTAGAAAGTCGAGGAGATTCCTGCTGATAGCAGTTTGTGCACATTAGGAATTCAGCTAAACGCATTTTTTTCTTCTGTTAGCACACTGACAATCAAAGTGCAGACACCCACACACAAAAAGTGACGCACAAAGACCCAGAGATATGAGGCCGTGTGACTCCGTTCAGGCATGTCAATATGCACAAATCAAACACACCCATTCCACCCTTTGATTCTGTTGGTGAGGACTGATTCATGTCTGAATAGAGGAGGCCAGGCATCAAACATCAACCCGACACACCTGAAATTCCACGTCTGATGCTTTACATTTTATTTGAAATCAGTCAAATGCGGTTTATTTTTGAATTCTTTCAGTTTCTGTAATAGTTTTGACTGAAGACTACATTATTGTAGTAGATACATGTTTCTAGAACTAATATTTTATCATATTTTATGAATCTGAATGCATTTGATTTTAAATAAAGTAACATAGGAATAATTTTTGATAGCTTCGTAATTCAAAGCAGCAGTCAGGGGACAACAAGTCAAACCCAAATCCAAACCAAACGTCTTAGAGACCGAGAAGAACCCATGCCCACATACAAACACTGCCATTCGAACATGATCATACAAATGCTGCATTTATCAAGTGTTTAGAGTTTCAATCAGGCTGATACACAGGGAACTACCTTGTGTAAATACTGACTTACTCAACTAGACTGACAATTCCATTATTTTGACATGACACACACTCAGCTCAGCTCAGGGACAAACATCACTCACTATAATCCTAGGTTTAAACTATTACCTTTAGGTAACTCATTGAAATAACAACTTGTATATACCTACAAATTACCAGGGCAGTCTCCAAATTGTATCTACACCTTTTATCCTCTGTTCACTTGGCCCCAAATAGTAAATGATGTGACATCGTTAACACAAGGACACTAGATTTATTTTAAGATGTTCGCCATGTCCGACTCAAGCTTTTTATCTGTGCTGCTATAAAAGACGAGGCCGTGTGTTTACAGCAATAGCAACAACAGGCGTTGCCTCCACAAGTCCTGCTGACGGAGACGTCGATGTTATAACGCTCACTCACCATATCCAAAGGTTTGAATACGTGGTGAACAAGCTCCTCTGATGAAGGGTTGGAGATGGATGATTTCAGACGGGCCTGTAAAGAAACAAATAGGGGAATTAACTATGGAGCACAGTAAAATAACTATAACAAATAAAATGTGATCTGACTGAATACACACCAGCAGGCTGAAGCAATATTTGAATTTCTGGAAAATATCGATGAACTCCTCCTCTGGTGGCGGGCGGGCCTTTGCAGTGAGTATATCCTCTGAAATAGTGGCATGGAAAGGAAATAGGTCACCAACAGTCTTATCAGGACCTAGATATAGCTGCAGTGATTAGCTGATTGATTGATTGGTCAGTTTAAATTAAATTAACTGGCTACTAGTTTGATAAACAATTAATTATTTCATTTTTCAAAAAAACATGTCGAACAATTGCTGGTTCCTGCTTCTTTGATGTAAGGATTTGCTGCGTTTCTTTGTCACTAACATCTGGGTCAATCAATTTATCATCCCACATAAATAAGGAAGAAGCTTAATCCAGTCATGAAGAATACAAATAGCTAAACTAGTTCCGCTTAAAAGCTAAGCTAGCTTAGCAGAGTAGCAGTAACTGTTGGACCAGTTTTTAACTCTTTAAGCTACTTTTTAATCACTGATTTAAACATATGGAGGTGTAAATTAATGTTTTTTTCCCGAAAGGATTATAAAATTACGTTTTTGTGGTAAAATAGTAGGACCACAATACAAAAATACATAAAATGAGGGAGTGCTATCCATCAATTAACAGTTCCCCCAGTCAACTTAAAAACTTTTTCTCAACATTAGCCTTTCTGCAGTTACGAGGGCAGTATAGACTGGATGATTAATCATTTAATTGTGACAAAATAAATCATTGTTGCAGGCCTACAGCTGTGTTTTTTTCTTCAACAGCCTCTCTTCTTACCTTCAGCACTTTGCTTTTTACTTTTCTTTTTCTTCTTCTTCCTCTGGTTCAGCACCGTTGCGGCCTCTGCTGTCTGCTGCAGCTTGCCCATGAAGTTCTCGATGTCGTCGAAACAGTGGTTGAGGATCCCCTGAGGGAGAGAGAACCCGGTTACCCAGCGGTTATGCTGCTCGTAATGTGAATTGTGGCCAGAGATGACCCAACGGGAACTCAAAAATAGGTGACGAGGTGACATACCACTTCTCTCTCCGCTCGCAGGAAGGAGATGTCAGGCCCGCCGTTCAAGCCGTTCGCTGTTGCAGACAAGACGAGAGGATTCAGGTAATCCATTTTCACTCATGGTCCTGGTCTTTGCTGCATTTCCTGCCCCCTTTACCCTTGAAACCCACCCCTCTTACACACACAAAGCAATCTCTGTGCTCCTACATACCTCTTACTTCTCTCTTTCCCCTCTTCTAACTTTCCCATCATGTGAATTAAGTCTTTTTTCTTACCTCTGAGTCCTGGGTAAGGTGGAGGGTTGGCTGGTGGCGGGTTTGGAGCATGTTGGATCGGGGGGCTCGGGATTTCATAGGGGTCAATCATCTCTCCCCCACTCTGAGGGAGCCTGAAGGAACAAGAAGAGACATTCAAACCCTGGTACACTCACAACTTTTGTTCTCAGGGTCATGTTCTTCCTGTTGATGTTGGCAGCATTAACACCCTTTAAGAAGTCAAACACGCATTCATAAACAAGACATTTTACTGGAGACATCCTCATTCTGGCGTTGGAGGACATCTTTGATCCAGCGAGACAAGACAGTCCTCTATCAACAGACTTAATTTGATGCCTCTGAAATTCAATCCTGCAGCCCTTATTCCACTGTCAAAGTACAGTAAACAGTCTGACTGTGCTTTCTCATGACTACACCCTGGATTATACATAACAATAGACTTAAATTGAAATTCTCAGCAAGCAACAGGACAGTTTTTAAAAGCAAAATACAAAGATGTGAATCACTGTCGGTGAAAACTTTTGTATCTTCTCCAACTCTTGCGGTCCCTGAAGCTAAATGCAAATAGTTCTGGCTAAAACCATTGTTTAATTGAAGCATCATCTTTCCCTTTTCCTGTCTGTCTGTCTGTCTGTCTGTCTGTCTTACCACATATGTCTGTCCTTCCCACGTCCTTTAAATAGAAGTGTATCTTAAAATCAGGTAATCCTGTCAGGGGCCCGATCTTGAGCCTGCACACTGCCGCCGCCGTCGTCCCTCCTCTGCTCTCTCTCTGCCTTTCTGTCACAATGGCCGTGTTATCTCTGTCACACCTTAACCTAAGTTATGTGGAAACCGGTAAAACAAGTCTTTCTCTCCCTCTCTCAGCTGTTTACACTGTCCTCTCTGCCTCTCTCCCTCCCTCCCTCCCTCTCAGGCAGGTGGATGACGGCTGCTTTGATTCAGTGGAAAAATTATACATAATGGCAATAAAAGAGAAGAAAGGCAAACTGTATTATCTGTGTCTGTCTTTTTGTTTAGCTTATTGTCTGCTATTATAAGGCCGTCCTCCTCTGGTACAATATGAGCACAAACACACACAATAGAAACACAGTTTCCTCCATTTAGATCTGGAAATTGAGCACTTAAATGCTAGAATTTCAGGAAGAAGTAACATCAAATAGATACTTCCGTTTTAATGAGCACCATTTTACTTATTTTTAACGGATCGTATTTTGGAGTTTGTGACCATGACTTTCACTGTACCTCAAGACTTCGGGGAGCTCTTTATTCTTTCTTTTAGAGGTATCAGACACTGCGTGTGAGATGTCCTCACAGATTTCCTCCGCCTGAAAGAATAGGAATATGGAAGTGGCATCACTTGTAAAACCGGAACCAGTCTGATGATTTGTCAAAGGGATGTTCATTCTATTGTTATTACTCACCTTCACAGTCTCGCAGTTAAAGAAGTGAATGTCTGGCTTCTTTTGCTCTGAACTTTGGCAGACCAGCAGGAGGAGGGATGGGAAGTGTTTTTCTGTGTTCACGGCATCGCAGCGGTAGATGGATTTGAAAGAGTATCTCTCCAGCTCGTCCTGAACAGATAGATGAATATAAAAGGTCATTATGGATGGCATAAATCACATCTTTGTTTACTTCCATTCACATCCTACAATCTCTGTTGACCATCATGTATCTGTTCTCACCTGGCTCTTTATGTCTCTGAGGTGAATAGCTTCTTCCCCGACATCCAGGTACATCTGTTGGCTCCACAGCTTCTTGTTCTGCGCCAGGAAGGAGAGACGTGCCTGGGCCTCCTCCACACCCTGCACATCCCCGTCCTGGAGTGAGAACGTCAGCAGGTGCTGCGAAGCGAGGAGAGAGAGAAGTGAAAACAGTGAGGAAGTGAGGAAAAATGCATCTTAAAATAAATTTGAGGAAAAGAGTTGAGAAGACTTACATTTACGAGAAACCGTGAGATGTTTGTCATTCTTTGGCCACCTTGTCAGCCGCTCTGGAGTGAGAAAAAGTTTAAGTTAGAACGGCTTTCTATAAATACACAGCTGGGGAGAGGAGATCAGAAAACATTTTAGGTGGAGCTATAAAGGAACTTGATCCACTCATATGTAGACACTTGCTGCTCAAGTCTTTCTTTAAACTAAGACATCGGAGCAAGCGCCTGCTAAAGAAACACCATCAATCAAATTTACTTTTCCCCTGTTTGAGTTGACGTCAGCCTCTGCTTCAGTAACCTGGGATTATGTGCGTGAGCAGGTCGCCCAACCAGTCTGACGACCATACAGTGTGTCTCACCATTCAACTCCTCAGCGCCCATCAATACTGGGATCACTGGTATCAACGGGGCGAACGTGTCAATCGTTAAGACTGGTTTCATTCAAAATGACTTGTTACCATCTTACTTGTTCATACAGTCAGTGCCAAATTGGTGTTGTACTCATATGTGGTGTAGCATTTCAAAATAAAAGTGTAAGACAGAGCAATTGTCGTGGCAATTTGTGCACAATATTCTGAAATGAAAAAGTGAAAGTATATTTTAAGATATTTAGCATACTGAGAATTAATGTCTCTTTATAACAAAACTGTAATGAGAAATAGACCTCAGCCACCTATTAATAACTATTACGTAACACCCAGTATCAGCCATGCAGTATTCTTATAACGTACTCCATGTACTCTTCATAGGTCATATTTATATTACAACACGACTTGGGAGGAAAAAGGTCTGGAGTGTTTTAGTCAGAATTTTGCAAAATACAAAAAAATGTGTTACAATAGGGACATGCACCACGATTCAGTTAAGTGTACAGATGTTTTGGACTTTTGAAATTCAATAACCGACAAAAAGCATTAATTAACAGTAGCTACGTATTTCTTGAAATAGCTATAAACATAACTAGCAGCATATATATGTATATATATATAAATATCTGACATGTCTTTGAGTTCTGATTCATGGTCATGTCCGAATTCCTTCAAGTATTTTAAGTAGTCTTAAATGTTACCAGTTCTGACTATTACAGACTCTGATTAGTAAAAAATGGATGTTAATTCAACTTACCGGGATTGATGGGCTTCTGATACTTTATTCCGGATGTTAATAGCTGTCTATGTGTGTCTCCACTGACAGTGAAACCTGTCCCGTGTCTCAGCAGACCTGCAGGTATCTCCCTCCTCAATTTTCTCTCTCTTCTATTGAAACCTTTTACAGAGCAGAGGTGTGTCACCTTGCACAGCCCCGCCCTCTACCACTCCACCTTAGAGATAAAAATATTTACTCAGTCTCTCACCTGTTGGAACACATTGGGGAAAATGTGAAGGCTGAGGTCATGGCTTTTGTTTTTCTCCCTCTTGGAATTTGTGATTGATTTTTAGCAACCCAGAGAGTTTAAACCTCACATCTAATGAATAAAGGCTGATCCTAATATTTTCTTTTAGACTTTTTAACAAAAGTTAAAAAGCAGTGTGGGTTTTGATCAGCGTTTTTAAGCCTTAATGTCAAGAAATAACAAAAAAAACAACAGAAAACACTTTTCTAACCAGTTTCAGCAAGTGCTGACAGGGGCAACCTCTGGCATCCATACATGGAGGTGAAAAAATGGGAAAGTGGGGTGTCACATTTCACAACAGTCCTAAACAGGAGGTAGACAAGGCCCCATTTTATCCTCCAATAGAGGAGATAGGCGGAGTCAGGTGAAGCTGGACAAGCGGGGGTTTCCATTCCTCAGTTGACTTTGAGTTTGAGGACGTTTGGGATCATTTTCCAGGGATCTCTGCTTTTTGTGCCACAAGGTATTTATACGTTATTACAGATGCATGACATTATTCCCAAGCGCGTAGGAGCATACTGTTGTGTTTGAGGAAGTCGTGGCAGGAGACTTGTGTGTTTTGACTCTGACACAAGCATACGTGGCATACAGCGTGTGTCAATGCGTGTGTGTGTGTGTGTGTGTGTGTGTGTGTGCGCGCGGTGAGGTCCAGAGAAATGTCAGTGTGCCAGGTCAGTGCGACCGGATAAAAGGACAGTGGATCCTGTTGGACTAAAAAAAGGGACATTTTTGCATAAACTGAACATTAATACTGTTGTAGCCACTAAACTACACTTTGTTCTACTTTGCCAGAAAACGGTGATGACAGGAGGAGACTGTTGCATCAGCCGATGATTTTTCTATTTTTCTTTTTTTTTTTTTTCATAAACTAACATGATCTAAAACAGAGAGTTGTTATCTGATAAGAAACTGTCTCAGGTGAGGTACAGAAGGTGCACACATGCGACGTGTTAACGTTTGACACTATAGAAAACGTGGAATCAAAGGAGATCAAATGATTTCAACTTTATTCCTTCAACTTTGTTAAACTAATTATTTTGACAGCTCCTGTTCTGACATACATATGCCTAATTATGGGCTCGTGGTGTCTCTACTTCCGCTTTTGAACTGCGTGTTTAACCTGGCATGTCGCACGTGCTGGAAAATAAAATCCTAAGAGGATCGTGTTAGGGTTATGCGGCGTTCAGGGACCCCGGTGTGTGTGTGTATGAGAGCCATCGGGACTCAGTCATGCAGACCATTTAAATTGAGCAACAAGCTGCAAATGTCGAGTTTGACCACAAAATGTCAACCTCCCCGGCAACCCTTTCATTAAAACAAAAGAAATACAGCAGTGCTGGAAAACAACTAACTACATTTATTTGAGTACTGTACAGTATTTTGAGGTACATTTCAGAGATAGATATTGTATTTTTAAATGCACCATATTTAATTGAGAGCTAAAATCAGGCTACCAGTTATTGTCAAATATAATAGTGTATTAAGTAGATTAAATTAGCACACCAGTAATAAGCCAGTTATAACGTTATAAGAAATGAATTGTAAAAAAATAATATTGTCAAATGCCTCTTTTCTATGACTGTAATGAATATTCTACTCTTATTTTTCTTGATAATAGGCTACTGCAAGTATATTTTGCTGATAATACTTGCAGGATGGAGTCTTTTTTACACCGTGTGGTATCACTACTTTATTTTTTACTTATACAGAAATGATCTGAAACCTCCTCCACCACTGCATTACAATGAGCCATAAGATTCACTGACAACTTTTAAAATAAAGTTAATTGTAGCTTCAAATGTTGGCTGCAAATGATCATTATTATTTAATCTGGGCAAACAAAAATAAATCTAATATTCAACAATTTTGATCATTGGTTATTTCCAACAGTCAGTAATTTGATGTGATGATGTGATGATTTGCTGGTTCTCTTTGTTTATGTACTCGTAAATGTATTATAATTTTAGGTTTTGCATTGCTAGTATAACAAAACAAGCAGTTGGAAGACATCACTTTAAAAAACAATAATGTATGTAATTTTGTAACTGATTTATTAGAAAAAATTCTCAACATAATATAACAGATAGGCTTATCAAATCAAATCAAATCAAATTTTATTTATATAACCCAAAATCACAATCACATTGCCTCAATGGGCTTTACAGTCTGTACAGTGAGCGACATCCTCTGTCCTTAGACCCTTGATTCGAGTGAGGAAAAACTTGCCATCTTGATGGAAAAAAAACGACCCTTTTAACAGGGGGGGAAAAAAAGACGATGGAAGAAACCTCAGGAAGAGCCACAGAGGAGGGATCCCTCTTCCAGGACGGACAGACATGCAATAGATGTCGCATTTACAGAAAGAACAGCAAATCACAGTTTACAGGTTGCATTGACAGAAAATCTGATACAAATTATATATGTAAGGTGTGTGGATCCAGGAGACGACTGTGCAGGACGAGGCATCGCCAGGTGGTGGGTGCCCGAGCCACATGACCTCCTGTCCAACATGGTGACCTGGAAGAGGGCAGGCCACACAGGATAATTAGTGATAGATAGAGAGATCAGAGTGAGGAGGCCTCAATATTTACAGGAATACAGTTATAAGGAGATAGTAAAACAAGGAGGTGTGACAATCCAGATCCGACAGTATGTGAGGCTGTAGGGGCCAGGATTGGGAGATGGTCCCTGGGGCCCGAGGTCATCAGAAGTGAGCCTGAATGGAAGAGAGTAGGAGGAGGAGGAGGAGAAAGAGGAGGAGGAAGCTATAGAGCGTGAAAGTGACACAGCTTGCAGCTTGTGGGAACAGAAAGCAAAACAAAGTTAGAGAAATGCAATGTTAATCAGAAAGCAAAGTATTACTCGTCGGCAGGACAATGTGGAGTCTAATACTATAGTTCACTCACTGAGACTGAGACCAACCCACTGAGGAAGCTAGCAATCGATGTCAAGGACTAATTGAAGGCTAAGTCAAAAAAGTGAGTTTTGAGTTTAGATTTAAAGGCGTCAATAGAGCCAGACTGTCTGATATCAGCTGGGAGGTTATTCCAGAAGAAGGGGGCCTGATAGGAGAAAGCCCTGCAGCCAGCTGATTTCTTCTTCACCCTGGGAACCATCAGGAGCCCTGAATTTTGAGAGGTTAATGCACGCGTTGGAGTATACGGTATAATAAGATCTGACATGTACGACGGGGCAAGACCTTAAAGTCTGATCTTATATGTATTGGGAGCCAGTGCAGTGAGGCTAGGATTGGTGTAATATGATCAAATTGTCTTGTACGTGTTAAGACAATAGCTGCAGCTTATAAAACTAACAATTAGTCGCCACATGTGGCACTCCTCTGGTGTGCTCTGTATTTGGGTACTAGTGCCCGTGCCAACAGGGTGGCCAGATTTCGTACAGTCCCTGAAGTCACCATTGTGTAGTAGGTGGGGTGGGGCTCATTGTGTTGCATCACGCGGAAGAAACGAGCCCACAGATTCACCAACCACGAGAAAGCGCGGTCTGTGGCGGAACTAGCACGCCGATCGCCTGCATCTGTTTAACATTACATGTCGGTAGAGTTAAATATCGCCATCAGACTGTCTCGTGTGTTTGGTGTCATCTGAGGAGCAGAAACAGGAGAATAAGTTAGCTCGCGCTGTTTGACATCACAGAGGGTCCCAGCCGCTGCTGCACGTGCTCGTTTCCTCTGAACGGACCGACGAACACAAATATTCGCTTCAAATTCTTCATTTTCTGCCGTCCTCGGTGCTTCTTCTACCTCTTCCTTGATGACACTAGCCGGTGAACAGGTCAGTTTGGGTTTTTTTTTATCGGTCGTGTCTTTGTTTACAGTCCAGACAAAAACAGACGGTCGGGTTAATCCAGCCTTGGCCATGCTGGAGCTCACACTGCCTTGTTTGGTAGGAGTGCAGAAGACTTGATCACTTAAAAACGATGATATGAACATGTGTTAGGCTCCAAGTGCTGTAAGTAATGTACATATATATGTTTATTGGACCCATTTGGTCTCAGTAGGGATTATTTTACACCTGGGTTATAAGAGGGATATCATTAGTGTAATGATTAACCACCTGGTGTGATACCTGGGCAGCTTACTGTCAGATGCTCCAGTGTCCATCTGCCCAGCTAACGCTAACCTGCAACAAGTCCTACCCTCGTTCATGAAACTGCATTGGAAAGACTTCAAAATGGCCATATAGTTGAACGAACACCCCTTCAAAACAATTAAAAGCAGAATTTGAAGACACACAGGGGGTAGGATATATTGCAGAACTACATAGTAGTATGTAATATATTGGCAACTGAGTGTGAAATGAAGACCAAAGCGTGGGAACTGGGAACTTCCCTGAGAAAAATCTGTCTGAAGTTTGTTTCATGCATTCTGGTGACTTCTAAAGAATTAAAATACCAACATAAGGCCACTGCAACAGCATTTCTATGTTAAATACTTTTACTTTTAATTCTACAGAATATTCAGAATAATTAATAATAATTTGCCTCTGGCATGAACTTGCATGAATCTGGCGTAAACAGATATTCATCAGTTTTCATCCATTTTATGCTGCTGACCCTAAGAGAGTCCGTGCATACCACTGCCTGTGTTTATCAGCCTCTTGCTAGTGACTGACGTCAGTGATCCGCAGGAAAAAAATTATCTGGAAGGTTTTACAAAATCCATGTCCCTTTCTTTAACATCTTTCAATAAGAGCCGCAAATTCGTCTTCCCAGGGTGTCTGAAATTTGCTTATTTCTTTCGATTCTCCATTTCCCCGTCTCTTTCTCACTCACTGAGCTGGACGAGGCGCAACAGAACAGTGAGTCTACAAGCTGTGCAGTGTCAAGACAGGTTGTGATTACTAAAAGAGGGGAAAAGGTGCAAGAATTTGTCATAAATTGGGAGAAATACAGGAGAATTGTGACCTTGGGAGGAATCCAGGAGAGGGCAATAAAACACGGGAGTCTCATGGATAAATCGGGAGGGTTAGCAAGTATGCACACCACCAAAGCAAATACAATACTATAATTTCTGGCTGGAGTTAGAGCAGGAGGTCTATTTTTGGTACGCAACAGATAAAGGCCACAAATGACTCTGGCGCTTCCCCAAAACAACTGTTTAGCGGCAGAAAAGTCCTCATAAATCTGTACAAAAATCATAGCTGGGTTGACCATCGTGGATAATCAGCCACAGTCTTTAGTCCTACTTCACCAGTGCGGTGGTTACGTACTGTTTAACATTTTGATCAGTTTTTTTCTTTTGTCCCCTACTGTCTTAGATGGAGAAGCAGCCTTTGCCAACTGACGATGACACGACAGGAACCGCAGAGTCCAGGATTGACGGCTACGTTGGTGAGGAGGACCAGCAGGGCTCGTCTGAGCCTGCCGCTCGAGCAGGATGGAACAGTAAAATAGAGTATTTTTTGGCTCAGGTGGGATTCAGTGTCGGGCTCGGCAACGTCTGGCGATTTCCATATTTGTGCCATCAAAATGGAGGAGGTGAGTACCGATGATGATGATTATTATTGGTATTATCATCTGTGTTAGATGGCTGCTACAAGTTTGGGTCCTGTGGGTCCTAGGGGACCAAACACAAATGTTGTGTGTGCAGGATAGACAGTATTGACTCAAATGAGAGTGGGTATTCAGTGTCATCCTCTCAGGACGTGCATGTGGTGAAAAAGAGACCACATTAATATTATAACTATGCATATAAATACATTAACTACCAAATGTATGCCTCTGAATCTGAGCTGTACACTATGAACTAACGCTGAAACTAAACTGAACACTGCTGCTCTAAAGTTCCCACATCTGGTGTTTGTCTGTTGCCAGGCGAAACATAAACTCCAAGGGAAAATACAGACACGGTCCATAACAATTTAATCAATTTTGGGTTCAGACTGGCACAAGTTGAAGGTGTTTAAACCATAATGTAATAATGCTATTTGTAAGTTTATGGAACAGTTGAGCTGCTGTGTTTGCAATTTTCTTGATAAAAAACAAATCTGCTACGGAGGATAGGAAGCATAGATATGATATATTTTCAAAGAACATTTTGTCCTGCAGGCTGCAGGAATCAGAACGGTTCTCGTCCTTCAAAGTATCAAAGCTCCTTTACTAACTGTGTGCTGGTCACCTTTTATCCTCAGGAGCTTTTCTCTTCCTGTACGTGCTGCTCATGCTGGTTGTGGGCATTCCCTTGTTCTTCCTGGAGCTTGCAGCCGGTCAGGCCATCAGACAGGGCAGCATCGGAGTCTGGAAGTACATCTCCCCCAGGCTTGCAGGGATTGGCTACTCCAGCTGTGTGGTAAGAAACTGATTGTTAAATGATTGATCCACCTTCTAATAGTATTAGATCGTTCAGTATATGATGTTAGATGCATTTCAGGTGCCATTATGATTCTGCTTCAGTCAGTAATTTTTTGTTTTCCATTTGCCCGTCTACCACAACGTCAACCCACATTCTTAGTGCTGTATGTGTATTATCTATTGAATCTATTCTTTAATACATTATTTAATTTTTTTACTAACCTGATAATCCTTCTGTCCTCAGGTATGCTTCTTTGTGGCTCTGTACTACAATGTGATCCTTGCATGGAGTCTTTTCTATCTTGGGAACTCATTCCAGTACCCTTTACCTTGGCAGCAGTGTCCTAAAGAGGGGAATGTAACAGGTAAACACACAGCATTAAGGTTCAAAACTGGCAAGACATATTAATTGTTAATGTATGAGTTGTAGTTAATCATCTTTTTTTCCCTCTTTACACCAGTAAAAGAATGTGAAAAGAGCTCCGCCACGTCGTATTTCTGGTACCGCAAAGCTTTGGATATCACAGACTCGATTGATGAGACAGGCTCTTTCAACCCTTACATCGTCTGCTGTCTGCTGGCGGCCTGGACCATTGTGTGCCTGGGAATGTTCAAGGGTATCAAGACCTCTGTCAAGGTAACTGTGACTGTTGATTTTACTGTCAGTGAAGCTGTGGCTTTAAAAGAATTTGGTATTTTTTGCTTATTTTTAGCAACCGTCAGATAATCTGGAGCTATAAACTGCAACTACTGTACTGAAACATTTTGAAATAGATTTTTAATAGATGAGTTATTACTTCAAACATTGGATTTAAATTAATAGCATAAATATGTTTTATACATTATGATATTCATGTAGCGCGGTTCATACATGCAGATGTGTATGCATTTTTAAAGGGAAAGGTTGGTTTGATATGAAAAATAAGTATGTTCCATGGCGTTAAGTTCATTTCATCACATTACAGTGTTTACTTTTGGACCAGCTGAGCAGAAGACTGAGCATTAAATGAAAAAAATGTAAAAGGAAGCCCCGTTTTACTGAAAAACTTAATCACAATAGTGCATTGCATGTTTCATTGTTTGGACATTCTGGGTCCTCAGTTCTCAGTCCAAATCCCAGTCATGTGTTGGGCTTAGATTTCAGTGTTTGCTGTGCATGTGGAGTTTCTGGAATGTCTGGCTTAGTTGTTGACCCAGTTCAAATGGCACAATCCACATTACACAACTTCCCCCAGTACTTTTAGGAAGTAAACATACTTTTTTTTAAAAACTACAGTGTTGTTTTGTTTTTCCTATCACACAAGTTCTACAAACATACCATGTGGAAAATATTCTTTTCTGTGTTTTATGTTCAAGCTAACATCTTAGTTGAAGTTTTATCCCACTAAGGCTGACATCAGCTGTTTCGCGCAATTACTGCCTTAAGCACTTGGCATCTCAATTACAGGGGCCATATGTTTAGTGTTTAAGAAGCAGCAGATTAGATGAAACCTCAGTTATTATCTCTGTGGGGAAAATTGGTTGTTATAGCTACAAAATTAGTAGGATTCAGAAGGGAACAAACTTAAAGACAGTGTACTTAAGCATAAGGAATGTAACAAAGCAATTTAAGGATAAGAGACCGTGGGGATGCAGCTTACTAACAAGAAAAATGGAAATTTATAGTGCATTTATTCCTGTAAATATTTGGCAAAAAAGAGAGGGAGCCAGCTCAAGAGAGGTTCTCCCAACGTACCTGTGCATACAGATAGAAACAAATAACTGTCTTTCACTGCTAACTTGTTAATTAAATATTTTTTTCTCATTTCATAGGTGATGTACTTCTCCTCCATCTTCCCCTATGTGGTGCTGTTCTGCTTCCTTGTCCGAGGACTCCTGCTGGATGGGGCCTTAGAGGGAATCAGCTACATGTTCTACCCCAAGGTATCTGCACTTAATATGTCTGCAGTGTAGAGAAGGCCTGCAGATATGAATATTTCTCTGACGCCCTTGTTGTTCCCTCTACACATTTGTAGGTGGAAATCTGGGCAGACGTGCAGGTGTGGCGGCAGGCAGCAACACAGGTCTTCTTTGCCTTAGGCCTCGGCTTTGGGTCCATTATTGCCTACTCCTCCTACAACCCCAAGAACAACAACTGCCACCGTGATGCCTTCACTGTGTCTTCCATAAACTTCCTCACATCTGTGCTGGCTACTCTTGTGGTGTTTTCTGTGCTCGGCTTCCGGGCCAAACAAAAGGTCACAGAGTGTGTTGTCAGGTATGTTTTAAGTAGAGGGCAAAGACTGAGTTATGCATCAAAACACTCGTACGTCATGACTTTAAATATAAGTCTCTATTGTGTAAATATGTCTTTGTCCCCCACATTGGCATAGGGATGTTTGTCTTGACAAATATATAACGTTTTGTTGTTTTGTTTAACTGCATGTTTTCACTTACATTTTCTGTTGTCTTTTTTTCTTTTCTTAGTAATTTGAAGACATTATCAGACCAGCTTCGCAGTGGGAATCTGGACACGAGCCTGAATCCAAGCTTCGACTATTCTAATCCCAGTGCTGTGGCAGTAGAGGACTACACTGCCTGGTTTAAACAGTATGGAAATATGGTGCCTGGCAATTTAACAGAGTGTGACCTGGAAAAGGAGATGCAGAAGGTAAAGACTGTTAATTTGCTTTAATGGAATTGTTTTAATTTGATGTGCTGTACATAAAAACTAAAGCTCCTGTTTGCGTTCAGGGTGTGGAAGGCACGGGTCTAGCTTTTATTGCCTTCACAGAGGCCATGTCACTCCTGCCCGGCAGCCCCTTCTGGTCAGCGCTCTTCTTTCTCATGCTGCTCAACTTAGGACTCAGCACCATGTTTGGCACCATGGAGGGCATCCTCGCTCCACTCACTGACCGCTTCAAAACTCTGGCCAACAACAAGACCAAACTCACAAGTAAACACCCGTTTCGCCTCTGTGCAAGCCTCATAGTCTCATTACTGACATGACTCAAGAAAGTTTAGGTTTGTGACAAGATGGTGTGTGTACCAACGCAGTAAAACTTTGATTCTGCAATTTATTCATTATACACACCTTACTTCACTACCCTGGTACTAAACTATTACGTTTACCTGCTGCAGTTATTCTGGATAAACCACAAATGTTTTTCTCTCCTCAGTGCTTGATTGTATCTGTTCTCTATAAGTTGTGTGTTATCCTAACATGTTTGTTCTATGTTGTTGCAGTTTTCAGCTGCGTCATTGGCTTTCTA
The DNA here is from genome assembly GCF_965226575.1 of Pagrus pagrus. Classification (NCBI taxonomy): domain Eukaryota; kingdom Metazoa; phylum Chordata; class Actinopteri; order Spariformes; family Sparidae; genus Pagrus; species Pagrus pagrus. The sequence continues at coordinate 15,406,039 of NC_140208.1, read as the reverse complement.
CTTGGTCTGCTCTTCACCCAGCGCTGTGGGAACTACTTTGTGACGATGTTTGATGATTACTCTGCCACTCTGCCCCTCATCATTGTGGTGGTGTTTGAGACCTTCAGTGTGTCTTGGCTATATGGAGCTGACAGGTGAGGTCTTTTTTTTTTTCTTCTTCTTCCATATTTTCATCTTAAATCCGATGCAAATGTCAACAGATCAGTTTTGCTCTCAGTCTTATCAGTGTTTGTCACAAACATATGTCATTTCTGAAAGTTTACCACTCTGTTTCTGAAGATTCCTTGATGACATTGAGGTAATGCTGGGCTGGCGTCCCAGTGTGATTTACAAGTACCTGTGGAAATACATCTGCCTGCTTGCTATGCTGGGGCTGCTGGCAGCAACCATCATTCGTATGTTCATCAAACACCCAACGTATATGGCATGGAACCATGAGACGGTATGTGGAACAATATTAAACAGAAATAAAACTCCTTTAAACTAAATACTCCACTAAATACTCCAAAAACATCTCTTTAAAATGGCCTTGGGCATTGACATGTTTTTGTCTGCGGGGTTTGTCAAGTATAGTAAAATCTGAAACCACAAGAGCTGCCAAAGACATGTTGCATCTTGTGTAAGGCAAACAGCTCTTTTGCACCATTTAAAAAAACAACTACCACAACACCTACTCCACACCTACTTCCCTGCTTGAAAGAAATAATTGCTGAGGAATATCTCTCAGTTCACACTGACTATGTGCTGTAGAACAGTCAATCGTTCTAGTTGTTTAAGTTCTTGAATGATTAACTTCTTTTTTAATTTTTTCAGGCTTCTGAGGAGTACCTGGAGTACCCTGGCTGGGCTCTGGCTGTCTTGGCCCTGCTAATCATATTTGCCATGATGCCTGTCCCTGTAGCTCTGATCCATGCTGTTCTGCAGGACAGAATGAAGCAAACCTCCAGAGACACAGAGATTGGTCAGTACAGCATTGTTAACAGTGAGGACAAGTGTGAAACTCCGATGACTGACATGTCAGAGCTGGACCAAATGAGTGGAACTGCTGCTTCCTCTTCCTAAAAATGGGACATGTTACGCAGTCAGGAATGACTGGCAGTAAGCAGTCAAATTTACAGTTCAATTCAATTATGTCACAGCTTTTAGTGCAGCTGTGGCACAGGGAGCAAAATGTGTGATAAAAGATACATTATTTTAATATTTAAAAACATTTTCCACTTTTTTATTTTAACATAAATTAAGTCCAAACATATCCACGGGATAGTCATTTTATTGTGATATGGAATAAATGAAGATATGTAACAAATAACTTATTTCTGTGTGGAAACTATGAGGTAGAATTTTCAACCACTGTTAATTGTTACAGAGTCATTTTCCAGATGAGCAAAAACAATGTATGAGTTTTTGGTATAAGCCATAGACATCACATCATGTTCCTACCTATTTTTTCTTTTTTTTTTTGTCCAAAAAGTTCACCTGTCTATTTTTTGGGAAATGTCCTGTGTTTATATCAGTCTTTTTACACTTTTAGAAAAGCACTCTCATGTGAGATGCACCTCATCATGTCTATAATCCATAAATGCCACTTTGACAATGAATGTCGCAAAAATGGTCAGTTTACTAAACCAGCGACCTTTTACTCCTTGTTTTGTTGAGGACTGAATTACAGTTTGTCACTGTTCAAAGTATCTTGTGCATTAACCCTTAATTTTTTACAGCACAGTAAATGAGACAGTTGTTATGACAATTGTTTCTTCTGTATGAGTTGAGTTACAATAGACTGAGCCTGAAACTGGAATGTCAGTGTGAAACTGTTACACCAGGAACGAGTTAATTCAGCTATGCTTAAACTAGGTACAGTGTTAACGTTATCCCTACACAGAAGCCATCTATGTTTACAGCTCAACAAACACCTGAGTCTCTGTGGTTCTTCAGTTTGATATTACACTGTATGTTTGCAGGTGTATTGTGTAGCTTCACAATTTATTTTATAGGTATATAACCTTTCTGTGCAAACCAACCTGAAACCCAACAGCTGATAGAACTGTATTTGAGAATACAGCTTTTGGTTTTGTCTTGAGGTGATTTTCACTTAACTGTTCTTTTTATGTTAAAAGATATCAAGTTTCCATCAACTATGTTGATTTCAGTGATGTCTGACATTAGCTACAAAAGGGAGGGGAAAAAATCATCCTTCCTGCAGTATTGTGGAGCTCACAGGCACATGGACTGTTGACAGCCTGCTGTCTGATTTTACTGAACTGGTTTGTAAAGTGACAACATGGTACAAATATTAAGGTTAAATCCTATTTTAATGTAAATATGTATATAGCGCAAGCAAAAAGGAAAAAAAAAACTCAAGAACACATGTAATTTGAAAATTTGCAAGACAGTTTGTTGTTGTTTTTATAAGCTTTGGTTTAAGAAGAAATAAGCTGCATGTTTGTTTTAACAGACAATGAACACAAAGTACTTCTTCACTTGAGATTTTATGTGGCTGTAAATTTAATGTGTCTATTTTGTAAATGCCTTTTTAGACTTAATTGTTTGGTCACAATTGTCGTAGCCTTTTTTCTGAAATTGAAAGTGTAGTTTTTTACATTTTCAGTGGGTTACTATCAAGGATGAATCAACCTTAAAAGCTGTTAAATGTATGTACCAAAACTAAGTGCCTTCAGATGTAAAGAGGCTGATTGAACAAAATGTTAAAAACATTTTAACATACCATGTACTGTTTTAAGACTTTTCTTTTGGCAGATCCACTTTTAGTGTATGTAGTCTGTGTGTATATAATGATTTTTTTTTTTTTTTTAAGAAAATGTAATATAATGTCATCACAATGTAATATATTTTAGCTATTTTTTTTCCAACAACACATCAGCATTTGAAATGCAGCTTAAGCTTGCAGTTTAAACTTGCTCAGACTTTATTTCTGCGGTATTCTCTTTTCTATATTTACATTTCCCAAAAGTTTTTTTTGAGGACGTTTGTCTATTGTCTTTCAAAAAGGGCTCTAAATCTGAATTCAAAATGTTATTTTGAAATTTTAAATGAGTTGTACAAAGGAAATACTTGATTAAAACTCAGTGCACAAATGACAAATTTTCCTCCATCTTTCCTTTTGGTATAAATTTGTTAAATACCGTATGTTGTTTCATTGTATCCTGTCATGCATTGTGTTAACATTACAAGGTATGTACAGTGGAGCTGGCTGGTGCTTATAGTTCAGGTTCAGTGTTGTGAGAACATGAAATTTGACCAAAAACTGAGTATTTAGCAATGAAGTATTCCTGTCAAGACGTAGCAGATATGATCAGTGGGACACTGATTGAATGTCATACAGCTGCTCCCTCAGATAGTGATGTTTTCTTTTTATAATCTACCTTGGAAAACACAATACACAGTTTTCTAGTATTTCCTGCAGGGTGTCTCCACTGAAGCATTTGGTGGTTTTGTAAATGACTTGAAAGCCTGGAGACTTTCAGTTTCTACAGAGTGAAGAGTACTTCTCATGTTTTCTACCTAAACACGCTTGCTGTGTGCTGGCGCCCACCTACACTTTATCTTCCTGGGAAAAGTTGAAGCATAATGAGACTTCTGCCAGGGTAAACATCTGAACAGCTGTACATAAAGACAACATGAAGATATGCTTTTCATTCTGACCTGTGATTGGGCAGGATGAAACTGAATCTGCCTGATTGGGAAATGTTTTGAAGTCTTCACAGCTTTGACTGACTGTAGGTAGATTTCAGTTTGTATTTGCCGAAAAGGTGCAGGTGGCCTGAAACAAGATGCATGTAGCTATCAAGACCTAGAGTATTGTAGCTTTCAAAACAGTTTCGGCACATATCTTTGTTTTTCTTTCTTATCAATCAGTCCTTCAGCAGCTTGAGTGTCCTTGCCCAGAGAACACACTGCCCTTACTGAAAAGTGTTTCAAAGCCACCAACTCTGAGACTGACAGGGTGAATAACTATACTGTATACAGTGTAGATCTCTAGTTTATTCATTAACGTAAAGAGTAAAGTAAAATATAATTTTTTTATGCATCTAAAAAAAGAAAACACTTGATGTTCATAATAATTCTGCAGTTCCAGGAAAACTTGTAGAAGAGTGAATTAATAAACTGACAGTTTTTCCCAGTTCTTTAAACATATTTCCTGAATCTCTTGCTCAGTTCTTCAAAACTAAACACAGGACTGAAACAGCTAACCATTTTGTACTCTACATATCTCTTGTGAAATGAGACACTGAACTCAAAATTCTTTACAGCAAAATGATGCACTCAGCTTCATCATATGATTGTTGATGAAGGTTCTCAGTCATCCAGGTCATGGTAATTCTAAGTGCTATATTGTAGGCAACTGGACTTGTTTCAGTTTCTTCACGACGTTTCACCTCTCATCCAAGAGGCCTCTTCAGTTCAGTTCAGGTCATATGATTAAATTTAGAACACAGCCATCTAAATAATGTTTACATACTGTATATAGGCTCCATGAGGCCATGTTTTATATTCAAATGTATAAAATTGTATATAACTTGTTTCCTTTTTCACCTTATTTTAATGTTATTGGATTTAATGGTACATACAGCATTAAACTGTTGTCATAATTGCTGTACAATACTGTGAATATATAATATAAATATTGCATTGACACAATCATTGTATGGGGATAGAATACAATACAAGAGTCTTTCCTATGAGCTCAAATTGAGCTAAAATCAGCAACCAGCTACCAGAGTCAGACTGTAAACTTAAAGTTGACATTAGAGTTCAAACCAAAGTTGCAAGGATTTCATTAGAAATACTGACTTGCCTTCCTCTTCTTCCCCCTCCTCCTCCTCCCCATCCTCCTCCTTTTTTTGTAGCACACGGTAGAGGTCAGCTTTTATCTTTTATGCTCTGAAAGGTGATGGAAGTGTTTTTGCCAATTTAGTTAGAGACGGTGAGAAGTAAGTGAAACTAATTGGTAACAAGGGTGTGACAATCTGAAGACCAGTTTCTTTCTTCAAGGTGAACAAATGAGATTTGTATTTAGAGTTTTGCAATCTTGATTTAATATTTCTATTTGAGTGAAAACGGTAATTGTGCTTGGAGTTTGGCAGTCTGGAGTTTTGTTTTTGATAGTTGAGCTTGAAAGTTTTCAGAATTGTTTGCATAGTTCCAGTTTCTGTGTGTATGCAACAGAGAAAAAATCTAACTGTTACTGTTTACTTCAAACTGTTCCACACTGGAAACTGAGGTATTGACAAAGCTACTCTATAGAGAGAAATCCAGTTTGTTTAACTAAAGCTACATAGAAAATATTGTTAAAACCACTTTGTAAGAAAAAGATTGGTTGACAATGTGAAATTATGATAAAATATATTACAAAAACGTTACATGCCAGTTAACTGAATTTATTGCTAAAATTCCCACTTTTATATAATATATGCAAATATAAACCATAAAGTAAAGTGCAAAGAATGTCAGCTTTCAATTACAGTAGAAAAGCAACGGTAAAATAAAAAAATAAAAATTTTGCTTGCAGGTTTAGTAGTTAACATGGCAAAGAGGCAAAAAAAAGAAAAGTAATTTAACTTTTTGAATAACTATACAAATAGGAATGTAGTTGAACTACCAGCAAGCTGCTGCAAAATGTAGTTAAACTACTAGTTACCAAAAGTGGCAATAAAATAAATAATGACATTTCTCTCCAAAGAATCCTTCAGGTCACTGTTTTCTGTTATTTCTCATATTCCAATAAAAAAATATCCAGATATTATCCTGTGATTTTGCATAGTAGTTGCTTGGACTCAAATGCTGAACTCTTTCACTTGCCTGAGTTTCAAGCAGTACATTTATGTGTCAGCAGGGAGCTCTGTTGCACTCAAGTCAGAGCATTCCCTCTGCTGAACACGTCATGTTACAGGAGGTTGTGTGACCTCTGCAAAAACATTTAGGCTCCTTTTTGGTTTGTCGTTTTTATATTAGAAAGCTCAAAACCCTTCAAAACGATCTTTAAATAATCATTACTAGCACATGAGTGTCCTCTCTCCAGTGTTTTTAGATTTCAGTGCAAACTTCTTACAAAACATTGTGCAAGAACAGAACTTTGCTAAAAATATTCACACATCAGTTTATTTTTACCTCCTTTGTAAGACTGCTTCGTCCGTCTCAACACTTGTGTGAGCCACTTCCTAACATATATGCCTGTGTGGAAGAGTACTCACAGGTGTCCCCGTGGAGATGTTGGGTGTCTGGGGAGTCCAGTTGTCTTGGATGCAGTCTCACTTCAGTCAGCCAGAGAGGCAACGACCAACACCCGGCAGAGACACACGACATCCTCGCTTCGACCTCAGGTAAACACAATCGACAAGATCTGTTTTAAATGTTACCTTTGTATAAAAGTGAATGTGTGTGAGTAGAATAGGAAGTTTATTGGTTTCAGAGGCCTTTTTTTAGAGCAGGACCAGGTTGGGTTTGCTACGAGTGGAAAATGATTAACTATTGACAAGAAGCTGTAACGTGAAAAACAATTACTGTACTGTTTAATCTTATGGTGAGCTTTACAACTTCCTAAATAGCCCTGTTAGCATCCAGGAGACAACATGCATGTACCAAACTATAAAAATAATCAATCCTTTGAGGTAAACGCTCACAAAAAGATAATTTTCATGATCATATTTTTAATTTTTTTTCTCTTTTCATTTGCAGGTGTACAGGTGGATGACCCACATGGCGGGCCTTGCAGCTCTCTGCCTGTTGCTGGTGTTTCCACTGAGCAGCTCACAGAGCACTCTGCAGTCTGAGCAGGAGATCAGGCCCCATCAGGGCCCGGCAGCACCTCCTCCTCCTCCTCCACCGCCACCACACGTACGGGACCTGCTAAGAAAAGAGGAAACCACTAATTTAAATGCGAAGCAAACATGTGAGTCAAGTTGAAAGACATGTTGTTCAGCAGAGCCGCAGACATCCAGCCTGTGCACACTGAGGCATAACGGCTGAAATTTTAATGCGCTTTTGAGATTTTGGGTTATTTTGCTTCCATAACGAATCATATTTCAGAGTAGCGGAGATAAAAAAACATTTCTGTTGTGGAAATTAAAGTTAATTAGCAAATGTTAAAATTAGTTAGCATTATTTGCATATTCAAACATAAAATATCAGAAAACTTGCTATACAAAAACAATTGTTTTAATGTAAGTAATCAACTGGGAATGTTTCCTTGTGATATCTATTAGTTACCCTATTCACCATCTTAAAAATGTATGGAACTTTACAACACATATATTTAAAGGCCATTTTCTTAAAAAGAGTGTTTTTCTCAGACTCTGAGCCAGAAGTCTCCACTTCGGCAGCACTAACATGCACCAAACTCCCCAGTGTTTCTCCCCTCTGTAGTCTGAAGGTTTTAACAGAGGGGCTTGTTCATGTATCATTCATAGCCTTATTTATAGAACATTTTATTCCTTAAAAACATGGTGAAAAGTGATATTTTATGGTTGTTGACAGTATTTTCTGATTTATAGAATGATATAAAGAGACATCCAAATTCCCCTCTGTAAAAACCTTTGACTCTTGTTTGATTTCTGCAAAATAGTGCAAATGTAATTAGAGAAGGCCTAATTTGCAGATTTAAAGCAACATTACGTAACTTTTTACCTTAAAATAACAGCTTTAAAATCACTTTGATGGTACAGTGTCTTGCAATGGGGCAAATGGTGTCTCTGTCTCAGCCACTCTGCGCCCCCATCACGTGTTTCTGCACTATGTGACTTCAGTGAGAGGAGAGGATCACAGCGTTACATACATGTTAACTTCAACATACAAGTTTTCAACACATAGCATTGTTAACATGTAATGTGTTTTGTTTGTAGTTAGCACCTTCATTAGGTCTGATACATTTTCACAGCTCTGGGATTTGTAATTACAACAGTGTTGTTGCACTCAGAAACTGATGGGGGCGCCAAATCGCACAAAATGCCCATTTTCACATAATGTTTGTACATAAGTACATAAAAATATAAAACACTTGAAATAGAATGAAGTTGTCTTAATGTAAGTAATCAACTGATGAAGATTCATGGAGTTATCTAGTAGTAGTAGTAGTAGAAAGTACCCTCTTCAACCGGTTCTGTTTCACCTCTCATGTCAGAAAGGCAGCATGAGCATAAATAACAAAGATGGCAAACTCATTTTGACATCATGTTTGTGTGACGCCTCTGACTCTAGACTTGTCATGTGTTTGTGCCTCTACAGATGCCCGCTTAGACAAAGACAACGCCAAAGTCGGCCTGTTCATCGCTGCGTCCGCTGGAACCTGCGCTCTGATGGCCGCAGTGTACTGCATCTACAACAAGTTCTACACCAAACAGCAGTACCTGCACACCCAACTTCACGATGACTCAGGTAGAATATAACATCTGTGTGAAGCATAAATTAAACAGAATAGGATAATTTTCTAATCCTTTTTATATACGTCAATACATTTAAAGCAACACTGTGTAACTTTTAAAGTAATTGTGGAGTAAGATAGCAGATTGTTGAGTCTCATTCCCAGATTGTCAAATACCAAAGCTTTGGGTTAATGGGTCAGTCCAATGCTGAAGAACCGGTTTGGTATTTGAATTTGATTGGTATTTGACAATCTGGGCATGAGACTGGCGTACCCCACCACTCGCCCAATGTTAGCTTGGATCACCTCCAGCACCCTGCAATGGATAAGTGGTTGCAGATGATGGATGGATGGATGGAAAGAGACTTAACAAACGACTATCTTTCTGCAGCGAGTTACAAAGTGTTGCTTTAATGTTTTACCTCATCAGCTATCATTGATGGTTGTAAATATATGCTGATTCAGAATTTGATGCATTCAAACAAGTTGGGACAGGGGCAACAAACGACTGGGAATGCTCCAAAAACCCCTTTTTGGAGCATTCCACAGGTAAACAGGTTAATTAGTAACAGGTGATAGTATCATGATGGAGTATGTATCTGTCATCCTCGAAAGACTCAGTTGCTCACAAGCAACGATGGGGCGAGGGTCGGCACTTTGTGAAGCTCATGATTGTATAATGTATATTACTACATGGGCTCAGAACAGAAACACTTTGTATAACTGTTGTCAGTAAAGACAGTCTGATTAAAAATGATTGATTCCGTTTTTATTTACATTATACACAGCGTCCCAGTGTTTTTGTAATCAGAGTTGTAGATTTTTATTCGATGGTTATTGATTCAGAGCCTGCACTTCCAACAGTGACTGTCGGAAACCTGCATGGGCAGGACTTTTGTACGGCCTTGTATTTTTTTTGTGCACATAAAAATACTCAAATCTTATCTGCCTACACTACAAAGTGGCACCACAACAAAGACAGCTGTCAACTGCAACAAAAAGGACAACTATAAGCATAGAAATTCTCTCAGAGAGTGACAAAATGGGGCTAAAGATTTAAATAGAAACTGTCTCCTCATGAGCAGACACAAAGAGAGACTTCCATCCAGAGAAAACTGGACTCATCAACATCTGATCTTTTTCCTCTCTCGTCTCTTGGGCATCATTTGTTGTAAAGCATCACAGCTGGGTTATCAAACAGGAGCGTGCTATGTCGTGTTTATTGATGTCGTGCAACGTGACTTCTTGGAAGCGTTTCTTGCTTGCTGCTTTTTTGGAGACAATAATAAATTTGAATTGTAGAACTACAACGGCAAATATGTGTATACAGTTGATGTTAATTATAGATACAGAAACATGACGGATCGTAATGTTTTTTCCTGCCATGACGTGCGGCTTAATGGTGCTCTATCCTGTGAGCTCGTATCTGATTTACAGGAAATCCAGGTTTAAGTTTCTTCTCCCCCTGTCCGCAGATTTGACCACAGACCCCATGGACCCTCCCCCCGTGTTTTTCCACGCCTCTCCTGGCTCCAGTGCAGCAGATGTGCGGCGAGCTGGTTATGGCTCGCTCTCAGACACTCCGTCCATCATCTCTGTGCCACCCAGCCTCTCTCCTCCTCCCACCGCCATGCCCTTCCCTCCCCTCTTCCTCTCCTCTCGCTCTCTGAGAACTATATCAGCGAAGGATCTGGAGAGGAGCTGCATCTGATATCGAATTCTTAAGTTAGACTTTTGAATGACAGTTAGGAAGAAGTAGTAGTTATTTCACTGTGCACTTTGTTGTCCATTTTCAACACGCATCAGACAAATAGTTGACCTTTCACTGCCCATAAACACCAAATCTGCCCTACACATTCACCTTTGCATCATAACCATATGTATGAAGTGTAGTCTGAGTTTTTCCTGCACCTTGTCTGACACTATCAGTAGTCATCCAGTGGTACCAGAAGAAATAAACTGTCCAAAGATGAAAGAAATGCTGTCTTGATTTCTACTTTTTATGGTCAATAATTACAGCCCTACCTATTTTAACAAGAACTTTAAAGGATAAGTTCACCAAAAAATGAAAAAGTCAGTCACTATCTACTCAGCTACATGCTGATGGAAAGTTGGGTGAAGTTTCGTGGTCAACAAAACATTTAATTGTCCGAAACAACTGAAGTAGATGGGGACTTGTTATAAAACATTTTTAAAAAATAAAAATAAAATAACAGCTCATCCTGTGTAATCCAAGTCTCTAGAAGTCCTGAGATCCCAAACTGATTTGAAAAGACGTCATTCAAACCCTTTTTAAAGCTGAAATCTGCACTGTAGCTGCTAAGCTAAACGTGTTAGCGCACACCCTGTCTTAAGTGTGTGCACAAACTGACTGCATGTTGTGGGCGTAAACAATTTCTTTTCAAAACAATTTGTGATCCGTGGAGACTTGGATGACGATGGATGAGCTGTATGGAGCCATTTTATAGTTGTTGTTTTTTTCAGTTTTATTTATTTATTTATTTATTTATTTTTAAATTTAAAACAAGTCCCCATCTATATCAGTTGTTGTTGAGAGTGCTGCCACACTGTTTTCCTCTTCCATCGACATGAGGGTGAGTAGATAATGACTGATTTTCCATTTTTGGGTGAACTCATCCTTTAAGCAGTTGTCACACCCATATGGAAGAAGGGGGTTGCAGAAATGATGCGTGATGGCAGCTCTGACACTGTTGGTATGACGCACAGGGCGCATAGCTGAGGCGACCAAAAAAACCCACAAAATCTGGATCTTATCATTTTATAAAATCAGATTGTTCTTTGTTTTCCTTTACTTGTAGATTTACTTCGCCTTTTACTTTGGATCTATACACCTCTTTCCGACAGTTCAACTCAGGATCAGTCCAGTGCCCCGGGAGCAGCCTGCCCCTCCCGTGTCACAAATACCTGGGAACCCTGTTAATATGCTTCAATCGGACACTGTTTACTCTAACTTGCTCCATTCAAGGATTTCGCGGTCCAAGAATAGTCGGTGCTTAAAACGCAGGGCTGCGGGGAAGGAAGTGACATGCTACCTTCCACTCACTACACACACTTGGAGAGATTAGCGCGCAGGCGGCGGTAATCTGGTTTCAGGACCACGGACAGAGACTCCGCTTGGCCACGAAAGTTACCTCCATCCGGCGCGCTGCGAGACCTTCACGGGAGTGTCAAGAAGTTCACCTGGACGTGAAGGACTCTGGCAAAGTGGGGCTGACAATGTTTGTTCCGCTGGTTTTATCCAAATGCAGTTGAAGCAAATCAAATCCGGACAATCGGTGTCGCTATAGATTCCGCCGCAAAGGAAACTGCGGGTTAATGAGTCTAGGGATCAAGTAAAATCAAGGTTTTTTTCCTTTTTTTTTTTTTTATGTGTGAGTGAGAGCCACGGGGCGGAGGGAGTAGAGGAGAAGGCTGTGCGCTCGGTCGGGAGCGCGCAAAGACTGCACATTGGTCGGATCCTGGAGTCGTGAGGATGGAGATCCGGCCGGACAGGTTTAAGGTCGTGGCAGCCAAGACTCTCGGGAAAATCTACGGGTATGTAAAAAATCTCTCTGGAGCAAATTACGACCAGAAAATGTTGCATATGGCACCGCAGAGAGCGGCTGCCTTCTCGTGTTAAAAAGAAAAAGTTCAACTTTTACGATTAAATCAGGCTTCTGGAGGAGAAAGCAGAGCTGCCGAAACAAGGTTTATTCGTCTTAAAAGAGGAGAAAACTGCTCTTTTGGAGATCAAGATCTCCAGAGGCCTGGATTAGTGTCGGGTCGGGTGACCTGGCACCACATCTGTCCCTCTATAGGCTACTGATCTGTCGCATAGGAAACTGGCACACACGGCTTATCACTTTAGGAGAATCATGCCATAGCTGATCAGTGAAGTTTCTCCTGAGCACACAATCGCTCTGAAACCTTAAACTGAAATCTCACATGCAATGATTTAGCTTCTTATGAGCAAATGAACAGAATTAAGTTTCATGTATAGGCCCCAAACTGATCCATCAGTGTAAGATGAAGCGTGGGATCGATTGGTTGGATTCATGTCTTTCAGGCTTTTTCTGCAGTGCTGTCACTTCGTCCAATCACAGACTCTTTGTCACAGTTTTACGTGGGGGTTTATGACTGAGCGACCAAACAATGTGTGCCAGTTTTCATAAGAGATTAGGGCTTCACAAGGCTGTCTTGTTATTCTGCTAGACTCATCGGGAATCACTATGTGCTGTGGTGTAAATTAGGGGGATGCGCTCTGCGGCCTGTTGTCCTGTCACACCTGTCATTGCGGGACAGGTGTGGTGGGGAAGACTTTTCAAAAACTCGTGATGACGGGCAGGGGGACGTGGTTCAAGGTCGCAACATGGCGGGTAATCTGTGTGGCATTTTAGATCCACACGACTCCTGCGTAAAGAATTCAAGTGTGTGTGTGTGTGTGTGTGTGTGTGTGTGTGTGTGTGTTTTGGGTAATGGGAACATCTCTCCAAACAGCTCCACTCTTAATAAACTGCAGAAAAATAATAAAATAAATAAAGAAGGAATGACACGCCTTCCCAGCTGAAGGGCTGTGATGGAGTGAGGAGTCTGGTCAGTGATGGATATCTGAACGCAAAAAAAAGGCGTTGATGGACTCCCCTTTCTTTCGCTCGGGATTTGATGTAGCGTCTAAACACTTAAATCCTCTCCAGAAATAGCCTCTGCTCGTCCAAGCTGTCGGCCCACGTAAATCCCCTGCAGGCCGTACACCTTGGCCACCTCTCTCGCCATCTCTCCCCCTCTAAGTAGCCCGAGAGCTCGTCATTGTGTCCCTTCCCCCCCTCCTGCTCAGGACACCTCACAGCCAGTCGGGATTAGGCCACTCGACCTACGGCAGAGCCAGCAGCCTATAAGCTTTCATTTCCGTGAGGCGCACGTGCACTCAGGTGCTCCCTTGGTACCTTGCTGCCGTGCGTAACGCGCACCGGCCCGTTCCCCGCTCCCGTTCTCTGCACGCAACATGCTTAACGAGCGCACGGTGAGCAGACACAGCTGTGTTCACTCCTTGTCTATTCATTTTTAATTTCTTATTTAAGCCACAGAGCTGTAAACCCTCCTGTTGTATTCTTATATTAGTTTATTTGTGGTTCTGTTGGATTTAACTAAGCTACAGGCAGTATTTAAGCAAAGCACATGAATGTTATTTGCCGAGATAAGCAGTGTTGGAAAGTAACTAAGTACATTAGCCTACATCCAAGTACTGTGCATTTTCTTCTGCTTTATACTTTTACTCCACTACTTTTTCAAAAGCTTTCATCAGTTACGTTGCAGATCCAGATTATAAATACAACATCTAATGAACAAAAAATGATGATATGTTACTATAGATATGGAGTCATTAAAAAGTTTTACTTCAGTAAAACCGCCCAGAACATCATTGGTAACCATCTACAGAGCATCAGTGATATGTGTGAAATGAGAGTCTGCACAAAGCCCAAAGGACACTAAAATACGACACTCACCCCAGCCACAGTCTGTTCACCCTACTGCCATCTGGCAAAAGATACAGAAGTATCTGCTGTCCTACCAGCAGACTACAGATCAGCTTCATTCCTTACAGGCTGTGAGACTCCTCCATTCATCATCAACACTCCCTTTTCTAAAAAGATGTAGCCCAAAGGACTCAAACATAGTTTCTTTTTTTAACCTGTTAAGAACTAGCCTCTATTTTGTGTCTCTGCTCGATAATTAGAGTGTATCTCCGCAACTACAAGGTCTATTTGAATAATCAAGGTATCATAATAAAGAGAACACTTAAATATGAAATATTTGTTCACATGTGTAAATATAAGTATATATGTCACAGGGTCCGAGTAAATTAAGTTGGCACACAGCATAAATGAAAGATTTTTTTTTAAAGAAGAACAATTTTAGAATGAATATCCCTGAGGAATGATGCAGATGCAGCTCCAGATCTCTAGTAAACCATAGCAAAACATCTGAACATCACCTCTGCCAACTAATAAAGTGAATCAGAACAAAATTAGAGAGGTTTTTAGTACAGAGTACTCAGGCAGAATCTCCAAATGTGCCATTTTGGCACCATCTGTGCCATTTAAAATTTCCCAGGTACCAAACTATATATTTCACTTACATGCTACCATAGGTGCTCAAAAAATAGCCCAATTGGTTAAACCCTTTTGTTTTAAAAAATGACAATAAAGTTACCTTGTAATCTCATAAAAGAGTACTTCTCCCATCACTGAAGATTAGTGTGACAAAACAGAAGCATGGGTTCATTGTAAAGCCCACTCAAAGTCTCCTGTTATGCAACTATCTACAGTGTATTAGGGCTGCAACTAATAATACTTGTCATAACTGATTAATCGTTTGGTCTCCATAGCAGCAGAGACCGATTAACAATGCCCATCAAAATGTCCTAAACCTCAAGTTGATGTCATGAAATGTCTTGTTTTGTCCTGCCAGCAGTCCAAAACATAAAAATCTTTTCTTCACTACAATGTTAAGACAAGGACAAACTGCACTTCAAACAAGAGAATATTTGAGGTCTGATCTATATATAGATCTTTATAAATAAATACTGTGCAGAGATCTCGGTCTCATTCCTGAATCTTTTACCAGAATGAACAGCCCTCTGTATAAATGTTTGAAATTGAAATATGCTCATTTTAAACCATTTTGAGCTACAATATTGGAGGGAAGAACAAATGTAACAGACATTTGAGCAAATTTAACTCTTTTTTTAGCAAATGCCTCTTTGTTGGGGCTCTATGGAACATTATTCTTTCAATAACTATAGACTATAGTGCTTGTAACAATCCACAGTTCAAACTATAACATTTTGCACTCCTAGACGAAGTTCAGTAGGTCCTCCACAGTGGTCACAACGTACACCAATTATTTGACTCTCTCTTCAGTGATTCTAAGCTGTTGACTCAACTCTGAACCAAGCTGCTGAACCGCCCCGACATTTGTCCTTGACGTATGAATTGAGAGATTAACCTGGACGGAGAACCAGGAACACTCGCTTGACACAATGGCTCAGGTGAATTCAGCTTCCTTACATGCCATCAAGATTCAAAACCGAGCACTTTTCTTATCGGGCTGCATTGGTTCACAGACTTTTCCTCGTGGTGTGCCGAGCACGACAGAGAGAAGGTCAGCTAGCTTGTAAGGATTACCACGGATTTTCTTTAACTCAGGGTCAGTCATGAAAAGTCACCGCAGCACATAGCAGATGTGGCAGGAAACATACACATTTTGTTCATTGTGTTGCAGAGAAAGCAAAACTGTGTGAGCATCCACCAGATAGTGGGGAAAAAAATGGTGTGGAAGAAGAAGGAAATGTTGAGAATCGCGTGTGAGACTCAGGGGAGATGACGGTAAAAGGCAGTGTTAAAGATGAAGAGGAGACAGGAAGATGAAGAGAGAGGCCCGCTCAGACGAAAATAGTCCAAGAGAGCCAGAGTTATTAATAATTCAAGAGTGAGAATCATTAATACTTGATCAGAGTCGGAGACTGTTAGAACCCCTGCTTACTGTAACTAATAGAGCATGTATGTTTCGTAATTGGGCGACTGTTATTTCTCAGTTGGTTTACTGTTGGGGTTTTTAGCTGACTGCCTGGAAAAGGTTTGTTGAAAGCAAAAGTCAAGTCAAAGGCTTTTTGTTACTTGATATGTTGGTATCCGTGTCATTTTTAAGGTCTCCAGAGGATGTACATCTTGTGGCGCTGCAATAATGGCATAAAGATTTTTAGTGACCAGCTGGTGCCTTTTTTCCCCTGGTGTTTCAGGATTGTGATTCTCGTCCCTGGTGACTTGATAGAGTCGGAACATTTCTGGTGTAGGACAGGGTTCGTTCAAGTACACAGAGGGAAAAAGCCTCACACAGCTAACAGAATAAAACTGTATTAGATTGTACGTTGGCCTATACGCAAGTGGGATTTACAAAACGAGTAGAGCTGTATCACAAGCAAAATGACTATGGTCTGGACTTTGCACACCATCTAAGGATGACACCAACATTTTGTACAAACAAGATTTTAGGGTCTGTGCTGACTCAGTGGTCTACATCAGCATCTGCACTCTTTTT
The DNA here is from genome assembly GCF_965226575.1 of Pagrus pagrus. Classification (NCBI taxonomy): domain Eukaryota; kingdom Metazoa; phylum Chordata; class Actinopteri; order Spariformes; family Sparidae; genus Pagrus; species Pagrus pagrus. The sequence continues at coordinate 15,389,565 of NC_140208.1, read as the reverse complement.
CCAACTATCTAATAATCCAAATTACAAAGATATACTATCTATATATAGTTGAATAAATAATAAAGAAAACAAGGTATGTGTTACGAAATCTGAAAGTTAGCAGAGAAGTTTCCTAGTTTACTGTAATCTACATTGTAGCAATTAAAAGCATAGAATGCAGGATTTGTCAGCTGCCGTTTGTAAACACACTATTCAAAGTTTTCGCAGGTCTGTCCATTTGTTTGTTGGTTGGTTTGTCAGCAGGATTACACGAAAATCACAAAACAGATTTCCACGAAACTTGGATGGTGGATTAATTAATTTTCAGTGTTGATCTGGATAAAGGGAAGGTTCCAGAAATGTTTTTCTCACTTTCTATAACATTGTGAGATAGGGCGTTATTTTTTTATTTTATTTTATTTTTTTTCATTTTTGTAAATTCCTCATGTAATAATGCATGGATACTGATTAACAAATCAGGGATTTTTAGGTGGCTGGTATCTATGAGTGAGTACAATCTGATACGCATCCAAATAAAAATCCAGATCTTTAAAAAGGCTTATTTGATATTGGATTAGGCATGATCAAATTAAAGAGGACTGTGGGGCCTGAGTGCCATTCTAGTTTCCTGATTTCTGGGTCGTTAAACTCTAAAGCACAAATAAACACACCCTCACCTCCACAGAGCTCTCCAGACTTTTTGTGAATGCAAATCCATCTTGCCAGGCTTCAAGCTGTGCACTTTTGGGCGAAAACACAGTAGCTGAACCAATCAGTGAGATATGAGGACCTACTGAAGCTACAGGTGTGGTCTAGGTGTGACAACCTTTGAGAGAACCGACTGTTCCTTTGAAAACAACAATGGTCGCTCCTCAAGAGGTTAGTGTAGAATCTGCTTATAGCATCAGAACTGGAGAGTATATTTCAGTGAAAGAAGAGCAATAAACTTCTCAATGGAAAAGATGTTTCTGCTCTTCTTCCAACTGGCATCGGTATGAGGCTGGTTGTAGTGCTCTCCTTCTGTTGATCTGATTAGTTGAAGTGACCCATGATATATGGTGATTTACAGATGGTTCGTCCAATCACCTGATAAGTATTTTTTATTTTTTAAGAGATACCTCTCTTAACGGTTCTGTGTAACAAACCATCGTCATGGCGCATCAGGTTAGCTAAACTGCACACTTATTCTGTTCTCTGCTCTACCTGTGTGTGTAGCTCTCTCCCACCCTTAGTCAAACATACACACAGACCTACAGCTCCTCATGACAGAAAGCAGAGGAGAGAGATATATGTTTTATACGAGTCCTGACAACACATCCCGCACACTGTTGTCTAAGGGCTAAACTGCAACCAAAGGTTGTTGCCCAGAAATGTCCTGAACACAGCAAAAATACTAAGAAAATACAGGTAGAGAGAACACAGTTTAATATATATTGTAGTGAGTGTTTGTATAACAAGACTAAAGATCAATTTAAGACTTTTCAGATGTGTTCTGTGTTTGCTGAGTGTATAGCTTCAACATGTACTTTGGGGCTTACACACAAACACACACACACACACACACACACACACACACACACACACACACACACACACACACACAGAGTCTTAGTGCCATGATGCAGAGGAGATTCACTGTGATCACAGCAACCACATTTAATCTTTAGTCTTAATGGTTTAAACTGTCATGAGACTGAGTAAATTTCATAGGTTTACAGCATTTTGTTATTGTTATTTTGTTTTTGTAATGGGGTCTTTGGGGTGTAAGGAGACCTGCAGTTTTGATTTCGATGACCCAGTGTGTATGGTAGCTTGATTCACAATATAATAATGTTTAATTTCAGTACCTTTTGATGAATATTTTCCAGGTTCCATGTGCTTATATGATGATAATCTTAGCACAAAGGAGTGTGACAAACAGTATCCAGTCTATACTTGCTCCTTCAGGTAGACTTTCATCCTAACCATCATGAATGTTCACAATGGCCGCTGTGGGAGTACTGTTATTAATGGGGCGTCATAGTGGCTCAGCTGGCTAAGACTCCTAAAACACGTCATTTCTCGCCCAGGATGCCTGTCAAGTTTTATCCTTTTCTGTCCTCAACAACCAGCTGTCAAGGAACGTAGTCTATAAAATACACCCCCAACTTCCTATTCATGCTTTATTCAAGCTCTGCACTGCTGGGTGTTGTATTTTGGCTAAAAGCTGCAGGGCTGAGTTGACTGTTTTGCTTTTGTACTGAAGCCTATGCATCTCTTGCTGTAAATTACATTTGCCATAAAGGCCATGGGGACATTTGCTTTTAACTAGCTACATATAGATATGAAAATATATATGTATAATGAATAAGGCTGTAATATAAAAAGGGCTCTCTGCTTTGGACCTGCAGTGCTCGAATCTGATCTGAGACCTCAGCATTGCACAGGTCATGTTTAATAGATGATCCGCTGCGTTTAGATACATATTTGATGCCTGTTAGACTGGTGGCAGGCAGAGGTCATGATTTCTCAGGGTTTCTCAGCAAGCCATATGAACATAGGTTATAGAGGGGGGCAGGAAGAAAGGGCTTGGAAAGAGAAAAGAAGCATGGCTGCACCGGGATAAATTTCTGTGAGCACTGTGTGTCTTTTACTCACACTGTACTCTTCACCGCGGGCCCGTTCTGTCAGGAGATGAATGCCTGCATTATAAAAATGAAGAAGAAGACAGAGGAGACAGGATAAGTCAAAATTATGTCAGCAAGCTCCAGTGGTTGTAGGCTGACAAGACAACTGTGCTGACTGCCTGCTATTAAGATGCTGGAGGTACTGGTCAAATTGACACGAGAAAGATCGCCTGGATATACAGAATCAAGCACTTTTATCAAGCCAAGTTGGCGGTCTATAAACCCTTCAGAATAGAATCTGTTTTCACCTTGCTCTGAAAGAAAATCCACAAATTAGAAATTTGATGTTTAGTTGAATTGACAAACACTACACAGACTATCTGAGGTATTTCTGAAGAGTCTAGTGTGTTTAAGTGTGTATGGTCAAGGTTGTTCCAAGGGCAAGTTATCTAAAAAGAGCAAGGGTTGCTTTACAACATACGTCAGATCAAGTGTCATGAGTCTAGACTGCAATAGTTTACATATCAACAATTTCCATTCACTTTTCTCCTTACAGAGCTCTTGAGAAGAAGCAGGAAAATGGCGAGACCATCGAGCTGTCGGCAGAGGGCCGGTCGGAGCTGGTGGAGGAGAAGGAGATGCCCATCGTCGACTGCACATGCTTCGGTCTGCCCAGGCGCTACATCATCGCCATCCTCTCTGGAATCGGCTTCTGCATCTCCTTCGGTATCCGATGTAACTTGGGCGTGGCCATCGTCAGCATGGTCAACAGCCACACCATCTTCAGAGACAACAAGGAGGTCGTAGTGGTGAGTGGCGGCGAATGAGGCAGAAACTTTGTGCTACTTTTACCCTCTACTTAACTGAAATGGTCAACAAAAATAAATACTATTGTGTATCTCGGTTATTTATGTGTACCTCTAGGGAAGTATTGAGTACACACACACTATATGGCCAAGCAAGATCCCTGATGACATTTTTTTCCCAACATTGCAGTGCTGATGCTATATTAAAGGGACAGTTTACCCTAAAATCAAAAATACATATTTTTCCTCTTACCTGTAGTGCTTTTTATCCATCTAGATTGGTTCGGTGTGAGTTGCTGAGCTTTGGAGATATCGGCCATAGAGATGTCCGCTTTCTCATGAATATAATGGAACTAGATGGCACTCAAAAAAAACTACATTTGATAATCTAAAAAGCAATGTCTCCTTCCAGAAATCATGACCCAGGCTACTCAAGATAATCTGCAGACCTTGCTGTGTTGCTGTCATGCAGAAAATATTTTCTGTCTACCAAACACCCGCCAACAGTCTGCTCATGGACAAGACCCATGCTAACCAAAGTAGCTAACATTACAACTCAGCTGAGGAGGATGCCATTAATGTTTAGATCCCATGCGGTAATGAACATGTTGGAATGATACAGTTGGAAGGTGTAGTTCAGTAGAAAGAATATAGTTCCTACATCAAACCGACACAACAAGGTCCGTGGATTATTTTAAGGAACCAGGTGACCTCAACAATAGGAGGATAAAGAAGGAAGGAAAAATATGTATTTTGGGGTAATTTGTCCTTTTAATGTTACAAATCTTTGTTGATGGTGGTAATGGGAATTGACAGTCTGTCAGTCAATGTTGCAGTCCCTCCTCTCCCAAACTAATGACCAGTATTAGACACTGTCTGCTCTGACAGATAAAATATCACCTCAATGCATTTCATAGATCAAACTCTAATTCAAGTACAAGTGCACACTAATCATTTTTCTCATGTACTCGTCCAAACAGAAAGCTCAGTTTGACTGGGACCCAGAAACAGTGGGAATGATCCACGGTTCCTTCTTCTGGGGATACATTGTAACCCAAATCCCCGGAGGGTTCATCTGTCAAAAGTTTGCAGCAAACAGGTCTGTTAATCCATTAATAATATTTTTGGTATGCATGGGATAATTTTTTTATATACTAAATGTCTCTTTGTTTCTATTTTCTTTCCTCTTGCAGAGTGTTTGGCTTTGCCATTGTGGCCACGTCTTGCCTGAATATGCTCATCCCCGCAGCAGCACGGATGCATTTTGGCTGTGTTATCATTGTCAGGGTGTTTCAAGGACTAGTAGAGGTGCCTGATTCTTGTCTTAAGCTTCCTCTTAAACACAATAAATGGGCAATGACAAAGATATATATTTACATTTTATGTACAACATTAATCATAATAATATATATAATTTCTTCCCCATCCCACAGGGGGTTTCATATCCGGCCTGTCATGGTATTTGGGCAAAATGGGCACCACCTCTGGAAAGAAGTCGCCTGGCCACAACAGCCTTTTGCGGTGAGTTCGCTATCACTGTACTGTTTGTCTCTGTCTTTAACAACAGATGTTTGTTATCACTTTTAGAGACATTTTTTGATAGTTCAAAAATGCACTATGCAGTTTTGGGGACAAAATTTTAATCAGAATATCTTCATTGACTTCATTGACTGAGTTTTTTATGCCTAAACAATCTAAATAAACAAACATTCTTTATTTTCATCAATGAGTAAACAGAGTAAACAAACTGACCTTTAAAGACAACACAATTTCATACTGTTTTACTTTGTTTATATGTGGTGGACCCTGCCACCTTTCTAGCTTCAAACAGTGTTCTGGGGACCTTATTTTCCCCTGAGAACAGCTTGTTTATTCAGTTATGGAAAAAATTATTATTTCTGAGTTAGTATTATTACCTCATTAATATTGTTTATTAAAATTATGAGTTTGAATTCCTTCTCCTAAACTACATAGTGGCCCTTGAATATGATTAGTTGATTAGTTGGTTATTTGATTGATCAGTTAGTTGATTTCCTGTGCATGCGTGTGCTCCTCGAATGGTCCCATTGCCCAAGTATGGATGGTGCTCTTCTGACTTGAGTGTGTTTGTGAGCTTTAAAGTTGTAATATAGAAATAACATGGGCATAGCAAAAAAGATGCAATGTTGTTTACTAACTAATCTAGATCAATCTATAGGGACAGAAACTAATACTTACAGCCCAATGCCATAAAAAAATATTGATATTGATATTTATTGTGAATCAATAAAAAACTGTCTCACCATCAACCAAGCATTTACTTCCTTACACCATGTTTCTGCGTATATGTGTCATGTACCAAAATTTTGAGGGCAAACATGAATTTCCTAGTCGGGAACTCTTTATTTCCGATTAGTCCAACAACACATTAATGTGCTATACAAGAAAATTAACCGTCAGCTACCATCATGATTGATTAAATGTTATTTTCCAAACACAAATGCCACATTTGCTGCTTCCAGCTTCTCAAATGTGATGAGATGCTGCCTTTCTTTGTCACATATATAATATATATATATAAATATCCTGCATTTTGAAAGACAACACAAGTTATTTTGAAGATGCTTTTTGAAAAAACAGTGTCAAAATAAAAATTAGAGGCAGATTAATGATAATAAAAGTCATTGTTAGTTGAGCCCTAAACATGTGTCTCTTTTTTTAGGTTCTTATGCTGGTGCTGTGATTGCCATGCCATTAGCTGGAATTCTTGTCCAGTACTCAGGATGGTCATCAGTCTTCTATGTCTATGGTAAGTGACCTTTGACCTTTAGACCTGACATGGGACATGGGACATACCTCTTTCATACTGTACCAAACTTGGGAAACTACACATACACATCAGAAATACTATATCCTACAGTAATCAATTGGTTTGTGACAACAGCAAATAAATCCAAACGCTGATATCAATAGTAGTGTCTGCACACTCGTCATGCACAACATAGAAAAGAGGAAAAGAAGACCGCAAAAGGCTAGCACCATAAATATGAGAAGCTGAATAAAAACATCACCTGTTATGTATGAATTCAGCCTTAAATCCCAGTCTTTACAGAGGCAGCAGGTACAGTCAAGGTGTCTCCTTTGCAGCTTGTTCGTTTTGACCTTTCCTCTCAGTTTTGACACTTACATTACTTCTCTTTCTTTGCCTTGCCTGCTTGCCTGTCTTCCTCCCTCCCTCCAGGAACTTTTGGAGTCATGTGGTATTGCTTCTGGTTCCTGGTGTCTTACGAAAGTCCTGCAGCCCATCCCACCATCACTGAGGAGGAGAGGAAATATATTGAGGAAAGCATTGGCGAGTCGGCACAGCAAGCAATAACGGTCAGTACATAGAGTAGGTTTTTCTTTGGTACAATGTGACTCAAACACTATGTCACATCACATTGGCTCATGTTAACAGTGCTGATATGGCCTGCGCAGTCACTTCAAGTGAATGTGAAGAGTTTGCAATGTCACTATGCTCGTACTTTCTGCAAAATGTTAACATAAAGACGAAGTAGAACTGAACAAAGAGCAGAGAGATGATAAAAAGTAACGTAAGAATAAGTAAGAAGTCATCCTGAGTGCGACTAAGATAGATTTAGACACTCCATATTATATAGTAACCTCTGTATATGGATCACAAAGGAAAGGAAAAAAAAATATTCAGGTAAACAACTGTGCATTGTTTTTTCCATGTCATAGAAATTCAACACACCGTGGAGGGCCTTCTTTACATCAATGCCTGTGTACGCCATCATCGTGGCTAATTTCTGCAGAAGCTGGACTTTCTATTTGCTTCTCATCAGCCAGCCTGCATACTTCGAGGAGGTGTTTGGGTTCGAGATTAGCAAGGTAAAGGACACCAGAAGTGGGAACAAAAAGTTTCCCTATGTATAATAACATGATACTGTCAAGGAAAGTCTACTTTCCAGGTTTATTCTGGTGACCATCTCTGGAGTTCTCAAAACTGTTACACAAAAACAAATTTTTCCTCTTTCATATCTAGGTGGGCATAGTTTCCGCACTTCCTCACCTCGTCATGACCATTATCGTGCCCATTGGTGGCCAGCTTGCTGACTATCTGCGCTCCAATCAAATCATGACCACCACGAACGTCCGGAAACTTATGAATTGTGGAGGTAAGGAAGGGCCGAAATTAAGGGAAGGCACTGATGTGCTGTAAAAGAAATGTTTTGCCTATTATAGATTGTTTTCTTAGAAGAGGTCAAAACTGTAGTCATATTAGCATATGCTCAAGTTCTGTTTTAAAATGTTCTGCCTTTTATGGATATGATTAGACAGTTGGTTTGGTCACTTGAACGTGAAAAACTGCACAGTAGCTCATTGGTTAACAGTAGCGTTAACTACCATATTTAGTAAACTGTGGTTAGAAAACATCTACTGCATTAGGGAAATGATGACTCACCATAAAACAGAAGCTCCGCTTCTGCTGCCGGCTATTTTTGAACAACAGAGAGAAATCAATAGCAAAGTGAAATGAAGAAGCATACAGTGTACATAGCACTTTGTGAGAAGCTGTGGGTACTCTGGCAACGTTAGGTTTCTGCTCAGTCAATGGCATTCTATGAAAAGAAAGATGGCCTTCAGTAAACTTACTTAGATTCAATGTTATCCATAACACATCAAACTGTTTCACTTGTCTGCAACAGGGTTTGGGATGGAGGCAACCCTGCTGTTGGTGGTGGGCTTCTCTCATACAAAAGGTGTTGCCATTACATTCCTGGTCCTGGCTGTGGGTTTCTCTGGCTTTGCTATTTCAGGTGAAGCCAAATTTTTGTTTCTGCACGCATCTACCTTGCTTCCATAAGTATTCATAAGCCACCATTTTCACAAAGGACATCAACTCATTCTTTTATACCATTATCCAACACATATTAAAGTAGCATTCAGGCTTTTCAGTGGGGGATTTGACGGAGGATGACCCAAATGCAACCCGCTTGTTAACCTAACAACCTCCTCCCCCCCCCCCCCCCCCGCCTCTCTATCTCCTCATAGCAGAGTGAGTGCAGGGGGGTTGTTTAGTTGAATATTTTAGTCTAGCCTGACTTATTGATCCTTTATCTGACTGAGGTTTGTGCAAGTTGGAATCTATGGTCCCCACTATGGCTCTGAAATATTAGCAGCCTAAATGTGCTGTGTATTGATGAATACATGGCGCTGTCTGTGGTGCCTTTTTGCAGACGGAGTTGTAAGTGTCCCTTTTTCTCTCAGTCCTGCTCTTCTGTCAGTTTCATATTGGATATATAATATTCTCTGAACTTTAAAACATAAATCCTTAATTCTATACCATATCATAGCGTATGTACTCTATAGAGTTGTGTCAACCTCATGATCGAAGTGACAAGTAGCAACATGTAGTCACAGAAGAGCGAGAGGATCATAGAGACACACTGCTGCCTGTAATATTCCTACAATATTTCTATAATCATGTTTCCATTGCTCCATCCCTCCTCATACAAATTAACAAATCACCAACTGGGGCTTGTGAATAAATAACTATTTCCTCTCATTTATGTACTAATGTCGTATTTTTCCTTCCTCATAAGGTTTCAATGTCAACCATCTGGACATTGCACCGCGCTATGCTAGTATCCTCATGGGAATCTCCAACGGTGTGGGTACTTTGTCCGGTATGGTTTGCCCACTTATAGTTGGTGCCATGACGAAGCATAAGGTGAGAACTTCTAATGTAAAATACATACTAATACATATTTTTGTTGTTATTTTGCTGTCTGAATGAGTGTTTTTCTTATAACTGTGGATTATTGAGCAATAGTGCATGTAAGCCTCCAACTGAAGTGGTCATCGAAACTGTTCTTGCTATGCAAAACAGCAGAGGTCTCACTTCCTCAGGAAGACTTCCTTTATATGGGTAGAAATTAATACATATTTAATTTTGCACTGCGAATAGTTCTACGAAAGAGAAGTATATAAAGAATAATTGCATGCAGCCACAAAACACATTATGATTCCGAAGTCGTAATGGAAAATTAAACTTGCAGTGTTGTTCTCTCTTCCTCTTTCTTTCTTCACACCATTCTTTGATAGACACGAGAGGAGTGGCAGGGTGTGTTTCTTATCGCCTCGCTTGTTCATTACGGAGGTGTTATATTCTATGGTGTGTATATTCCCCTCTTAATTTGTTTCAACATATTCTTTAATAAACAAAGCATTCAAATGTTCAAGCATGCAACAAACTGAATTGTTCGTCATGCAAAGGTTAGCAGTTGCAATATGCAAAATCAAGCATCATCAATGCATCTTATGGACTGATTTTGTCTGTCTCGATGCTGCAGGCCTCTTTGCATCTGGAGAGAAGCAAGCTTGGGCCGAACCAGAGCAGCTGAGCGATGAGAAATGTGGCATCCTTGATGAGGACGAGCTTGCAAACGAGACGGAGGAGCTGTACCGCACAAGTGGCGGAGGAGGCTACGGAGCCATGAACCAGGGAGCGGATCCTAATGGAGGTGGGGGCATGGCAGGAGGAGGAGGAGGCTGGGTCTCAGACTGGGACAAAACTGAGGAGTACGTCCAGCCAGCCGGAACCAATAATTACCTTTATGGAGGAGAGGTGGACCGAGATTTAACATAAAACCAGGAGTGGTTTTAGTGAGGCCGAAACAGTACATCAACAGTGTGGCGTTTCACCTGACGGCGTGAAGAACTTTTAAAAAGGAAAGTGGGAGGGGACCATTTTCAGCAAACCTGACTGTACTATCATAACTGAACTTGAATTCAAAGAGACTCCACAGTGAAGGTGAAGACGTTAGTAAATGTAAAATGTGTGTTTGTGTGTGATTGTGTACATCGTGTGACAGACAATCTAAGTAAGAGTGTTTTAGGACTCATCAGCCTCCCTGCAATCTCTCTTGGAGGAGGGCTGTGTGGCTTACTTTGATGTTTATTCATTGTTAAAAAAAAAAAAAAAGTAGGAATTTCTATACTCTAACAGGATTTGGGTATCATTTGTATACCTCTCACTTACATTTGAATCATTCAAGATTACAAATCTCTAGGTACACATTGGTCACAAGCACATTTCTACTGTTGGGTGAAAACCTGTTGAGTTAATTGGTTTTTCAAAAAGTTTCATCAATGGTTGTAGAATTTGTACCTCCACTGAAGTCAAAACAGTAAGTCATCACAATGGGAGGGACTAGGTTTTCACACAATGTTATGAAAGCTTTTTTTCCTAAAAATGATGTTAAGTTTTGTCCTTAATGTGCACACTTATAAGAAAAAGCATGTTACTTGTGCCAATACAACAAAATATTTTGCTCTTTAGCAATGGTTTACTCATCTACTGAGAAACTAATTGAACACCTGCAAATATTACTGCACACAGCTTTCTGTGAAGTCTAACTAGCCCATGCTGACATTTGTAGCTGCAGCATTTTGATTTCCTCATGCAAACATTATGTACTAGGCCTCAAACCTGTCGAATAAAAAAATGCCTCATATAGGACAAGACAGAATGTAATTATCCAGGGTAACAACAATTATATAGTGTCTTAGTTTAGAGCCACTTTTATCGCTTTGTCAAAATCCAACATCCATTTTGTTCAAAATGCTTTACATGTAATCTATGCTTCATTTATGTTATTCTATCATGTTACTGTGTTCATGCTCTAAGTGTAAACATCAACAGAAGCACTTTGCTGTCACCATATAACATAAGAACCCCGACACATGCCAGTCTCTGCTCTCTGTCAAAGCACACAAAAACACTGAGCCTAGGCTTTTGTATGGTGCTAGGTATATAACATGTCATAATTAAAAACTGTGCAAATAGAGCCATCACGTAGGTGTCAGTCAATCTCGTTCAAAGCTGGTCTTTTCTGATTACCCTCTGATTATGCTTTATTTTATAGTGCGGCAAATTGAAGATATGTTAAAAGATCAGTAAGCTAAGAACAGATGGACAACAAAACAATGACATTTCACTGTACATGAGCAATTTGTTTTATTTTTGTTAGTAGATGTTGTAATGTATGTAGTTAGCCCCCGAAATGAAGGTTTAAGATGAAAAAAAAGTCCCTGTGTTAGATCACAGATCGTTATCACTGAGTGGAGTTAACTGATAGAGTCTAAACGAAATGTTAGGGTTTTTACTGTTTTTGTCATTTTTCATTAATTTCTTGTTAAATGTTTTGTTCTGGATTGTAAACTCAAACTGTATATGTATAAATCATGTACATGTGGAATATATTGTATAATAAAACCTAGAGGTGGTACTTCCTGTAAAATTATTACAGATATGCTTCACAGTTAATGCATTTCTCCCACTTTTATGTTTGAGTGTTTGGTATTGGGTGGTGCGTAAACTATCTTGCTAAAAAATAGATGATTACAGCAGTGTTACATTTTTAATCTGCCTTTTTGTTTTGTTTTTGTTTTGTTCAAGCCAACTTTCCTCTGCTGCATGCCCGCCTCAGGCACTAATAATGTAGGTCTTTGGATACAGTGGTTTCATGTTACCCCTAATGCTGTACTCCTCTGTAGACAGCATATCGATCAATGGGGTAAAGTATAAGAACATGGAAATGAAGAAGAAAAATAGATTTTTATGGCACCAGGGCACAGGACTTGCCAGTTTTCCTCAGCCAGAAAAAAAGCACCGAGGGCTTCACCCTCGCTGTCCTGCTTTGGTCTCTGAAATCACTCGGATTATCCTGCATCCATCTGCCAGTGGGGGAAATAGTAGCTACCTGGATTTAACTTCAGTTCTATAAGTAACGTGCCGCCGTCTAACAGACTTTGCTTTTGCTTTCATTTACTCTTTGTGGCTCCATCTCGGTACCGTGAGAGAGATCATTGCAGTCACCACCCAATCTAAGAATAGTAGAAACACTATATAAAGCACCAGCACACCTGCCTGTAGTTAAGAGGGATACACATTTACTCTTAGAGCTGGAGTTACAGTCAGGTACTATTTTGATTTCATTTGTGTTATGGCCTCTAACAGGCTCTGCCTTTGGCCATGACTGGAGTCAAAGGTCATTAGACATGTGAAGTACTTCCAGCTGGGCCTAATTATGGTCACAAATATTCCAGACTCAACCACTGACTAGGTGAAAGACTTCAAGTAGTCAGGCCATGGAGCACAACCTGCATGACCAAAAGGCATCAGTCTAATTCAGAGAGTGCCTCACATTGCACCAAGCACTGAGTGAGTCACAGTCAGACGTCATGTCCCTGAGATACGACTGCACACAAGTAGATGTGGAAGACCAGGACATGGCCAAGCAAATGACATCGACCGATATAACAGGGCAGCCGACAAGGCAGCGGTCCTTGTGGAGCAGAACCTGAGAACCTCCTGAGAGGTGCTACCCATTGTCACATAACCCTCGTGAAATCCAATGAGCCTGCCGCTGGACTAACACAGGGCTCCAGGGTGCAGCTATTTTTGTCGCACATGGGACCAAAAATCAGCAGGCCAGGTTAAAAACAATGCATAAATGTATTTTAGTTACTGAAAGCTCTAGTTGCTTATGCTGTGATTTAAATGAAGGACAACATTTATCTGCACCTTTATTTCTGTTTACATAATCAGTTAAGAAATATAATTAAAAGTGCAACCAGTGTAAAAAGTTAGTCTGGAGCCCTACCCTGGGCTTGCGTGTCATTAAAGATGAAAAATCAGTCAGGCTTGTTGTGCAGTCCATGTAACAGCAAAGTGCGCTCATGGGACACAAGGTGTGAAGGTGCTTGTCCTCCTTGTTTTTTGTGAGGCAGGGGGGAAAAAAAGGCATTTTATATAGAACAGTGTTTTCACTCCTGTCACCCTTACTTCTAGTGCTGCGGCTGTTGGTGGCCTTCAGTCATGGGTGTGGTTCCGGTGCTAGGAGTTATCGTGCTAATGATGATGGTATGGTTTGTAGCGGCACATTTATTAGTGTACTTTTTTTTCTTTTCTTTTTTATGTGCAGTGTGTTTTGTTATTTCTCACATTTTAAACTCTTCCAGGCCTCCATCTTGGCTCTTCTGTCGTGGTTTGACTGTACACTCCTTTTCTTTATGAAGCTTTAATAGTTAAATGTTGTTAATAAATAGCTATTATAATAGTTATGGCAGATATTCCCACAAATACTCTTATTGAAACCATTTTGTCTCATTTCACCCTACTATTTCTAGGAATTTTTGTATCACCTTTGTATGGATTGTGAAGTATCTTTTCCATGGTAGCCACTTCTTTTCTGTTTTTCAGTCAAGCAGGTCCTAGCTAGCCATTGGACAGTTAGCATCAGGTCGAATAGGGGTCGCCATCTTCTAACGACACATCAACGTTACCTTCTGACAGTTTGAAAATGATGTTATGTCACTCGTTATGGTTGTGCCTTGAATGAGTCCAGGGTCAGGGTGTCAGCGTCCCTTTAATGAAATGATTGTCTCCGTGACTGTAAAACATCTTCCTACTTTAGACGAACTCCTTTGTTTAAAATATTAAAGCAATTAAAGCAGAACTAGCAGAAAGTGCGGTGAGGACTGACGGGTAAAGTTATGCTAAAGGCTAATAAGCCCGCTAGCAAACGAGGCTAAAAACACAGCAGCCTACAACACTCAAGAAACCACAGGCTCACTCGGAAACACAACAAACACCATTACTGCTCCATTCAAAGGTATGTATTCCTTGTATATAACACCACTACCTTTTAAAACTTTGTAGAGAAAAATATTGTCCAGTACTGATGATGTTACATAAGAAGATGCAGTATAGCACATGCATGGATTCTACTCTTTAGCCTTATGGAAGTGAATCTCTTCTAGCTAGACATACATTTTGTGATAAGTGATTGTAATAATAAAATAAAGAAACAAATCTGATGCTATAGAAATAGCTTTATTTCAGCATAGATAAAACAACAGGAAAGAAGTTCTCTCTTAAGGTGCATTTTCACTACAAATTAAGCTAATTAACTAATTAAACAGTGCTTTTACATCTAAATACTAAACTAAAAAACTATGCAATGTGCAATACCGTTTCTTAAGTGCAAACATATAACAGAACAAGATGTTAGTAAGGCAAATACATTTAACAAAAAAAATAACAAATCCGGAGACTATTCTCCATCTCTATACGAATAACGCTACATGATTTGATATGATGATACAACATAAGCAAAATAGTATTCCTGGGAAAGAGTGAAAGTGCTCGCCCTTTTCCCATCACTGAAAGCAGATTTTCATGGATCAAGCACTCAATCTCCTTATGTGTGTACGAAAAGGCATAGAAAAGCTTCTTTTCTTTTTTTTTTTGAGAAATAGATGTGTTCATGTGAACAGGTCCTTAGTCTTCTTCTTTTCTTCCACGATCTCATATCCCTCATCCTTCCCCATTAATTCATATCACTGTCCTCCTGCTGCCCCCTCTGCTCCCAGGGTGTGATATACTCCCTCCTTCATTCCCTCTTTCTTCAGTGCTTCATATGCCCCTGCTCCTTCTGCTGCCCCCTCCCCTCCCAGGGTGTTGTACACTCCCTCCTTCATTCCCTCTTTCCTCAGTGCTTCATATCCCCCTGCTCCTTCACTTGCCCCTTCCCCTCCCAGGGTCTGATATTCTCCCCCCTTCATTCCCTCTTTCTTCAGTGCTTCATATCCCCCTGCTCCTCCTGCTGCCCCCTCCTCTCCCAGGGTGTTGTACACTCCCTCCTTCATTCCCTCTTTCTTCAGTGCTTCATATCCCCCTGCTCCTCCTGCTGCCCCCTCCTCTCCCAGGGTGTGGTATACCCCCTCTTTCATGCCCTCTTTCTTCAGCGGTTCATATTCACCCTTCCTCTCTCCACCCGTTGCTTCCGGGTGAAGGGTGTCGTACTCGCCACCCCTTTGGGCCCCATGTAGCTCCTCGTATTTGTCATCACCTTTGTCTCGTGTCCTCAGCGCCACATCCTCGTATATTGGTCCTGAAGGACAAAAATGAGTGCTATGAATTGCCTTCAGTGTGCTTACGGACAGTGAAAAAAGTAGTAGTTACTCACCTGTGGCATTTCTCTTCTTGTGCCAAACATAAGCTGCAAGTGCAATGACTGCACCTAGAATCACCAGCATGACGACCAAAACTATTACAATGCTTTTGATGGGAGGTTTATCTGAAACAGAGAGGAAACATAATCCCTGTGACCATGTGATATGTAGTTTATATTAACTGAATTCATTTTAGCAACTTTAGGCAGTTTATTATTGAGGTCTGGCCATTAGCACTTCGATACATGAATTTTCAAAGCAACATTTGACATCTAACAGAGCTCCAACAGACCAAATAATATGTAGCCAAATTGAAAACACAAAAGTGAGGAAGCAGATGCAGTCTGATGTCCGATGACTTTTATTGTCCAGGATGGGTGAAGATCCAAATACCACTGGATCCTACAATTCCCGGAATGCAACTCTTAAGTGTTATTTGTTAGACCCTGTCTTTCAAACCCCATTTCCCCTTGTCTGTAAGAAATTGTGACTCAAACAGTGTGTCCAGGTGCCAGATGCATAAAACTGTGTAGAGTCACAAGTAAAACAGTGTGCACTAACAAAGATGGAAATTTGTAAACGCATTCTTTTCGTTAGATCAATAAAGATGTTCGTATGCTTGATTCTGTTTTATAAATCACTGTCAATAGTGTGCATGTGCGCGTATGCACAAGCTTCATTCCATTCCCATCGTCCATAAACGGATGTAGAAATGGCCTGAAACAATTATTTGCATATTGATACTTATGCCCATTCCACACTCATTTGACCTGAAGAAAAGCAAAGAAGAAAAAGTACAAATGATTGTGTTTCATCAGTCATCAGTTTCAACAATATCAAAGTCCATTAGCAGGAACTTACAAACATAACTGTTGCTGAGAAAAGACATCCCTGTCTTCCACATAGCTCTGCAGGCATAAGTACCGCTCTTCGTTGGCATAATGAACCCTGCGCTGGAATCTGTATGGTGTGATGGCTGACCATAATCATCGTTGTTGTACCAACGATAGGAAGAATCACTGGGACACTGTGGACAAGAACACGACAAGCCAGCATTTCCAGAAAGAAACGTCTTCATAGAAGCCACTGAAAAAGGACAAATGAGGAGACTTTGAAATGTGTCTGCTGGAAAGAAGAATGCATGTGTAAAGCATACAGTATCACACAAAAGAGGGCACTAAACATCAGCAGTCACTGCAGTCAAAGTTTTGGATATGCATACCTTGGACAAACACGTCTTGATTATCAGAGGCCAAATGGTACGGGGGCCCTCCAGTGCTATCCTTGTATTTGAAGATGGCATCACACTTATATCTTCCCTTTGCAGATTCTGTCACATTTAGGATAGTATAAGTAGGATCGGCACTTTCCTGAATTATTATATCATCTTTGTAGAAAGTTGCGTGGGTGATCCGATTTGTGCCCCAAGCAAGGCACCTCAGAGTCAGACTATCCCCAGCTACAGCAGGCAGATGATTCATTTCCAGCAATACCTCCTTGTCTGAAAGAAGATGAAGATTGTATTTGTTTTATCTCCATAATTTAAATGAATAAAAATAAAAACAGCTGGTGAACGTAGTGGAGCATTTAACAGCTAAAGAGCCAGATATTTCCCTCAGGAGTTGGCGGAGAACAAAAACGGAGCTGGAAGTAGGGCTGGGCGATATGGCCTTAAAATGATATTGCCATGTTTTTAGGCTATATGACAATACACAATATGTATTTATATTTTTTATTTATATATTTTGAAATCTCCTCAAAACATCAAAACAATATTTTTGAACAAATACCTTGATATTGATATCTCATCATTATTGAAAGGGTGACTATTGGTACTTTCACAAAATATAAACATATATTAATCACAGAAAAGAAGCATAAAGATAAGAGCAGGCCTACCTGAGGTCCAGACTGTGATTTGGTTACTTCTAAGTTTTCGAGCACGGTCAGTACACCAGAAAATGGTCTCAGGAACTTCCAGCTTCTTGGGTTGAAAGTCCAGGCTCACAGTGTCAGGCTTCGTCCTCAACAAAATCTTCCTTGGCTGCTCTCCCCTGTAGACCCAGCAATCCCCCAGACCGTCGTCGTTGTAGATCTGCAGGATAACTGAACTTCCATTCTTCATCACTGGGTGGCCTGTCTTGATGGTGAGTGAGGCTCTGGGAATGTAATCTGAATGGTAAAAAGATAAATGTTCTATTATTTGTATGTAGTGTATTTCCTTTTACACTTTTGGGAGTTTAAACTCCAATATACTCATGTTAATGTGGTACACTTACCATGTACTTTGATTTCGCGCGGGGCACTTCTCTGCCCGTTGCTCTCACACACATAAAGGCCGTTGTGGCTGGGGGCAGCAGATGCTACCCTCCAGGTTTTTTTCATCACCGTTTGCACCTCGTCGTTGACATACCATTTCACTGTGCTCCCACTTGTAATGTTGTCACAGCTCAGATAAAATAAGTCCCCAGAGAAAATCTCACTTAATTCAGGTGACATAGAAACTAAGGAGGCAGGAGACAAAGGAAAAGAAGACAAACAGTCATAAAGCTCTTATGTAGACATTCTGACACCTGGTACAATTTATGTCATCGCATAAACTACAAAAGGCTTTTGTAACTTAGTACGTTTACTCAAGTACTGTACTAAAATATAAATTTGAGTTACTTTTTCTTTCAACTTCATACTTGTACTCCACTACATTTGTCAGCTTTAGTTACTATTTACTTTTCATAATACATTTTGCAGAATTCCTTTACAGTGAAAACCACGTATCTCCAAACTTGGTAATGTTGAATTTTTCTGATGAACTGATGGTTGGTGTGTTCTTTTATGAGTTGTGAAAGTCATACTTCTTGAGCTAAATTAAAGCTCCTATTTGTAGGAGAGTTGATTTTTGAGTCTCATTTCCAACTTGTGAAATGCTAACACTTGGGGATCACAAGTGTGAACACATCAGTATTTGACAGGTGGAAATGAGACTCAAAAATCAACCAATTTACAAAGTTAAGATTAACGGGTCACAAAGCTGAAACAGGCCGTTTTATGATTACTTTGAAGACAGTGATGCTACAAACATAAGATGATTTTATGAATATGATGCATTTCTATAGATTAAACTACCCAACATTATTTAAAGCAGTTAAATTCACAACCACAAACAACTACAGCAGTAAAATGCATATTTACTGCAGTAATAATTATCCCAAAACTTCATATATAATAATAAAACATTGACAAGGACCATTTTACTGCACAATGGGTACTTTTACTTTTGATGCTTAAAATGTTGCTTAGAATACATACATTTACTTCAGTAAGTATTGCAGTAAGTATTTTCATAGTGTTGTATTAGTACTTTTAATTAAGTAAGGGTACTTCTTCCCCCACTGCTGACAACTTAAATTTGGAAGATGGAGGGCTGACTGCTTTTGCAAACTTTTTAGCACTTATTACCTTGTGGTATTTGCTGACATCTCACCAGGAGCACGGACACTGAAACAAAATTTTAAAAATGTTATTCTTCAATAAACAAACAGTCTTTCATGACACAGTCTACATTAGTCTGTGCCAGATCAGGTCGAATATCAAAATGGTGATTCGCAAAATCTACTTCTTTTTGTGAAACATCACACATCTGTGAAAACATATTGAACTTTTAATTGTAGTTTAGAAATTAAATAATTGATATATTCAAAAATATAAGTTTGGTCTCAAACAGTGTACCCAGAGCTGTATTTTTAGTTAATGAAGTTAAATTGTCTGTAGGTGGTGCTATTTCATTTTGTCTCTTCAGCCACAGGGCCTAGTACTGCTCATGGAAGCTATACAGTTGTTTTTATTCAACCTGAAATTGACAGCATAATTACATTGCTTTACTGTCCCTTGATGCTTCTATACAAAAGAACTCATAATAAGTAAAAAAATAATAGTTTATGTGGTGCACCTGAAGTAAAATTGAATAGAATAAGAATAAGTGATCACTAATAGAAAAAAGTTCACCACTTCCTCTTCTTTTCTAGTCTTTTGCCAAATAATGGTTTTCTAATGTTCCCCATATTTTTTTTTCTTTATTTCTGCCTATAATTTGTTTTACTGCGTATCAATATACTGTAGAATCATAAAACACTGACTGTTATTTGTTTGGAAGCTCAAGGATGGTCTCTGTATATCTATGGTGTACGACTGACTTTAGACATTAGTCTGAACATTACATATCTTTTTAAAGTTTTAAATCATATCAGATCCGTAGCATTTTGATTTATTACTGGATTAAGGAATTAATCAGAATGTTTGCACAGGGTTTTAAGCCCACTATATCGTCTTTTATTCCATTGAACCAAAGTTACATGATAACACCAAATATTAATTATGTTTGAAATAGTCAATTGAAACATTATTCATACAGTATGTATTATATTCCACATCACTTTTGTTTGTTTTGGATATGTTCGGCTATAAAAGTCTTTTCCTGCTTTGTGCGTGTGTATATCTGCGGACAGTATGCGTTTCCAAAATTAATTGTTTTACAATTCACTTTATAATGCAGGAAATTCTATGTATACATACAAATACACATACACATATACATACACATATACAAATACATATAACTGGCACAAAAAAATAATATAATAATGTTATAAGATAAATATCTGAGCTCTTTTTCAGTAATTATTTATTTTTTTAAAAATCTATAAATTTATTAGCGTTTGAAAGACTATGCACATTTATAAAAGTGCAGAGAACATTTTAAAAACATTAAATGTCTCATTTGCATGCCAATTTTTTTTCTGGCATGTATTTATCTTTTTCAGAGGTACTGAATTTCTTTAATTTTAGTTGCGCCTGTTTGAATGTCTGTGTGCATGTTTGTTAATTACAATTTTAAACAAAATGTCTGCAAAGACTCTTTCAACAACTCTAATATTTTATTATTTTATTTATATATTTTTTTCAGTTTGGATATTCAACATTTTCCCTAATACAGATGCAATATATGATTATATTTTTTAAATCATAGATGCATTTTAAATATAAATAAATAAATAATAATAATTTAACAATAAACAATACAACAATAAATAATTTAACTGAATTGTTAGCGTAAGCATCCAGAGAATAATACAGTAAATACAGTATACTTGCAGTATACAAAAGCCATTGTCTCCATGTATGGGCATCTGTGTATGCACACATAATGAACTTTTAATTGTTTAACAATATAAAAAGTTAATTGAAATTTTTGCTTTAATTTTTAATTCATTAGAATGACAATTTTCAGCCAATCGGCAGACATGATCTTGACTTGCACAATCACACAGCTTCATGAAAACATTCAGCTTAATGTACTAATGTTTTGATTTAGGATGAAAAGGTTAAGCCGGGACATTTTCCACCACCTGCAAGAAAAATTACGAATTCATTGTATTTAAAATTATGTCTTTTTTTTAGATTCATATTTATTTTATTTATGATACATATGTTTAAATTGTCTTACATTCAAATCATAATGTATTAGTTTTCTGACTGTTTTTTATTTATTTTATTTTATTTTTTTCTACATTTACTCGTGCCCTGCTCCTCTGATCTGATCTGCTGTCCATGATAGATGAGGTCAGAGGCCTTATCACACCTCAGTGATTTCTATGTAAAAAAAAAATGTAACGTATTGGTTAAAACATTAAATGCAATTCAATACAGAAAATTCAGCTAATTATTAGAACATTTTAGTATATTTTTAAAAAATTGCATTGTTTGATTAATTGCATCTATCTCCAAGCAGCAGTGAGTCCACCCAAGCCCTCACCCTTAGTTTCCATTATACACACAACAAAATGTGATGTTATATAAATACATAAAACATCTGTGTAAGATCTCTCTTAAATCTCAATATATTTCTGCTAAAAACCACGACATAAATATTATAATACCAACAAAAATGAAAAGCTTACAATACTAAAACCACCTTTAACCCCAGCAGCAATCCTGGTTCATGTTTCTTTGGATCTATCTTACCTGCCAGGAGCAGCAGATGATTTCCACCCCTCATTGCTTGGCCAGTGTCACACATGCAAGAGAAACAACCCTATGAGAAGTGCCAAGAACTGACCAGGCTAACAGAGTGACTGTTTCGATTATTCAGTCATGTTGAGGAAGTTGAATGGGGAAGGGGGGGGGGGGGAGGGGTGGTGTTCTTCCTAGAAGCTGACCAAAAGTCATCTTGTACAAGGAGACAAATGCATGCAAGCTCATTAATAAGAAAGAAAGAGATGACAGTGAATTCAAAGTAAATACATATACCATAATGACAAAAATGACAAAAGGGAGAAACTGAAAGTAGTGTTGTAGGGAATGTATACAACAAGTCGAAACCCTCAGAAAGACGACACAGAGGCAAGGTTTGTAGAAAGTGGGCTCTGTTTATTCCTGGACTGACCTGACATTTATATCCCTCGAAATCTGTTTGCACATTCACACTTGTGAATGTAGTGATGATGTAGTGTAATGTAGTGATGACTTGGACCATCACCAAAATGTCAAGGTGACGTCTCATTGTTCCAGGTCTTTCCTGATACTTTTTGTCATTTCCAGTGATTCCTGAGTCTTGTGTGAGGGAGTGCGTGTATGCTCGTGCATGTGTGTGTGTGTGTCATCCTGGTTGACTTGATTCTACGTGCTGGTTCGGAATGTCAACTTCCTGTCTTGTATTGTTTTGGAAAGTTTTGGCAGTGCTATGTGGTTATGTGTGTGTGTGCTTATTAGGTGTGGTGTCATTCGTATTTCCTAGTCTGCTGTTTATCTCAGACCCCAAAGCAGAATAACACATTCATTCAAATGTCAATACTGGTCACCTAGTCAGGCCAGATTTCTCAATAGCAGATGCTTCAGAAAGCTTTTAACCTTTACAGGCAGTTGATAAGTTCTTTATAACAATTATAAATGTTATATGAATCCTATAAATAATTTTAATAATAATGGTAATTTGTAAGATCAAGGAAGTTCGTCAGAGCTTAAGCTGAACCTCATACTCCTTTTACAAGAGCCCCTTACACATCAAAATTAGTGGTGTGTTCAAGTGTTCACTGGCATAATATAAGAAAAACTATTCTCAGGCATCTAAGAATAAATTATTAAGTTTACACCTGACCTTTATAATTTACATCTCGCAGCTCACCTATTTGTTTAATTTATGTGACTGAATGCAATATAATGGCAGTATGATGACATCACATGTTAATGTGATAGATCTGATCATGCAAACAATACACCAGCTGCATTTTTAGGAGCATCTGGGGAAACCATTAAGAGGTACAGTACTTGAAATGTTCAGTCTTATTAATAATAGTATTAATAGAAGCTCCAGTCATGCAGTTGCTACATTTAACCAGAATTGACCGTCAACCGTCTATTTGGTTTCAGAGAAAAAAGTTTCTGGGCCATAAAGAGGAAACTGACTCATATTTTGGCTAACCCTATGAGGGTGTGAATAAACAGGCATAGAAGCTCTGAGGCGATAAGAGAAAAACAAATATAGTTTTGATCTAAAGTAACGTGACATTTGTCACTTAACATATGACAATGTTGTCAAACTGTCCATAACACATGTGCTCAGATCAGGTTTCAAAAAATGCTGATGTATCACTCAGAAGCTTAATAGCATGTCATTTTAGGGCAGCACTTTGTAATCAATTGTAATGTGCTGGTCATCCAAGGACACTGTGGGTTTTAAGTGTTAAATTAGTACTGCTAACTTCTGCAGATACAAACAGAAAGCAACTGATGTCTGCTCGACAACTTCTGCTTTTCTGCAATGTGCAAACGAAGAACACGTTTTTTAGAGATTACATTGCTACTGACTCCTCTCCTGCACCTTAAAGGTGATGTATACATGCTCAGTGACTTAAACATCCAAAAGCAAAAGAAAACTGTATGCAGACATCTCTGTATCAAAGCTGTTCTACTCAAAAGGCATGATGAGTTATTCATAGGTGACACATTACAAACCAAAATGTGGTGGGTTTATTCTCTGGTTTGTTTCCCAGAATTCAAACAAGGGGTCAGTTTCACTTGTGCAGTAGCAGTTTTGCAACTATTGCAGTAGTTGTAGACTTACTGTCGTTAGCAACACTTATGTACTGTAGCAACACACAAATTCTCACCCTGTCATGCTTATGGACTCCATGTTATCATTTCTATGTGTTTTTGCTGTCTGTGTGTCTGCGTCTGAGTTACAGATTGCTTCACTCTTCGAGTTACCTCTAGCAACCTTTTCACCTTCCTCGTCATTCCATTCATTAAATCCTTTAAAGCTTCCCCCAGCCTTTGGTCCTCGCTTTTGGTTTCAACGATCACCTACACAAATTGTAACACATCCTTTGCTTTCTTCTTCAGTTTTATTCATGATTCTCAGAGTTGAACTTTTCTAAGAGGAAGTGAAAACCAGATCAAACCAGTGTGAATGTTGAAACACACATATTGGGACATTTGTATGTCATAAGAACTGTTTTTAAAATTGCAAATAGAAAATGGTCACACATTCTTGAGACATTCAAAATCATTCTGAAACTTATTTTTTAATGCTCTCATGTAAAAGAGTGTTTGAGATCTCTGTTTCAGTTACTTGAAATGGCCACCAGAGTCCAGCACTGCATCGGTTTTCCTTGAGTCAATAATGCATGAATGAGGCCTTAAAGCAGGTTTGAGCCCATATTTCCTTGACTGTGTCAGTGTACAGTAGGTGTAGTGTGTACAGTGAGCAGGTGCAACTGTATTTAGGGCTGTGAGTAGTCTCAGTCTGAGTGCAGCAGTAACAAGTAGTAGTGAATCTAAAGATGTGATGATTATTATGTATTATTTGAAAAAGATTTTCAGTGCAAGTACTCTGACAAAAAATATCAACCACATTTATATTAATGAGTACTCGCACGGAAAGTGTTCAGATATCATTCTTTGTTTGAAGCCAGTGATTTTAAGCAATACTTTCTCACAGCTTCACAGCTTCGATTTCATAAATCAATAGCTTCTGTCTCATCCTGCCCTCTCCTTCTGTCTCTTCTTCTGCTTTTGTTTTCTTTTCAGCCTAACTCTACCTCACCCAAAGCAAACTAACTGCACTCACTAAAACACACAGGGAAAAAAAACATAAAATAAAACCTAGCCAGCATTTTCTTACTACTGTATGCTCCATCCATCTGCCCGTGACCCACTTTTCTCTCCTTGCCTTTGGCATGAGAGGTGTTAACACAGAAAGCAGGAGGAAAGCTAGTTTCTGGTAATAAGGACATTGGGTAGCAAAGGCAGTGGAAGCGCCAAGGTAGGATGAAAGTGGGGTGAATATAAACCGTGGAGTGGTGCACCATTAAAGGAGAGCACCCACTGGAGCTCTTATCAAAGGTTACAATGCAGGTGTCATGTCGTCCTTGAGAGGCTGAATTTGTCAGGATTCATCTACATCTCTTAACAGAGAGCACTATTGTGTGCATTAATGTATTATAACCAAGCTCGCCTTCCTCTGTCCTCCATCCTTCTCTTTGATAGGCTCTAAAAGCATAAAACAAGCATAAGGGCAGTTTTTCACTCAAGCACTCTAGCTGCGTAAATGAAATTCACTGACATAGAATTATTATATAAGGTTACTTGGTATCGTCACACATATCCAACTTTAAGGGTACTTAATGCATTATTTCTGAGGTAAGTTGTTGGTTACCTCTGTTCTGCAACTTTTTCTTTTGAGTTTTAAAGTTTTTTGTTATTTTGCCCTGACAGTTTGAGTCTAGACGTAGACAGGAAATATGGGGTGTAGAGCTGACATACAACAAAATTCCCCATGTGAACTGTTGTGGTTATATCGAATCTATCTCAACCACCAAGCTACCGGACGTTCATAGTGTGGTGTCGTTGTTTTGAGTTTTCTTTCCACCTCTTGAAATCTGTCCTTGCAGCAGGTGTCATAACCAGTTTACCATGTGACAACAACATGTGCCAAGTGTAGATCCCAAACATTTACCCAGTGGGACACAGATAATGATGCAGTCACGCCTTGAGCCTGTCAAAAACCATATGGATCTTCAGAACAGGACTGCTGGAGAACGACACCCTGGTGGGGTAATCACAGTGTTCTCTGGACCTTAGCTGCATGACATAGGCAACCTTGCTGTCTCTCTGCCATGTTTCCTGTCATGTTCACTATCTAACTGAAAACATCAACAGTCATGTGAGTGTATTTATTAACATTGCCACAAAGTGTCTACTGCTGTACCGAATGTAGGGGTAAGTAAGAGAAAGAAATACGCAAGGAGAGAGGAGGTGGCGAAGTGGTTGGCCATGGTTGTTTTGAGTCCAAGTGAACCCAAACAGAAGGCCTCAGCTTTCTCTTGTTGTTTCATGCTATAGTGCCTGCAGGCTGCAATGCTCAGATTGCAGCCTGTGATTCCATTAATTTCCGATTTTCAAGTGACAAATTCCACAATGCCACGATGCATGAAATCGATCTTGCATCGTGCAAAGCTTCTGCGTTCGTGTACTTGTATGGACCAAGTTTCAGGCCTAAACTAAATGTTTTGATTCTTTAAACATAATTTTCCATCCCTTTTGAGTGTACAACCAAGCACGACACAGGGGATACTGTCAAGGAAAGAATGTCTGAAAATGGTGCCATTACCCCCATTTGAATGATTGTCGCGTCTTGCCCCTCTTGACAACAGCAGATTGTGGGTGTTGTGAACATCTATACATACTTTTGCTTACAGATGTAGTTGGCCAACATGTCTTAAAGCTGCTGTAAGCATTGTTGGCATTTTAGCTGACTTCCTGTCTGTTTTGCATTTAGAAATCCCCTTCCTTCTCTCCACATCACCATACTTGCACAGCTCCTTTTCTTTGTTCGAAGCAGCTCGCTTTGCCTATTTCTTTTCTTTAAGCATTTTTCTTCGCTTGGCATGTTTGGCATGTAGAAAAACCATCACAAGGAGTGCTGAAACTGGTAGCTACTAGCTAACCATGTTCTGCCATTGCCAGTAAACAGGAGGATCCTGTTGAGTGTTCACGAGCAGACAGGACAACCTCTTTATGGAGTTCCCTGCCTTGATTGGATAAAGTGGGCAGAGATACTGACCAAACATAACATTAATGTTGAAAAATAGCGCTATTTAACACTTATTTTAATAAGAACATAATGCTTACATTAGCTAGCTTAGTTAGTTAGCTTCAAGCATATGCCAACCTTTAGCACACTGGAGTTCAGATCATTGGTCTTGAGTTTTTAGGACAAGGAAGTAATGAAAACCCTGGGCAAATGATGACATGTTTTTATTTTTGAAAATACTGAGCAACCCTTGAGGTCACACATATTTTTGTTATATTAGTAGATAATGGTTTGATCCTAAATCAGTCAATCAGTGTAATTTTGGATTTGCAAACCAAGGTACATCAGCTGGACTGACAATGTAGCAGGTACATCCCTACATTTGAAAGTTTCAAATTTGATGTTTGATTGCAGCTCTCCCATCAGTTCAATCAGTGTATGTTCTTAAATGGTTTATCCAAAGCACTAAAAAGAAAAGTAGGTTGAGGTCTGTGCACCATCCAGAGTAGTGTGGGCATTGTTTCTGAGGCTGTTGAGTCTCTCTAATCTAATTTTCTAAGGCGGTAAGCACAGCATACACAATGCTAATCAGCTCCACTGCGCTGGGATTTGGACAGAAGTCCCTGCAGCAAATATCTCAAAACCTGACCAAATAAAACCAAAAATGTTTGCACGACAAGATACCCCAAGGGTGCCAAAATATGTTTGAGTGTTTTTCTTTTTCTCAGTGTGTGAGTTACGTGAAAAGACACTTTGAATGACAGAAAAAATCGCATCATTCCTCTACATTTGTTCAAAGTCGAGGTTGGTCACTAAAGGTAGCACAAACTGTTCCAGAACATGTAGCTGCTATATCTGTCACCATCTTTTATTTCTAATGCATAGGTAATAAGGCCACATTTTATGAATGCAAAAAAAAACCTCCATACAGTTTTCCTTTATTTTCATGATGACCTCTGCATCAAAGACGCAAGTGGAACAGTGAAGTGGCCTGAATCCATCCACTGTCCGCGTGACACAAGTAAAGATAAAGGGGGGGTGGTGGTGGTGGGATCATATCGTGGGACAAGTGTGAGTGTGTTTGATTGATGGAGTGACTGAAATAACGAGCAAGAGAGAGAGCGGGAAAAGAGGGAGGGGAAGAGTGGTTGAAATGCGATGGAACAGTGAGAGACAAAAAGACGGAGAGAGGGAAGAGAGAAATGAGGAAAATTGGGGATAATTGAATAGAAGAGCACTTGGGCGCAAAAAAAAAACAGAGAGAGCAACCGACAGAGAGGGTGAAGAGTCAGTACACAGTGGAAGTACAAAGAGAGGAAGGAGAACGAAGGAGAGAGATCAATCTGGCAGCCGAAGTAGGAGAGACTGAGAGAGAGAGAGGGAGACAGAGGGAAAGGGAGAGCACGCCACGCTGGAGAGAGAGTGCGTGAATGTGTGTGTAAGATAGAGAAAGGGAGAGACAGAAAGAGAGAGATGGCTAAACCGGGGCACAGAGTAGGTGAAAGTGTGTGTGTGTGTGAATGAAAAAGAGAAAGAGAGGCTGCACGTTATAGTGGCTCAGGCTGGCTCGCACCGATGCACATTTAAAGACTTGAAGGCATGAAAATGTGATTTTTGGAAGAGAAAGTCACTTTCTCTCTTTTTTTCCCCTCATCTATATTTTATCAACTGGATCTTGCTCTCATTTTCTAACCCCCGTCCCTTTTTTTTTTTACTCTCTTTGTGGTTTATGAAGGAGGTCACTGCAGATAAAACAAGGAGCAACACAGCCCGGACTGCAGACTAAAAGGTATTTACTTTCCTAAGTTTGGTTATTTACTCAGACTTTTGGTTGGGATTAACCACAGCTGTGTCTTTCTCACAATCAAAGACATGTTAAGTGTTCAGAATACGAAAAAGGCAGCAGAAAATGATAAAATGCTGACAGAAACCTGGCGTGTGAACTATGAATGGAACATGAAAGATGTGAAGTATTGGGCACGCAAAGAAGGAAAGAAATTATCTTTAGCAGCAAGGTGTGTGAAGGTGAAAACCAAAGCGCTTCACAAGCAGAAGTGGGTGCTGCTGAAACTGTGGCAGAGAGAGTGGGGGGGGGGGGGGGGGGGTACATGTCCTCTGAGGCCTGATTCCCATGTTTTATGGAGGTGGGGAAGAAGAGTAAAGTGGGACAGAGAAAGACAATTACAAAGATCACAGAGCCTTCAAATAGAACTCTATAATAATCGCACATATCACTCCAGAACAGCTTTAACACTGATTACTGAGAGAAAACTGCTCCACTGTGGTGCATATAAGCTTTATTAGTGAGGGTATAAAGCAGCTGTAATAAAGCAGATTTGTTTGTGTAGTTAATGTGAATCACTGAGGTTAAATTACATAGACATTAAGGTGTCTTTCTGACTAAAAGGATTGCTGCCAGACATTTTCTGCTGGACACAGTGGGCAGTGACGGTGGAAAAGTTCATTCCTCTAAATGAGGCTTTCATGCTGAAACCGACTTTATGGCCATAATTGGATCCCTTGTGACTTGTTAAGACCCTGTTTCATGTAGATTTATCCGTGTTCATTATGACTCATAATTGCACATTGCAGTCTTTTACAACCGCTCCTCCACAGTTACAGTGCAAAGTAGGTTATGACCTGTTGTATCGCAGTGCATAGAAGAGAATTAGGGCAATAATTGATGCAGGTGGCATAAGCTAGAAATCAGTCTGGGAAATGTTAATACTTGTGCTTATGTAAAACCTACATTTATGTAATACCTATTTTAATACTATCCAGACACTTACAGCTTTGTATTACATTTTACAGAATCAATTGAGAGCTCATCAACACCCACATTTCACACACTTGTGTAGCTGCGACTTATCAAAACCGTTACCTGCTCACAGCATTCAAGGTGTCAGCTGGTGGAAAGGTGGAAACCCTCTAAGGACCCCAGAGAACTGACTCACACACACACACACACATACACACACACACCTAAATGCAGAAGTGTGGTCCAGCTCACTGCACTTTCATCCTATAGATACAACATAATTGACTTCGCACAGCCTCCTAAAACCTGCCCCTCGTGGTGTAATGCACAACAAGCAATATTGGCCCTAAAAGCATATTTTTCCCTCGGAGGAGTGCACCTGAGGGAATTCATTCGGAAAAAGAAGAAAATAAATGAGGCAATTTAGAGCAGAGTGGACACAGTAAGATTAATGGCCTCCTAACAAACACAGAACAATTGATCATAATAGAACAAAGGAAGCCAGGTGACATTATCAATCGGGAGGGACTTGGAGCGATTATACGTAATGTGTGACTAATGCCAAAAGAGAATGTGATTATGAAACAATTGAGTGGAAGATGAAAGACATGAAATACACTGAAAAGCTTGATGTGTCAGTGAAGGTGTGTGCCTCTTGAATTCAGGAAATTTCCACCACCACTGCCAACTTATTTCCACACCGTCCTGTCCTGCTGTTCTTTCCTGTCCGGTCCTGTTCTGCCCTCTCCCATCTCGCAGGAGTCAATCAACAGGCCGGTCAGTGTAGCAGATGTGACAATGCTATGTGGTCCAGCAATTCTCCAGGGTTTGGTATGGAGGGAGTGTAAAGACAAAAGACAGACATGCTGAGAGAATATTTCCAGTGACAG
Organism: Pagrus pagrus; assembly: GCF_965226575.1. Taxonomy (NCBI): domain Eukaryota; kingdom Metazoa; phylum Chordata; class Actinopteri; order Spariformes; family Sparidae; genus Pagrus; species Pagrus pagrus. The sequence continues at coordinate 15,359,437 of NC_140208.1, read as the reverse complement.
CTCACTGCTGTGGAGGAAACACAGCTAGGCTCTAAAAGCTGCAAGCTACTACTGTATCTTTGAAGCAGAAATGCAAAACCCACTACAAAATGTTCCTTAAATCAGTCCCACGGGAGTATTAAACTGGGCTACAGCTGTACGGAGCCATAAAAAAAGCAAAATAAACACGTGTGCCCATTCAAAACCACACACTTGAACACACACACGCTCATCAGCTCCTAATTCAAGGACAAACTGCAAAATCTGTGCAAAGAAATACCACAGACTGCCTACTGTCCGACATTTAAAGTGTCATCATCAAATAACACTGAGAAGTAATTCATTGTGTAAATACAAATTATCATTCAATATGATTTTTAATGACCTTCTAATTGTTATTTGTCAGCATCTCATTGTTGTGCTCATTAAGATGGAACGCGAGAGAGGAGCTGTTTCCCCTGACTCTGCAAGCTTTTCATTATTACATACAGGGAGATTTCCCCCAGGGGAAAGATCTGGAGGATTGCCGTAAGCCATGAAAACAGAAGCCGGCAGAACGTAACACATCCACCATTATGAAGAGCTCAAACAGCTCCGGCTTTACCATTTCTGAACACAACTTCAAGTTAATGACTGAAAAATACAGTCACACTCTTCTCGCACAGATGGCTCAGAAAACAACAACTGGCTTTTAGATGCACTGATTAAAGGGACTTTATAACAGTAGTGTGTACCTTGCAGCTTTTAAAGCAGGACTAACTTGGTAAATCTAAGTTATGACACTAAAACAGGAATAATATATCACTTATAAATCTCACTGTTTGCTGATATAAACCAGATGGCCCCTCAGCCAACGAGATTTGGCTATTGTAACAAGGTAGTGTTGATCTGATAATTGTCGAGAGCAGGTGTAAAGAACACATGGTCTGATATTGCCATATTGCTGTTGTCCCTGGGACTTCATTATTAATGTTGCTCCACAAGCATCAAAGCAACAGACCAATCGCATTTTTGTAATCTTGTAGCATTGCAACTCGGGAAGATCAGAAAAATAGACACATGGGAGAAGTTATCCTTTGTAAAATGTGGTTAATGTGATGAAAGGGCCTATTTTAGCCTAAGCTTAAGTATTTCTGTAGACTGCACCTAACCATAGCATAACAGAAACCTGAAAAAAAGAGTAAAGTGTAAATAATAAGTGAATAGTTATAACAAGAGTCCAAAACTTAACCCACTCAGCCACGATGGCTTGCTCTAGATACAAGATTTGTAGCAAAAATTGTGGAAAAAAATTAGATTTTATTCATCCCAACCTACATGTGATCAATTAATACTTATGTGACTAATCAATAAACATAAGGACGATAAGAAATCATCGTCAATAAATGGATGTGATCATAAACGTAAATGTGACTCAGTAGATAATCGTGTATGAAACTCTTGTGAGTAGCTGTGAGGAGAAAGGGGCTGGAGTATAAGAAAAGTGTGCTGTTCCACTGAGGTATGTGGAGACAATCAGACAAAGAGAAGTATCAAACAAAAAAACAAGAACATCCAGAGAAGATGGAAGGAGAAGATGATAGTGTCTCAAGGACAGAAAATTGTAGCAGTAGGTGTGTGTTTACAGTTAACTACAAGGACTGAGTTTATTTCTCTCTACAAGTCATGTGGTTAGAGGTCTGAACCTATCTGGCCCAGGTGAAGAAGATCCTGGTGCAGCATTAATTATGATAACCATGATATATGATGTTCCAAGTCCCAAAACTATGACATCACAACAACATGATTTGTCGGTATAAACGATGGTCCTGTAACAAACATTAATCATGATGTTCAAGGAACAACGCCAGCAGGTGATATCAGATACACCATGAAGCACACGCCTTCCTTCAAATATCTTGGATAGAAAGCACACATTTATTACCTTCATTGCTTTTTCCATCGAGCATCTAACCCCGGCTGCTATAGACGTGCTCCCCTAGAACTAGCGTTGCTCCCATTTGATGCCAAATACCACGGGTGTGTGAGAGTTTCTTCACACTCTCTCTTGACCTCCTAGCAGAGGTGGACAATCTGACAATTTTAGATCATAATCAGGCGAATTCAGGCGAATCACAGCAATCTTTTCCTCTTAACCTCTTACTTCTGTTTCTGAACTTCACATAACCTCATTGACTAGCAGGTCTGCACTATGTGAACATACCAATAGAGTGGCTCATGGGAATGTTCCTTGGGTGACGTGTTGTGAACAATTCAACGTGAGTTGTAGATAGCAGCATTACGGATGAGGAGCTTGTGCCAAAAAAGACTGTCTATAATGTGATATTGTGTTTTAATGGTGTAAAGGGAGAAAGTCTCAGGCTATTTCAAATCTGGCTAAAGTCTGCAGGGCATTTTAAAATTGAGATTGTGGATCGTGATTGGATCATGATAATGTTTTATAGCCAGATCACCCATCCCTTCCTCCTAGGCTATAAATCATACTGGTTTATGGTAAAAGTTTATTAGAAAATCTTTTATTTGGAGCACACAGCTACAATAGTCATAAGTTTAAAGTGCAAAGATAAGAATGAAGGGTCTTTCTGTCTGTAGAACCAATTACAGCCCATTACATGGTATGGTGGACAAACTCTAATGGGACCTGACAGGCGTCGACATGGTGCTCACTTTGTCAGCCGTGTCTAATAGTATTTATTAGTATCTTGTTGACTTTTGTCTCTCAGTGTTACCTTAATGTCAAAGGACGTGCAAGGTAAGTGGAAGTGTCACTAGTGGGCAGTCTATTTGTGGCTGTTTATCTGCCATGAAATTCACCTCAAAGCCTTAAACCTGCGCTCACCTCCATGTGTCCGACTAGTTTGTCTGTGGCCTGCTTTCATTGTATCTGAGGCCTAGTCGGGAGCTCTGTGACAAGTATAAAAGACAAAGATGTAAAAGTGATTCCATACAAGGAAATCTATAGATGTTCTGTTTTGTTAGAAATGTTTTGAACGTGCATCTGTGCTTCTTTACTTTTGTTGTGAAACAGAAGGCAACCTGCTGCACGGTTGCCTTTTAAGTCTCTGTTTTCATGACATTTTAATGCACTTTCTGTCATTTCATGTGTACTGAGTGAAAGAGGAGTTTGTGCTGTATAAAGTTAGCAATATGTTACTTTTGGACATCTTATAAATTTTTTATTAGATACTAATGGTCCCGGTATCTGGTGTCATTTAAGTAATTGCTGAAGGGACTACTTTATTACAAAAACAGACAATTAAAACAACATTGCTTCTCGTATATTAGCCCGCAAGGATTAGCTCATAAATCTGCAATAATAAGATCCAATAACACATTTGAAATATTAGGTTGTTCGTTGAGCTTCATTAATATTATATTAAAATTGAAGGTGCAGATGAAATCGTGTTTGCGAAGTACAAGGAACTTGTACGTATGCCACATGGGCAAAAATGTGAAACACAGATTCACGTAACTTTGGGTCGTGAAGATTTGGGGACCTGAAAATGAGGACACGGGCCAGTTGAGAGAAACCCTAATCTAGGGATTTCTGTTGTATAGTCGGACAAAGAAGCTTTAGCTACTCTATCCAACAATGTTTACAGCAATGGGGAAGTCTCTAAAATAGCGCAGGGGATGTTCACTCCTAAATTTGTGCTGCATTGAGGTCTCCCAGCCCATCCAGCCAAGTTTAGCCTAGGCGAGGCCCTCAGCGCACGCTCCACCTGACCCAATTATATCCAGTCTGAGGGGAAAGATAGCCCACTTTGATCTACATGAGACCGCCAGCCAAGCTCTAGCTGACTGGTCTGGCACTTGATGCAGCTTTCTGCTAGACATTTTTCCAGAACGGATGTGTTTGAGTGCTGCTTTAAGAGTCAAACTGTGGACTGTGTGTGTGTGCGATCACAGAGTGATCATGTGCTGGGAACATCAGGCGAGCGGCGCGTAACGTGTGAAGTAAGCTGCGGCCCCTTTTTCTTAAAAAAGATCGTCCTTAGTGAGGTGGCGATGGGAAGGATAGAGCTGCAGCACAGATCAAAGGGGCAGGATGTTTATTGTGAAACAGAGAGCTGGGGGTAATTATTTTAATGATGCACTTAATTACTGATTAGCAGGGTTATCGTTTTTTGTTTGATTAATTCCGATATGCAATTGACTGAAAGGTGCCTGATTGTGTTGGATAGGAGACTTTCTCTCCCCTGCTGAAGGAAATCAGGATCTTTGGGTGCATGGAGGATGAATCTATTGCTGGTGTTGTTATCTGCCTGTAAAATTAATTCAATTAAGCACTTGCAGTTTATCAGATTTTATCAAGCAGAGATTTAATTACTGCTTGAAAATGCCAAGCCTGGTCATCATAGCAGAAAAGCCTACAAATCAATACATTTTTAATGCCAATTTTCATCTTTTAGAGATCATTGACATTGAAACCTAAAGGATTTGTCCATTGTCTTGTCCTTTGAAATGGATTTAATGAGTTCTGATGCTATAGGGTACCTATTATCATACCCCGGCTTAGCTCTTTCCCCTTAAACTCCTACATCAGAGCACCGCCCCCAGACCTGATGGCTAGTGCTGCACCATTCATATAAAACTTAGTGCCTCCCCCCACCCCCACCCCCCAGTTTAGTGAGTCATCCCATCCACCCTGTGTTGGAGGAGGCCTAGAGTGTTCTTGATGGATCCTCGTCACTGGCGGTGTGAAAAAGGCTGAAGGGTGGAGACCCAGTGAAAGAGAGGGATATAGAGGACAGAACTTGGCCGCTCCACTTTCGCAGGACATAAAAGTGGGACAATCTGTTCATTGGATGATCTCCAACTCTACTTTCTGGGGACCGATACACTGAAAATATATCTATACACATGCTCTGTCCTACATAGGGAGAGAGTGAGTGAGTGAGAGAGAGAAAGAGAGACATTGACAAAAAGAGGAAATGAGTTGAACTGACTGTCCATTAGGCCTTTATAGTACATAGTGCTGGGACTGTACTAATGAATATTTATTTGAGAGGAGATACCCCTGCAGCACACAGGCAACACTCTGTCACAACAAACTCTATAGAGCATTCACAGAGATGTGAGTAGTGACACTTAGATATTTTAACAAAAGATAGTTAATAAAACAATTTCTAATTTAAAATTCTGTGAAATTGGGAGGAAACATTAAGATCTCCAAGATCTAACATTATTTTTCCTTGTGCACAATTTGCAACGCAGTAAACTTGAGTTTGACTTATCAGCCAACACATGAATAATGTTTTGTTTATAAGGAACCCCCAGGACTAAAGAAACTAAACGAGCTCCAAAGTCATTATTGCAACTTTGCTAGGCTTTGCAAAAAAAGCAACGTGTACAGAAAAGGCAAGAGACAAGAGATACCACTAATCTCTCTCTGCAAATCCCTCCATCCATCCATCTTTCGTTACCAGGTGCTCAAGGAGGGTATCTGTCTCTGTCCTCGTTAGCATGATTAATCAGTTTCCTGATTCTTCATCTTGCTTTCACTCAATTTCCTATCTGTGGACTCACGTCGGCCCAGATCTATCGAATTCCTCTGTTTGAGTCTCCACATGGCTTCTAATCATCAGAAGTCAAGCTGCCGGATTGGCATCCCATGGGTAGACCGACTCGCCAACTACTGAAATCTTCAGATGTTCCTCTTTTCTACTCATCTCTACATTGCATGACTGTTGAAATTTTTATCCAAGTTTTGAGTTAGAAGATCTGGAAAAAAAGCAATTGTATGACATCATTGGTTGTGTTTTGTAGCTGTTAAAATAGTAATCAGGTGCCCATATGAACAACAAACAACAGATCCTGTCTTGGTGCACGTCCAATATAAGTGATGTGGGACAAAATCTTGAGTGTATGAGTCATCTGTGGCTAAATTTTATGTGTTTATTTTGTAATGTGTAGGTATGCAGATCTTTAAAAAGACATGCTAATGTTAAAACAAATATACCAATACAGGTAGTCATGTCTCTTGCTGAATTCGTTTCCCCTCTTATGGTCCCAAAATAGATATTCAAATGGTTCATACCTGTGTATTTTTTCTGATATGGAATAATTCAACCTCATTGTTTGACAGCCATATATTTGGCATCTGCCCCACAGTTAATTACAAGTTAATGGGAAGAATTGGTGTATCACCTGCATGCAAAATTGGGCTTTGGTGTAAACTTATTTGTCCTTTGTCCTTATTTGGTAAAATCCCTCAAATCACATTCACAGATTAACCTTGGACAATAATTTTGTCTCACAACAGTTTAGACTGCAGGACTTAAAGTTGTGTCCAGCCATATTTATAAAGCTACTTGATACAACTGCATCAGCTGTAATAGGTATGAGCAAAACGTCATAAATCTTGCACACCAAAAGATAATGGTTGCTTTCTGTCCGTCTATTATCTGTCCGCGGTGGCCTGCATTTCCCAGAGACCATCATAGCCTCTTAAAATCTGCCTTCACAGCAAATTAAGGAATTAAATCAGATTTTGGATGTTTTATATTACTGCCCTTTGTAAACAATAAAAAATAAGCCTAAATTCTTTCTGACATTACAAGTTACCCGTACTTAGGATGTGCAGGGTGCACTGACCATTTTTGAATATAGAAGTAAAATATCTGACAATAATCAAATAAATCAATAAGTCATATTGACGGAACAATACAAGCGAGTGGTTGAAAAAAAGAGGAGATTCAGTGTAAGACAGTGAAAAATGAGTTTTCTGCCTCTGAGACGATGCAGAAAGACAGCTCTGTCAGGAGAGTGAAATTCATTCCTCTCTCCCACCACAGTTTTTCCCAGGAGAAAGAAAAGTCAAGACTGGTTGGAGAGATGATGGCCAGCCCAGGGACAGGATAGACAAACAGCTGGCAAAAGAAAACTGACTAAGTCTGAGCTATTGTGTTAGCGTAGGAGTTGAGTGACAAGACGGGCAAGGCAAAACGAGACAAGCTGCCTCATTCCTGATGGTGGAGGAGAGCGTTTCAGGACGTGTGATTGGGGTTGCCATAGTTAGAACATGACATCAAATAGCATTTCTTTTTCTACAGATCTCTACACCTCCGTTCATCCTGCTTTTATCCTTACGTTACTGTAGATTTTGGCCTAGTTCCCCCACTCATCCCTCTTCCAGTAACGGTCGTCCTCTCGCCCCCACTTTTTTCTCTCAATCTGATTACTCTGCTTTATGCAAACTACAACTCTCTTTGTCTTTCTCTCTTGTGTATTCCCCTTTCGCTTTTACTTCCCAATTATAAGGCTCCTGTCTACTCTCAGTCTGTCCCTCTGGTTCCTTATCTGGCCTAGTGCAGACTCAATGTTGTTCAATATTTGATGAGACTTTGTTCATAAATCAACCTCCTCTATTCTCTCCTGGTGTACTTGAATGATGGTGTTAATCTCCAAAAGATGCAGTTAACATTCTGCTCTTCATCAGCTATTGATTAGAGTGGTTTCTGGCCTAAATGTGATACAAATATTTTGAACATGTAAATCATACTCATAACAATGGCTAGCAATGGGTCCTATAGTGTGCAGTCCCCTACAAATACTGGTTAAATGTATGCTGAATATGGATTTCAGGTCATTGATGGCCTCTCTTATAATGTAGCTATTGATAACCACTGAGGGCCCTAAATGTACTGCCTGTGGTAAAAAACCTTAATGAAAAAAAGGTTTATATATGTAAGCCAGACTCACACTCTCTCCAAAGCACTTGTTTATTCCTTTATTAGATCACTTTCTCCTCATATATCCTAGATACCATACGACCCAGTCCGTGATAAGCATCAGAAAATGGATGGATGGATGGATGGATTGTTAGATACTTTGTTCTCGAGTGGTTGAGATTTTTTCCTTAAACCGTTCTTCAATTTTCTGGTCTTCCTTTCTGTTGTGGTTCACTTGCTCTGACAGACATTGTGTTTGCATTGAAGTGGCCCACCCTGTCACTCTCAGCGCATCTTGGGAAATTGACCACGGTCAAGTCCTCTACCCTCTGTGGTATCCCTCTTTCACCCAGAAATGCTCAACAAGCAGACTTCAGTTTAGCCAGTGAGACATACACAGACCAGGATTGGACTGTTTTGCATATATCAATCATTGAAACACTGCTGACTTTATAATTATACCATTTATAAATCAGGTCAAATTGAAAGTTGCAATTACTGCCGTTTAAAGTGTTGCTGGACTTAGTCAGGTTTACTATTTTTATTCTGACCATTTTCCAAGATGAAATTTCCAGGTCAGTCTTTCTTGATCTCTTTTTCAAAGGTCTAAAAATGTATTCATTCCATTTCCCTAAATCCAGACTCAAGAAAAATCAGAGGGGTTGCAAGATGAATAACAGTACAGGAAAGCATACAAAACAGAGAGCTTATTTTATCACACATTTCTCCAATCTGCTTTTTTTTTGTGAATTGTGAAAAGATTGCAACCAGTAGCCATCTACAGCCGATGATGAGGGGTCATAATTAAGATGTTGCTTCATTTTTAAGGGGCAGCAAGCCAAAAAGGATGCCATAATCCATACCCAAAACCTGAGTTTGATTCTGATGCCTTACCTTACTTAATACTAGAATTACCTCTAACCCAACCAACGAGCCAACCTCCAACACCTTGGGTTTTTTTTCTTCATCTTTCATTTTGTATGCAAAACCCCCAACCAAGGAAGATCAAAGAAGTCCTCTTGTTACAGAATTTTAAATATGGATAAACACCGATCAGCCACAGCATTAAAAAGGTGAAATGGGTGAAGTGAAAAACATTGATCATCTTGTTACAGTGCAATGTTCTACTGTTTACCACCGGCCCAAACACCATGCAGACCAAGTACACCCCCGATGACCGTGGCCTCCCCAGCGGGACAATGCCCCCTCACCGCAAAAAAAGCTCACAGAATCAATCTGACCTTCAAATTCCTCAGATCCCCATCCGTGGGCAGTGCCAGGACGAGTCTGATCCATAGAGGCAACAACATAGATTGCATTGTTTTCGCTGTAATTGTTGTGTAGCAGTGGTGGCAGGGGGTAAATGATGGTATTTGTTCTGCCTTGGTCCCTGTTGGTCTTAGTTTAATGGATTGCAGCACTATTGTTTGTATTTAGTTTCCTGATCATGATTAAAGGGCTACTTCTATGCACTGGGCATTATGCTTGTTTTGTTGTCTTGATTATTGTTTTCAATATCCCATTTTATCTAGCTGTGCTGTTAATGTTCTGTGGAGGCGGACTACACTTGAATGTATGCAGAGGAAACACTGGATTGGACTTGACTCTGACCTGTTGATGCATGGACACAGAACCTCTGGGGGTGTCCTGTGATGTCTGGCACCAGGCATAGGTGGCAGAACCTTGAGGGGTGTGAGGTCGGGCCTCCATGGACCAGACTTTTACCGGCATATCCAACAGGTCTTCAATTGGTATTTGAACTTGGGAATTTGGAGGCCAGAGTGGTGCCTTAAGCTCTTTATGACTATTTTAGAAACATTCCTGTGCAGTTTTTTGCAGTAAGGCAGTTTGGATCGTCCCGTTTAAATAGGCGACTGCATCAGGGAATGCCATTGCCATGAGGGGTGGACTTGGTCTGCAGCAAATCTTTGTGTGTGTTGTACATTTTAAATGGCATTGAATTGAATGCCAGTATCCAAGGTTTCCCAGCAGAGTATTGCATTTTAACAAGATGATCATGTTATTCACTTCACCTGTTAGTCCTTTTAATGTTGTGGCTGATTGGTGTACTCTATGACCTCTTCATCAAATGTCTCTGTTGGATCGCTGGCTCTTGGCTAGCTTCTTCATCTCTCCATTATTATTTATGTCAATTACAGGCCACTGTAAGCTGTGCCAGACACCTGTCGATGTCCTTGGTCACCGATAGAGGTTGATAAGTCAAAAGTCATAGATCACTTAATGCCCTTTAACCTCCATTAACACCATGTTTTCTACATATTTTATTAATAACCGATTGACCCTTTATCTGCATGTTGGTAATCTGTGATTGAATGAGTTTCGATCTGTGTCCTAATTTGAGTTGTGTCTCCATATTGTCATGTGATATTTTATTGAGTTCCATCTGTCCATCTAAGTGTTCTGGTACCCATCTATTTCAGACTCCCAACTCATATGATATTCAGAGCACCAAACTGCCAATGAGACAGTGGGAGATTCCCCGCGTCACTCACCATCATTAAGGCGGCTGTTGGCAATGTTCCAGATCTGCATGATGGCAAAGCCCCTGTAGCCAGACTTCACCACAGAAAAACCAGGACAGAACATATGGAGGCGCCAGTATGCCAAATCTGAAAAGCAATGAAACAATCTTAAAGCAAAAATCCACCCTGGTTACGACTGTTTTCAAGTAGCTGCTGGTGATGCAAGTTGTATTTGTGGGTCCATTTTATCATTTTATGGTACTTTCTCCTCCCTGCAGATAACTGGCCAGATACAGGCATATGTTTCATGTAATTTCAGTTTGTAGCAGGAAATGTTTTAGCTATCTAAAGAGGTTTTGATGTCAGTCCCTGAAGATCAAAGAACAAGGTCCTCTTTGTAGGCTTTATACAGACATTCATGAAAAAATAAATCTGTTGCACTTAAAGAATTTTTTCCACATAAAGAGCACTTGTTTGATTTTAATGAAGGGGCACGACTTTTCACTGCTGGAGAAACTCCTGCATCTTTGCAGCATACTTCAAATCAAATTGAATTGGGCATATTCTCACAAAAAAGGTACAAGCTGTGGAAGAAACAGACTATGAATGTTTGTAGAAGACAGGATTTGCATCTCCTTGAAGCAATAAAAAAACCTGCTTATTCCGTCTTGTGGAGGGCTTGTTGCATGAGCGAAATGTAGTCGTAGTAATAAAAAATATAAAATGCAAGTCTCCTTCAAAAACAATCCAATCCAAGACATTTTCATTTTGCAAAATCCTACAGTGTGCCTTGGATTGAGTGACTTGCATTTTATATTTTTTTCAAGACTATATTTCACCCATGCAATGAGCCCTTCAGAAGATGGAATAAGCAGAAGTTTCCGAAGAGCACCTGTATGTGATCACCATAAAAACCCAGCAGCGCTGCCACTCCATTGCCTTTGAGATGAGTAAACCTGTTCCCACTGAAAAATACACAACCTCGATGATTTACAGATTTAGCATGACTGCATGTGGTCAATAAGTTCTCAGCAATTGCAGTTAAAGGAATGTTTGAGGGTTGAAAATGCTATAAGCTATAAGCTTTATACACAGCAATAATCAAAGCAGAGTCCCAGTGTTCTGTGTTGTGAATCCACCACCTTGCTTGAGCAAATAAATTTCATTTGGTTTGGAGTATACCGCCAGCCATATTGTTTTTATTTTGGCTAGACAGAACATTGCCCAACAAGTTCAGGCATGTTTCTGAATGATGTCAGTTTCACATCACTGACCCATGTCGATATCATCAAGGAAGGTGTAGGGACAGTCAGTACAACAAGACGTCGATAACAACACCTCGATTACAAAAAACACCTGCATCCCAGTGAACATGATGTGTAACAGTGGACAAGTAACTTAGGGTGGAATTTTCCTTTAAGGAGCTCACATTTAGCTGTTAGCCCTGGGTTGTACCTCAGACATAGGTCGGCTCCATTACCACTAAAGTAGCAATGATCTTGACCTGGTGTGAAACTAAATTGCATATCCAACTCACTCTCTTCTGCAAAGAACCTGTGATGCAAATTCACAGAGTTTATATATAGAGCGTCTCTATCAGCCTGCTATTCCCCGATGCATTCCCAGTGGCTAAATGGAAAATGTGGACCAGCTCTGTGCTCATTCACACATGTGGACTTATTAGCATTGCCGGTGGCTAGTTTCTCTATTATTGCACGTGTCTTTTTACATACTTGAAATACACATTCTTATTCTGCTTGAATAGAATAATAATAGAATTGTTCACTCTTTCAATGAAATGATAAAAGTTAAATGACCAAAGTTTACTCCCTTCTCTGCCTGTTTCCCACAGCATGTTTCTAAGGATGAAGCCAGTCACATGGGATAGCCATGTTTTGTCTCCATGACAGCTATGTCACTGAGCCCTCTCTGCAGTGACTCCTGCACCGCAAAGGATGCTGGGAAATAACGAGCACTTTTATCCCGGTCAGGATGACAAAGATGGGGAGGATGACGAGGAGGAAGAGGAGCAGGGAGGAGAAAACAGAGAAGGAGAAGGTGGACGTGACACGGAGGATGGAGGGTTAGAGGGTCTGGAGGAGAGGGAAATGACCGGAGGACGACCACCCTGGGAAGGGAAAGGTGGTGAGGTGGTGAAACCAGCAGCCATTGTGGTCGGTAGACAGAGAGCAGACCGGCCACTGAGGCCAGGCAACCTGGGCAACCGGGGCATCGCATACATGACCAATCAAGCCCCGCTGCATCATCAACTGGCCAATAAGCAGCAGCATAATCTCATCGCAGCCAATCAGCAGCCTCATCACCCAGGCCTGAATGCGCTGCAGAAGAGACGAGCTCTCATGGAGCGCAGCATGACCACTATGGTGCCGCTGGAGGACACTTTCCTGACCATGATGGTGTTCCGCATTGGAATTCCTGATATCAAACAAACAGTAGGTGCATGTTCGCATCAAAAACACTATGGCCAGATATAATACAAAAAAATGTCATGAAACAAAGATACCTACATTTGAAAAAATCCATTCCAAAAATGAGGAAAAGTTGAGGCAGACAAAAATAATGTAGCACAAAGGTCAGTTTCTCATATCTAACATTTGAAAGAATGAACAGTCATTATCGTAACGTTTAAAAGTCTAAGAATCTATGTTTAAAAAAAGTCTCCCTCGCAAACAGGGCACTGACTGTGGGTCTTTCCAAATGAGGAAGTAGTTCAAGCCAAGTCTCTCTGGTATTACTGCCTCGGAGAGAGATAGCTTTAATCCGACAAACAGAATTTAAAAAAGTAATGTTATAATAGCTCAGGCTACTTTACAATGTTAAGGCAGTAATGCATTTTGCATTTACTGATCTGATCTTTGTGCAAGTACAGACAAAAGTAAACTTGTTAAGACCATTTTTGTAATGGCAGGGTTTATTGTTGTATTTAATGTGTTATTCTAAAACATACTGTATGCTGGTATATAGATTTGTGACAGTTTTCAAACATTGGTCAACAGAGGTCTGATAAGAATACAACCACAAAAGGGTTCTGGTCCCCACTTTTCCCATTTGAGGCCCTACAGCAAGCATGTCAGGCACTTGGTTGCTGTGTTCATCCTCTATTTTTTTAAACCCCACATTCACTTTGTTTTTTAACTTGTTCTGACTCTCCAGGTGGAAGCTGAAAATACACAAACTCATACCGTTTCCCTTCTAAACCCAACCATCCTGTTAAGATTTAAAACAGTAATTTTGCAGCAGTGTTGACTCTACATCTGTTTGGTCAAATGACCAAACAGTTAAATCTCTTATTTCAAAGCGTTTTCATTCCACTCGTCCCAAGAGCCCAGGGATGAGTCCCAAAACGTAGTAGGAGAAAATACAGAGCTTGACTTGTGTTGAGCATCCTGCGAGGGCAGGCATTTTCAGTCAACAACACCATACAAGCATCTGCCTTAGGTCGGGCATGGTCATAATTAGTTTCCAAAACTGAAGTTAGTATCAATTCACACTTCCAGCAGCTCTCGGCTGTACGATGGTGGCAGGTGAGAATTGTCCATCCCACACACATCATATCCAGGTGAGAATGGGTGCACCACTGTAACCCCTCCTCCTATCTTTCCTTCTCCATTTTCAACTCCCTGAACATACCGATTGTTCTACATGTCAGCTAATCTGCCCTCAATATAACAGTAATTGCTAATTATCTAATAGGTTTTTAATGAGTTTGGGGAGAGCTGGGGAAGTGAGTGACGCTGGAAAGGAAGAAATATGTGAAAGGCATCAGTGTTGCTGTTAGGTCTCAACCACAGGCATCATTTTGTGCTCTGCACACCACTGACAAACACTCCGCACCAACCAAACCTCGGAGCAGAACTGTTATTGAGCTGAATTAAAGGGAGATGAAGAGTAGGGGGTAAATATCAGGAGCTAGTTAAAGAGAGCCAGAGAGGAAATGAATGCTGTGAAGAGAGAGTTGGGGAGTGAGTAAGCAAAGAAGAAGATATATGAATTTACATAAACCAAATTACTGCACAGTGAAGGTCTAAATATCTCTCCTGAGTGGGAACAAGTGCCAGAAAGATTTCTGAAAATCCTTGATTGTATAAAACAGAACAATGGTGAAGTGTCACAGTAATATACAGTATACATGTACAGGGATTGGCCACTCAATCTCTTTCTTAAACACACACACACACACACACACACATCCTCATCATGTGGTTTACCTCCCAGGGACCACCAAGACATTGCTACGGCAACGGGTGCCTGCCTTCACTAATGAACCGGTTGCCATGCCAATAGAGTTGGCTACACTATCAAATAGTGCAACCTAGTGGTGGGGGGCTGTGGGGGGCTCCAGGGGGGGTGCAGAGAGGACATGGAAGTGTGCTGAGCTGTGCAATTTTACTTACAGTTCTCTGAAATGGAACAATAGCACAGAGCATACATCTCATTCAGACCACTCAGCCCTGCTGTTAAAGCCCCGCTACCGGTCAGCTGTGTCCTCCGGCTCCATACTCTAATAAGAAAAGCACAAAAACGAGATGGCCTTCCTGTGGAAATACAAGAAAATGGAATAATATGAGGAAATGGGCAGTGCACAAATCACTGTGAAATCTAGTTAGGCATACCACAGACACATAATAGATCTGAGGTATTTTTTCATCTTGGCCTGTGAGCCTCTGGTGTATCACACACAGACATACAGTAAGAGGCAAAGGAGCTTTTCTCTCCAGACTGGTTCTTTCTGCTCTGGATGGTGGTGCAAATCTGATATTATGCATGCAGAGATCAAAGAGGACAGTAACTAAAGGGAAATATTTATCCCAGTATAGAATCTTTACCTCTTCAATAGGGGCTTAGAGAAAAGTGGTGTGAAAATACAGTAGATGCATCTTATTTCCATGAATGTGGCAAATGATTAATTATTTAGAAGTAATGTATTCATATTCTGCACACACCACATTCTCGTGCATTCATCATTCACCAACTGATGTGAAACCCCTCATGCAACATAATTAACCCATAAAAACCAAATCACCTTAATTACTGTATTAACCAAACTGACTTAATGTTGCTGAAATTGTGTGTATTAATATAATTATGTGTATGTACAGATTACATACAGCAGAGCATGCAAAGGTAGCAGTGGCATAAAAGATCTTATGTGTTGAAAGAAAGAAAAACCTTAGATAGACTAAGATCAGAGAAACAATTATAAAAGCAAGGCTAAAAAGGCTATAGCTTCTATGATGAAGCACTACGGTGTTTATAGACAGTTTACTTCTGGATAAGTAGCAATACTACAATACAAATACACACACAGAAGTATTATCACCAAAATGTACTTTAAAGTATCAAAGTGAAGTCCATTAACTCATTAGGTGTATGCGTATGGTTTAATATTATTTAACATATCAGCAGCTTTTTTAATCTTCTAGCTGTTGATGTGGAGAGTATTTTATCATATAACAAAGTATTATAAAATAACCAGCAACTGAAACTTTGCATGTGGCTAGCTAGCTATAATGTTGAGCTATAATGAGTATAAACAACAATATTACAGTACACCGGACGTGAAGCAGAATTATGAAGTAGCATATAATGGAAATACTCATGTATAATCAAAAATGTACTTAGGTACAGCATTCAATGCCCTGAGTCTTACACGTGATGCTAAATTGCAATTAGCCTCCATAGTAGGTTAACTTACTTTTCTAGATTGGCTAAGCTAACATTAGCTCGCTTACATGATCCTTTAACCTACAGCCAATAAGCTACTTGGCTCATCTGCTGCCCTTCTTGATTCTGTGACTGTTAGTATGGTTGGATAAAAAAGATCATTTTAACATCACATACATAACTTCCTTCAATTGTACAATATAGCATATGTGTGTGTGTGTGTGTGTGTGTGTGTATATATATATATATATATATATATATATATACTGTATATTTCCTTTTACCTTTATGATATCTAACAGTATAGATAGTTGTGCTTATCAATATAGACACCAATATGGAGGTATAGAGGTTTATCTGGGTTACTCAAAGCATCGCAAAATGTCTTAAAAATCAACAGCAACAACATTCTAGAAACAGTGTCCCTGTTGTTCCAGATAACCCACAAACCTTGCTGTAAACGTTCACATTAAAGTACCCATTTTTTGTTTTTTTACCTTGGTGTCTGAAAACTACACTACTAGTACATTTACTCAAAAACATGAGAACAAACTCCATTTTAAGCAGCTTAATACTTCGACTCAACTGCAACTCAGAGGCAAATATTGTACTTTTTATTCCACTATATTTGTCTGAGAAGCTTAAGTTACGAGAAACATCTCATTCAGATTACAGTTTTTCATGCCCTTCATTTCCAGTACAAACCATGCAGCTCCAAATGTAGTGATTGGTTTTGAATGTGAAAGTTTGTAATAAACTGAAGGATTAAGTGTTCCTTTGTTGGGTTGAGAAAATTCTCACTCTTATTAAACGAAAAAAAAAAGATATTTTAACCCTCTTGGATCAGTTGAAACAAATGCAGTGTCACAAAGCTGAAAGTAGAGTTGTTTTTGTTCACTTTTTACAGGACACTGCAAACATATGGTTTTATAGAATATGATGCATTGCTGTTAAACTAACCAGCAGTAGAATTCAAAATTAGCTTCAACATCTACAGCAATAAAATGCAACATACACATGAATGAAGCAGTAATATTAATCCAAATCATCATGTTTTATAGTAAAACATGATTAGTGGAGAACTAGTACTTTTACTTTTTATACTTTAAGTACAATTAGCTGGTAATGCTTTAATATTTTTACCTAGATATGGTTCAGAATGCAGCAGTTTTACTTGTTGTGGAGTATTTTCAGTGTGGTATAACTTCTGCCTCCAGAGCAGGTGTAGACAAGAGAAACATTACTACATCTCCACCTTTGAGGCCTCTGACCTCCACGCCTCCATGTGGTCTCTGTGTGTCTGCCAGAGGTGTCTCCAGTTTGACCTGGACTGCACAGTGTGGATCGCTAAGCAGCAGATCATCTGCTCTCTCAGCGAGTCGTTGTGGGACGCCTACAACTACGGCCTCTTCCAGCCGGCTGGAGATGGACGGGATGCCAAGTTCCTTGAGGAGGAGCGTGCTCTGCGAGACTACTCACAGTCCTTTGAGAAGGGGGTGCCTTACCTGGAGGTATGGAGGCAGAAATGATGTGAAAGTGACTCAGCGTCCAAGTATGCCAGTAGCAGCAACAACCCCCCAGAAAATTTTGACCAGATGCTAAAGAAGTCTTCTAAAGACTTCTCCACACTGCCAAGAACACTCCACCACAGTCTGATTGGGGATATACTTGATTTATTTATTTGTTGGCCCAAGAGTTGACAGAATTACATGTATTAAGTCTAAGAAATACTACAAATTGGCCTATAAACTATCCAAAAGGTGATGCTACAACCACCCAAATTCCTAGAAAATATATAGGACATGACCTTATTTTTCTGAGTGGTCACCACTGCCCTGGCTGAAAGCACTCTGGATAGATATTTGTATCATGTAGACATTTTTTGTGTGTTTTTGTAGGTATTGAATAATTCTCTAGATATTCTCTTAAAGAAAATACTGCTTTAACAAAAAAGTTCAACAGCAGCTGTTACAGATGCAAATGTACTTTTTTTACTCTTTTGCAGCTCCTGTAGTTTGATGACATTAAGACACTTTCAAAACTTTATAACTAAGTAAAACCAATAGGGATTGTTCTACAATTGCTGATAAATTACACAAGGATTAGGGTTTTTTAAATTAGAATTCCCACGTTCAACACAGTAAATGAAATGTAATCAAACCTCGCCAAAAATAACATCCACCATGGATTTAATTGTATTTTCTACATTATGTAACCTACCAATTGAATTACATTTCCCCACTTTTTGAGGACGTGGACTGTGAGATGACATCAATATGAAGTTGTCATGCTGTGATAAGATTATCTCACAGTGCCCTCTGGTGGTCCAGCTGCTAAATGTTGATGAGCCGGGTGGGGCTGAAAGAGTATCCTGCACTTTGGCTTCAAACCAGAGTGTTTACATTCTTGGCGAGGTTCCAGATGAGAACATGTCTGCGTACTGATGAGGCCGTGTAACTAAATTCTGCTCCACAGCAATATGTATCTCACAGCTCCATTAGTGCATGTATTTATAACATGAGTAATGCCAGTTTGAATCACTGTAATGCTTGAATTGAACCACTGGTTTATAGTCGTTTCTGGATACTGTTAGTTCTTAATGTGTACCACCACTTACTAACAAGCACGTTGTAATTTTTTATTGTCAGTATTCGGCTACATGTTCTCCCTTTTCCACGCCAAATGCGCCTCTAGCTTGAAATAGCTGCTCTCTGGCTGTCTGAGGTGCAGTATGTGGTTCAGTTTGTACAGCACTGATGTGAAGACAGCACATCCAGTCAGGTGGTTCCCATTGACGCTAACACCCACTCAGAGAGGAAGTGGAAGGCAAACCCACCTGAAATCAATTTACTCATCTTTTGAAGGATGTTATGTTTACGACTTAATGTGACTGATTCTCTGGAGTATATTTAAATGCCAGAAAAAAGATTTCATTTCACCCCCTGATTTTTATTCCTGGCAGGAGAGAGAAGGCTGTGAAACATTTGGACCACCACATGAGAACACTGTGAAATACAACTGCCCGGACATTGTTTGATTATTTTACATTTTATTATTTAAACGCGCATTTTTTGTTCTGGTCAAGATGGTTCCTCCAATAAACCATGGTATAGGTATCAAAATTGCCTGGAATAGGATATATTTTGAGTGAGTGCATTATATTATGAAATGTAGGGATATACATGTGAGACTGACAAACTGTTCTAGATACCAAATTTAGTTGTTAAAAGAGATTTAACGACGAATAAATAATCATCATTAAGTCTCTTTTCCTGCCAGTCATCTTTGCTCCCACATACACAATTTACATATCAAGAAATGTATACAATTGACACTTTCACCATCTATAGACAAAAGCTTTTTGTCAAATATACATTTTGAAAAATGACTGGCAACTATTCACATAGGAATTTTACCTACATTACCTTATCAAACCAGACAAAATAATGCTGCATGCACCTTATTTTATTCGGAATGTATCTGTATTTTAGTGGCAGGTTCAACCAGTTCGGCTTTACATGCGATCAAGCTTTACCCAAAAAACAGACAATTAAAATCTGACTCAGTATTGTAAAGGAATTAATCATGGAGCTGCTCCAAAGTCTTTGAGTGGGAGAGTGAATTCTGGAAACAGTGGAGAGAGTTTAGCTGCAGTTAACAAGAGTAATAGTGCTTTTTGTGCTTTAGAGCTGCAATGCTGAAATTAACTCAATACAAGTATTTGCTCAAAAAGCACAAGCCAGCATTGTATGAACAAAAAATGATTTGATTTCTAACTTTGCCTCTGTGTTTTAAAAAAGAGGATTGTTCATATTGTAAAACACCAGCTAAAATACAGATTTACAGCACAAGTGGTAACTAGTTTTGTTACTTCTCCTCTGTATGCTGTCACTGATAAACTGAGCTGTGTAGCAGTGTGATGAATCACCAATCATTTCACACGTATCTTTTTCTGGTCCACAGTTTAGGTACAAAACCAGAGTTTATAAACAGACAAATCTGGATGAAAAGGCTCTCTCCAAACTCAGCACAAAGGTAAATCTTCTCACATCCATTGAACACTGCTGGTGCACAATACTAATTTCTACTCGCTGACATCCATTTTTTCCTCCTCTACTCCTCTCTAGGCCAGTATGAAGAAGTTCCTGGATTATGTTCAGGCTGGAACAGTAGACAAAATGTTGAAAGTCCTCGAGAAAGGTCTCGATCCAAATTTTCATGACCCTGACAGTGGAGGTGAGTTTGTACTCACTTTTGAAGAGGTATATGGCTTCATTCTTAGAAGTCGTTTTGATGATATGAAATTCTGTAAGGGTGAATTTTAATTTTCACCTTTCTCCCTCCAATCTTGCCTGACCTGCACCCCCTTCTGTGGGTCAGAGACCCCCCTCTCTGTGGCTGTGCAGTCAGGCCTGCCAGTGGAAGGCGTCAGGGTGCTGGTTCAGGGCGGCGCTCATTTGGATTTTAGAAACAGAGACGGTTTGACAGCGCTGCACAAAGCTGTTCGGGCTCACAATCATGCTGGGCTGCTGGTAAGGACTGTGAATTAAAATCACATGCTTGCAGACACACTCGAGTAGGACAAAATGACTATAAAGGTATTACAAGGACACACATACTCACATTAACATGTTATATAATAATGTAGAAGTGAATAAATGACCATTGTAAATGCTGCATCAAATGTGGGTGGTCATGATATTTAAAGATGGTGAGAAATGTTTCACAGTGCCTTAGATACTGAGTTAGTTTCAAGTTGTGACTGCTGCTTCTTTTCTTTGAACAATGTTCTTGCGATAGGGAACAGAGGCCTTTTTGGAGCTTTGGTAGCTGTCTCATGTTGCTTTCAAAGACCCCATATCAAAGCCCTGTTTACAGGTCTACATATACAGACAGAATATGTACACCCACATGCTTTTCTTTTGTCTTACCAGGTTCTCCTGTCCCTCGGAGCGTCTCCAAACTACAAAGACCGCTGTGGCCTGACCCCGCTGTACCACACTGTACTGACAGGGGGCGACACTACCTGCTGCGAGACCTTGCTGTACTACAGGGCGAGGCTGGGGACGAGGGACGAGAATGGCTGGGACGAGTCCCATCAGGTATCAATGGACAGTTTAAGATTTTATAATGAACTCCTCAAATACAACTCTGTCCGTCTATCCATGGTTTCCTTCTATATTTTTATGTTAAAGGATAAGTTCCCACAAAAGTGAAAATGCAGTCATTATCTACTCACCGCCATGCAGATGGAAAGTCTGGTGAAGTTTCATAGTCCACAAAACATTTCTGGAGCTTCACAGACAAACAGAGTTGAAGTATTTTCCTGAACAACTGAAGTAGAAAAGTAAAAAAGCAAATGAACAGAACATAAAATGGCTCCATACAGCTCATCTGACGTAATCCAAGTCTCTGGAATCCCAGAGATGCCAAATTGATTGGAAAAGACATTATTTACACATTCAATTATTTACACATTGTTTGGTATTGAAATTACCAAATAAGACCCTATATACTTCAGTTGTTTAGGGGAATGCTGCAATGCTTTTCTTGCTGTGAAGCTACAATAATGTTTTGTGGACTACGAAGCTTCACCCACCATTCCATCGGCATGTGGGTGAGCGGATAATGACTAAATTTTCATTTATGGGTGAACTTATCCTTTAAGCATCTCTGGTCTTTGACTCTCTTTGTGTAAACTTAAGCAATGCACCGACGTCTCCTGTCTTATCTCTGTGGTTGATGTCATGTACCATCACCCTCAGCCTCTCTCAGCATTTTCTCACTCCTCCTTCTCCTCTGTGCCTTCCTCACTCGTCTCTCCATTCTCTCTCTCCTTCCTCCCCTCCTTCTCTCTTTCCATAGCACAGGGATGAAGACGAGTTTGGAATGGAAGAAATACATAAGGTACCCTTCATCCTCCCATCTCATCCTCCCAATGGCCTTTCAGAGGCAAAGGCGCTGAGGATCGTGATTTGATACAAAATGTAGATAAACTGAAGTGACCACACAGTTTCTTTAAACCTGCTCTCATCTTAAGCTGAGACCAGTTCAGAAAGAGCTTTGGATATTACCTCTTTCTTACTGTAGATATGGGTGCATTGCCTACATTATGTCTCTGTGACATTCTGGTAAATTTGCGTTTGTGCTGCGAGCTGGTTGTCATGGTATTTTATTTTGGTTTTGCCGTGCTCTGTGTCTTCTTTCTTTACTTTGTACATATCTTGTGATATTTTAGTCCCCGCAGAAAAATATGAGGAAACCTCACAGGCTGCTGAAAGCTCGTTGCTGTTGTCTTAATGTTTTTTGTTGCCTTTCTTTTCCACAATGGTGCAATGTAATTGGCTCTGACCTGTTTTTCTGTAAGAATAATTATGGATCTAAATGTGGATGTAAGACATATTATTTCCTTTTCTTTCTCTCTGAATCTGCCCTGCAATATCTTTCATCCTCTCCAATTTTCTATTGTACTGAAACAGTCCTGTGTGAAATCTCCCTCTTCACTTTAAATTGTCTCTGACAATTTGTGGATATTTCTTTCGCTCTCTTGACATTGAAAGGCGTGCCAGAATGGCTTCGCCCAGCACTTGGAGCATCTGCTGTTTTATGGGGCAGACACCGCTTCTCAAAATGCCTCAGGGAACACTGCACTTCACATTTCTGCCCTGTACAACAAGGCAAGTATGGAAACAGATCCATCACATGAAACTATTATTACCATAATTATTATGCTGTTTTCAGTCTAAAGGTGTTAACCGATCACTCTCCCTCTTTGAATGATCAGGAAAGCTGTGTCCGCGTTCTTCTGTACAGGGGAGCAAATAAGGAGGCAAAGAACAAACATGGTCAGACCCCTTTTCAGGTAAATGTTTAAAGATATGATATGTAACATTTCTGCCTTTAAACGTCTATCACATCTCAAACTTTGGTTTATATTTTGCTATTTTGTGTACTTACATAGAAATATCTGTCATTTTATTTACGATAACAGTGCGTTGCAGTTGCTGTACTTTTCTGGGAGAGAGTCAGACAGTGAGCAATGAAGTTGACAAACGTGACTAAATATAATGTGAACAAAACTTTTAAACATTACAGCGCCCATAAGCATTTCTGCCTGAGATTTTCATCATTCAGTGGTGGTTGATACAATGAAAACAACAGCTCCCATGATGCCACACTACTTGTCTATACTACTAGTTATATTGCATTTGTAAAGAGAAAAAGGAGACAACACAATAAAACAAGAAATAGATGTAATTACATATCTAGAACAATTGAATCTCGTTTTTTTTTTGTGTTTGCAGCTAGCTATAATGTCTGGTCACTTTGAACTCGGGGAAATCATCAAAAACCACAAAGACTCTGATATAGGTAAGCTTTCATGCCAGACTGTCTCAATTGGTTCCCAACATCTGCTTTTCTTTGAATCGATCATGTATTTGCCCTTACAGTCTCCCTTCTTTTCCCTAACAATCTGCCTAACTTCTCCCTCCATTTCACCCCGTCACATCAAACCCCTCTGCCCTTCCTCACGTCTTACTCCTTCTCACTCATCACCTCTGAACCCTCACCCGTGAATCTCACACCCCCATCTTCAGTGCCCTTTTTGGAATCGCCAAAGTATGTTCCCAAGCGAAAAGAGAGCGCCCACACCCTGCCTCTCCCCTCACTTCATTCCCACCCACTCCTGCGCGCTAACAGCGATAACACCATGTCCCAGTCTGACCCTCTGGCCCCGCCCAACAAGGCTGCAACCAATCCCAACCCAGGACAGGTACTGAGGACCATTAGGTGGATACCGATCTGCTGATGTTTGTGATATTAGATATGCTTTCTTGCTTTCTCAGACTTTTAGTTATAGTGAGTTTCAGGATCAGCTTTGATTTTGTGTGTTTCTGCAGGGCCAGCGCAGGGCCTCCATAGGCATGAGAAGCTCCAGCAGCCCCAGAACTCGTACTCGCTCCCCTTCCAGAGGGAGAGGAGGTCAAAGTGATACAGAGGAAAGGCACCGGCAGCCTAGAGGCAGACAGGGGTAAGTACATTCAAAGAGAAATAGTGATGTTTCTGATCTGGTCCTTCAGGGCCATCCACTAACAGCCTTTGTTGATCTCCAGTTACCATCATCTGTATGCAGGAACATTACTATTTGTGTCCCTGTTGCATACTATGTACTATTTTAAACTGCAAAATGTCATATATTTTAAGAGTGGTGTGGATTGATATTGTTGTCCTGCAAAGTAACAGATATGGAGGAGCAAGTCGTGGCCTGGAAGATGTTTAAAAAATGTCAAACTGGTGCAGTTGCCCAGCTGACAGCTTTGAAATAGAGCCTGACTGATATGTCAGAGATTGTAATTCAGAAAAAGGTATTAGGGGTACATTCCCCTTGAGGTTTACTTTTTTGGTGCGCTTGTGTCAATTCAGACAATAGGGTTCATTGTTAAACTGTAAAATATTCTGCCAACCAAAATATTGGACAAATTTAATTTATATTAATCTTGACATGAGTAAAGAGAAAGGATGCACCATCTAAGAAATATGAATGTCTGCGCAATAGTCCAGATATTCTCGCAGATTCCTGCAAGATTCATTAGATCACATCACGTGGGAATCCCTTCTGTGAAACAAACCATCTGGCACGTGAGGTTATGAAGTCGCAGTGTGATAGACATCTACCTCCACATACTGTACATTATTTCACATCAGTACATAACTCATTACGCTAATTCCTTGTACACAGACTGACATCGATTTCTACAATTTGGTTATTTCTTTTTTATACAGACAGCCAAAAAAGTGTGATCTTTAGAGTGTTATAAATATAAATAAGATATAAAATATACTGTTTATACAAAGCCTCACCTTAAACCCCACAGCTCATCATCACCACACATACACACAACTGGGCTTGGCTTCATCATATGCAGTAGACACACAGATATTTAAAACAAGACAAAACTCAAACAAACAAACCATCACAAGACAAAGAAGTACAAAAAAATAATTTTATGTCCATGCATACTGTAGGTTAAGACACTGAATATGGCCCATTTCCTAATCTAATCTTTCAAAATGTTTATAGGACATATTTTCGAATGCTGCTCCTCATGCCATCTTAGCAGCCCATTGTTCGACGGAGGAAACCCCGTCTGCCAAACATAATATTCGTTTGGACTCAACTTCTTCCTAAAAGTCATCCTAAAACAAATAATATTGTTAGCACTTTCTAAATACCTGACGTACAATATGCATTGAATGCAAGACACTGTAAGTAGAAACAAGATTGCAGCATGTTTTCTTACTGTTGGTATGATGACTGATTAGTATGACTCAACTACTGACTGCCTCTGAAGTAGCCTTACAATCTGTATGTCGTCTCACTTTGTCTCACTTGTTTTTCCACACAGTCTTATCCCAGTTTTGTAAGTGTCTCTCTCTCTCTCCCTCTCTCTTTCGCCCTCTGTAGTGCGACCTCAGCAGGCAGTGGGGGAGGTCAGATGAAGCGTATGTACAGTGCAGTGCCAGGGCGGGTTTATGTGGCCACTCGTGGCCACTCTGCCAGTGGAGACAGAGAGCTCTCACTTAGCAAAGGGGACAAAGTTAAAGGTGAGCTAGAGTCTAGATTTATAAATCTGCCTGTCAAGATTTAATCACTGTTATCAAAAATGCACTGCTGGCACTGGAATCATGTTGTTTGAAAGATAATTAGCTGAACGTTCTCAACCGCAGATAATTTGGTGTGATGCAGAGATACTTTTAGTGCAGATGCAGGAAAATATGTAAGCGGCTGTATCTAAGAGAGGATTGTAAACAAGAGAAATGACAAGCGCCAGCAGACACATCCAGTCATCGCAAAGCAATACATGCTCCTATTTATTCTCAGTGGAGAATGTTGTTATAAAAAAGGTATCTTAAGGTAAACAAGAAAGGCTGAGAGAATGATATATAACAGTGTTTGTGAGTGGATTTATGATCCAAATTAAATTCTGTCCATCTTTCTATGTCTGTCTGTTTGTCTGTCTGTCTCAGTGTTAAGTGTAGGTGAGGGAGGATACTGGGAAGGAACAGTGAAAGGTCGCACTGGCTGGTTTCCCTCAGACTGTGTGGAAGAGGTGGCTGGTCTTACCAAAGACAATCGAACAGGTGAGACAAAACCAGTGGTAGTCTGAAAATATTGTTCTGTCCACGGCAAATTACTAGCCTGTTTTATTCCATTATGATTCTGGGATAATCTGTTGAGAGACTGATTTTAAAGGACGTTATATTTCAATTATTTAATGTACCGGTTTTCTCATTTAATCATTATTCATCAATTGAAAGTGTTAATGGTTGTGAGGGAACAATGTCAAGAGGTGGGTTAGTAAGACACATAACAATCATACACACTAACACATGGATTAGATAAAGGCCATGCTGAAAAATGGGTTACACACTCCCTCAGGCTGGAATTATCCTTTAAGTCACTGTAACACCCAGCACATGCCACACTCATGATTACCAGCAGGCCCCGTTTGCAACAGTCAGTGGCACATGTACAGTACAGACACTCACTTTCCTCCCATTTTCACAGCTGCATTGTTCACGCAGCAAGCAAACCATATGCCACACAGAAGCCAAACAAACAGGGTGTTAATATATTTGATTCATTTGTGTGCCGCGCTGACGACACAACACTTGTGCAAAAAGACAGAGAGGTGTCATGACAGAAGCTGAAGGTTTAAATTAAGCATGTGTTTTGCCTGCTTGTGCCTTGCAGAGACGCGCAGCGAGAAAGCCAAGAGGAAGCTTTTCCGTAACGTCACTGTCGGAGCCTACGACGGCACCGATGGCCCCAGGTAAGAAAAGTTGCTGTGACCCTTCCAACATGTGATGAGTCGATAAGTACGTTGGGAAAGAGTTGCCAAAGAGTCAGTCCTGCAGTAAAACGAGCGTGCTGCGTTTAAGGGGAGACACCAAGAGTAAGAATTGTGGTTGGTTCCAGCTTCTAACAATGTTTGTCAGCCAATAGTGTAACACTGTTGGTGTCATGTGATATCTGTGTTTCAACAGCGATCAACAGTCTTGGTACTTGCCAGTTTTTGCGACCAGCATACTGTAGTGCATCACATTCACAGGCTAACTTTAACATCGGCAACGCTAGCAAATGTTAACGTTAACATCAGAAAACGTACTGTTTTATAAATGTTGTATCCTGTCTCTTTTGTGAATGGAATTTTAAAGGCTGTTTTCTCATAATCCGAACCAGAAATCTCCACTTTAGTAGCACGTACATATACCAACGTTTCCAGTTTTATTCCTATGTACTGTATATTCTGATGGTTTTTATGGAGGAGTTTATTCATTTATCATTTATAGCCTGATTTGTATTACATTTATTGCTAAAAATGTGGCAAGAAAATCCCTTTTTATGCCTTTTTTGTAGACAGTATATTCTATTCCATGGCGTGATGTAAAGGGATTACCAGTGTTACCTCTGTAAAAACCTTTCAACAACATGAAACAAGAATTTTGAGCCTGGCATCATCCAATGTTTAGATTTCTGTTCTGGAAATGTGTGCAAATAAGTGTATTTAATTAGTTCGCCTCATTTGTTAATTTGAACATAAAATAACAGAAAACCTATGAAACAAAACATTATTGTCTTAATGTAAGTAATTAACTGGGGAGGTTTAATGGTGACATCCTGTTCACCGGAAGCGTCTCCACTACAGTAAACTGGAAAGTCTGAATTACTGAAAAAGTGTGTGTGTCACACTGTCCCAGACTTCTGTACCAATGCATGCTGGGGCAGGCCTCGGCCCCTCTCAACCCTGCACAGGATACCAGTTTAAAAAATAGATAGACTAATAAAACTAAAATAAACCTGATTGGCTGCAGCGTCTTATATAGCTGTGGATTGTCACATAGTGTGGGCAGCAAGTGAACTGTCTGCTCGCTGGTTTATTACTGTAAGATAAGACTGCGAGGCCAGTCAGGGTGATGGAAATAGTTGACACGCACTTATTTTGCAGGTAACAGGACGCTCTTGAGTGTGTGTATGTGTGTGCGTGTTGTGCTTTCATGTCTTCCTGTGTGCTGTATGTGTCTGTTTTCTGCTGATCCTGAACAGCGCTCGTTCTCTATTGTTTCCCCACATGAAAACGTCAGCGCTGAAAGCACAAAGAGCAGCCATGTCATTTTCAGCTCTGCCCCTTTTTGGCTCCACCAGACAAATGCACTTGTCTCCCCGATACCTCCATCCACATGCCTCTCTCTCCCCTCTGCTTGCTTGTTTACACTGAACACAATAATGCCATAATGAAAGGTAGAGGAGGGGGGTTACTTCTCCTCCTGGGTGGCATCTGTGTGAAGCTGCAGCTCAGCCCTGGGCAGCTGCAACTGTGTATTATGAAGCTATGCATGTTTGTTTGAGAGTTAGTGTGCGTGTGGATATGCCTGTGTGTGTCTTTGCGTGTACATACATCATCCTGCTGATGAGTCACGAGGAGGATGAAACACCAAGTGTTGGTTAGGTCCCCGGGCTTGTGAGAAGGACTTACCAATCGCCACCCTGGGGGGTTTTACAGCCTCTTACACATTGTAGCTGACATTACCCTTGTGCTGAGCAGCCCTCACTGTCATTCAAAAAAGGCTTTCACTTTAATGCAGCTGCGCTTGTGTTCTAAATGGAAAAAAGCTGCCACTGGGGTTGTATTACCTGTGCTAAGTTGGTTAAGCGTAATCGCAGCACCGTGGTGAAGTGGTGCTCAATTAAGAGCAAGGTGATCCGGAGCATGTTCCCTCACTGCAGGGAGAATGTCAATTACTATTTCAGAGAAGAGGAAGAGTGTTTGTCAGGCTGTGTGGTGATGACAGCTCTGCTTTAGAGGAGAGGAGGCAGATATGGGAGGGAGGGGGGAAAGTTTGCAAATGTGTGTGTGAGAGAGTAAATCCAGGGTGAGAATCAGCTGTTAGTATATCTGTGATACAGCAGTCAGTGGATGTGCAAATGCACTGTCTCTCCCTGTGTCGCCTTACGTTTATACCCATCCCCCGCATCCCCACCCCGCCAATCCAGCTCTCCATCTCCCCCTATTTTGCAACCAAACCCTCTTCCTGTCATGTACCAGCTCTCACGCACACATCATCCACTCTCTCCCTGTTGTGATAATCACTGGTATTCTCTTTTTTTTTCGTTCCTTCACATTGTCTTCCCCTCATCTTAAGTATGCGGGGCGCAGACTAACACGCTGTCTCTCTCGTTCCCCACCTCTCTCGCTCTCTCTCCTCCACTCTCGCGGCTCTCCACGGCTGAGCTCTCGCTGGAAGACCGGGAGGAGGAGGAGGGAGGAGGGGAGGAGGTGGTGGAGAGCGCGCGCGAGAGAGGAGGGGGGGACATGGCAATGGGGGGATGCGGAGAGAGAGATTTCTCTCTCTCCCTCTCTTCTTCGTGGCCGTCACTGGGCCCCAGAAACAGGAGCGTGTGGTTCATTTACAGGTAGCGGCTGTTTCCTCATTCATTGGCTGGCTATGGATGTGAGGAGAGGACAATGGAGAGAGGGGAGAGGTAGATGATGCTATTGAGAGGCCGTGCCTTTTCAAAGACAGACTAATAAGCTATGTATTCTGTGCGTGCGTGTGTCTCAGAGTGTGCGCGTGTCTTAAATTTGTATTTTTCCTATGCATGTGAATATCTGTGGGACGGAAGTGGCTATTGAATGGAGACTCTGCAGCATGTTTATTTCTGTGTCTTCCTCCCGTGTGTCTCTGAACGCTGTGTGCGTGTGTGTTAGTGCATGAAAGGGAGCACATATTGATGCATTTCAGTCAGACAGTGTGGGTGTATTTCATTCTCTTTGAGTCATGATTTCTTTAAGCAGATATTTTTCATTCACCAGGACTTCCCATTTTTTCCTGTTCCTTTAAAAAGGCTGCTGTCACATCCCGTTTTTTTAATGTGTCTCATTGTGTCATTAAATATGTGAGGTATTTTGACTGTACAGACGGATGAAAGTGAATAAGTGGCAAGAGTGCGGTTTATCAGCTCCTCTCAAGCTCTGATTTAAGATACCGGTCATTTCTGTGCATGCCTGTGTGTGTGCATGCATTTGTGTTTATGTGTGTGTGCATGCGACTGTATACACCGAATAAAATATATATGTGGTCTTCACATATGAGTGTATACGTCATAGTGCTTGATTGCTGTGGGAGTATCTCTCCTGTACATACATTTGCGTATACGTATGTCCATCCCCATCCACAGTGTGTGTCACTGACATCAAGTGCTTCACTTGTGGTGTGTGGGGATTGTCCCCACATAGCCAGCCTATCTGCATGTTCATTCAGCAGATGAATGGTTAAAAAGCTGCCTTTTTTCTCAGTAATTGTGGATAGAAGAGAGGATGACTCAGGAGGGTACATAATAACTCGGGTCTCTAGTAGGCTTCTAGCTTCACTGCAGCCAGTTCAGAGCGAGTGTGTCCTACTGGCCAACACAGATTAACCAGGGACGTTTGCGCTTTTAGTGTCCCTAATTGGCCAGGTGATGGTGGTCAATGTGGTGACAGACGAGTTGAATAAAAAAGTATGCAAAAGGAAATCAGGTGTTTCTGCGACGCAACTACCACCTGGAGGACCAACGCAGGCCGTGTTTCCCCCCTTGTAGAAGTGGCTGGATGAAGAGCCCGATGGATCCGTCCACCCACTCCGTGTTACTTTGATCCTCAGAGAAGGAAGGCATGGTGGAGGACAGGGTGAGAGAAAAAGGAATGAGGTGTGAGGAGCAGATGGCTGGAAGGCGGCTGTGCGTTGGCGAAACACTAACATTGATGGAGAACACACAAGGGACGGACCTCAGTAGGGGAAACTAGCGATCGTCTGTTCAGTGCTAAAGTTATGGCTTGGTGTCGAAAGTCTGGATCTTCAGGCTCGTAGGCCAACGCTCATGACTCTGCTGGACCTCTGTGATTCCACAGCCAAACTTTATTACATGCTCTACCGGAATAAATACACAAAACCTTGCCAGCTCTGTACTGTAAGAGTCAGTGTGGAATATAATATTACACTGTTATTGTTATTTTAGTGCCAGTATACACATGGGTGTTTCAGAAGACGGCGAAGGCAGAATGAAGTCGGAGGGGCTCGTCTGCCAGGCATTAAAAAAAATCTAATCTTCTGCCTTGAAAACTTAAATGTAAATCAAAAATGTTGGCATTTTTAAATGATACATTGATTTTTTTTCATAGTGGTTACACGTCCAAGCTACCCTGATGGATGCTTGGCTGCAGACCTTATTGCCAGGCAGCCAATGAAATGGTCGTGTTTAGGTTACAGTGTCTGACTCACCGGATGTGGACTGTGGGTATAAGCCTGTCATTTGCCGACTATTTCAGTCTGCATTCTCCTCCTTTCTGCATTATCAAAATCCCTGTCGCTATGGGAAACAACAAGCTCCGAGATATAGCAACCTACATGCTGTAAGTGGCAAGTTACCCTTACCTGGTTGCTAACGGTACAAACTTAAACAAGCTAGCGGCTCTTACCTTTTCTTTTGCTGTGATTAAGATGGGGCACCATCATTGCATCCTGGGCTCAACGCCACCCAAGACGATTTGGATTGGTTAAGCGAACTACTAAAATGCCAGAACGCCTTTATCTTTCATACCAGAATGAGAACTTTTCTCCAGCACTGACACAGCTGGCTTTGTGACACTAGATTACAGAAAGTTAAAGTTGGATATAGCAGCATGGTTTGGGATTTGGCGTATGATGACTCAAGTGAAGGAGGCCTAATTTGTGTGCAGTCTGAATGTAAATGTGATGCCTGAAGCCATTAACTCAGAGCCAAAAAGTGTTATTTACATTTGCATGATTCACCCAGACTTCCCATTTAAAAGGGGGAGGGGCAAAAAACTGTATTCCCAGTGGAAATGATGTCCTTGAGCATTATTACTGCATTGAATGGCACTCAAGCTTTCACTGTAAATAAAGAAGTTTCTTCCAACAGGCTACTTGTCGTGTACACACACTGTTCAGCCCTTCCAGGAAATCAAATACTTTGATTTGTCAAGTGTCAGCTTGAGTTGAGCTGAGGAGCACAAACTAACACTGAAATGAGCTGCCCTGGAAAGAAATATCTGGAATTCCTCTTAAATCATACAGCTCTGCTCGAGCCCCGGGCTCTCTCACAGAACCAGGGTGAATTGACATTGTTAGAAAGTCAAGTCCAGAAATGAGTCATGAGATGTGGCTGTGTGTGGCAGTGTGGAGTCCATTTAACCAGTCCTATATTAGAGAAAGGGTTGTAAAGCAGCTCGGCCAAATGTCCCAGACAATGTAATAGAATAATGAAGGAGCTTGCTGGGCCAGCTGTTACACTACTCCAACAGTCTCATAATAAGATTGCATCACCGATGTCTGTGATCGCTGTTCTTGCCCTCCCCAGGCTGCAGACTTTGAGCAAAAGGAGCTGTTTGTGTAGGGAGATTAGAGGCCGAGTTCTTCTTGTACATAATTTGAAGTGTCATGTATGACCGGTAGTGGTGCGCTGGAGTCGGTAAAGCAGTATCCTTGCAAAAGCTGCCAGAGGCGGTGAAAGCTAATGCAGCGATTTAGGTGCATTTGGAAGTTTCCATTATCAGTGAAGTGTATGTGCACATTTTTCTAATGTGCCGTTCCCCCCGGCCCAGTGCTTGTCAGCTCTAGCTGGATAAGTCCGTAGTATGGAACGTCATCTCATATCCACTTCGTCCCATTGTGACACTAACTGTATCCCTGCCATCAACCCTTTTTGTGCACCGGCGCTTTTTGTATGACATTCTCAAGCCAACCTACCTTTTGCTGCAGTGTGATTTCATAATGTGATGCAGTATAGCTGTTTTCCACATTCAGAAAATGCTTTATTTGCATGACAATAAGACTTTTCTGTTGCTATAGAAGTCATATGGCTCTCTCTGTCTCTTTCTCCCCGTCTCTCTCCGTCTCCCCCTTTCCACTTCCCCTCTGCTCCCTCTTTACTCTCTCAAAGTGACTACATCATTAAGGAGAAGACAGTGCTCCTACAGAAGAAAGACAATGAGGGCTTTGGCTTTGTGCTTAGGGGAGCCAAAGGTGAGTCTTTTCTGCAAAACTCACCTCATATTTTTCTGTCTCTACAGATTTTTTCAGTCTCAAATGCTCCTTTTTCTCTCTGTTTAATCTCTCTATCCCTGCCCTCATTTTCCAACCCATGTCCTCGTTATCCGTGTCCCCTCATGCTCATCCTTCTCGTCTTGTCCTCTGCAGCTCAGACTCCCATAGAGGAGTTCACTCCGACGCCAGCGTTCCCCGCGCTGCAGTACCTGGAATCTGTCGATGAGGGGGGTGTGGCCTGGAGGGCGGGCCTGAGGATGGGGGATTTCCTCATCGAGGTGAGGACGAGATGTGGTTTGGACTAATACACAAAAAAAAAACTGATGCGCCTTACATTTCTGGGTCGATGTTGTTGTTGGGTGTTGTATATTTCATATTTGCAGCAAGTCAATAACTGTTTGCTTTTAGAGTTAGGATGATTCACAAACCACACAGGAAGAACTCTAAGATAACAAAGACAATAAGGCATCATTAACAAGGATCTAATATAGCATTTTGAATGAAGGATTCAAATTTTACTAGCGATTTCCCCAGTATCGATTGCAGCAAGTGCAGTCATATTCCACTGAGAGTGTCAAAACTCATTCTGGGAATTGTAGGAAATTAAGAAGACATAGACCAGACAGGCTGCAGAGAAGTGGGTACAACAAGAAACTAAACTTCATTACAAAGGATCCTATAGGATGGACTGAACTGAACATCACAGATCAATGATATCTGCAGGGTGGACAACAGACACACATTACAACACAATAACCTTGCAGGAAATACCAATTTAAAAAAACACATAGGGCCACATCTCAGAAAATGGCGAAAAATGCGCTGCCTTTTTTCCTGGTATTGAACCTCCAGATGCGAGTGAAGGAGCGCTCATAAGGATAGTTAGCTCCGCCAAGGAGGTTATTTATTCACTCGTTTACGTTGGTTGGTTGGTTGGTTTGTCAGCATTATTACAAAAAATCTACACTTAAATTATGGTTGGAAGTTATGGCTTTCTAATCTAGACTGATAGCGGGGCGTATCCCCATGTCAATATTTTTGCACATTCCTGTAGAAGACTGAACAGCTCTATCATTTAAATAATGGTCATTTTAGACACGTTGTTTTTCTAATATCTTTTCGTATATTATTGTCAATTTTTTATTTATCCCTCTTGACTTGTAGTACTTCTTTTTGTGCTTATTTTTAAAATATTTTCTCTATTTTTATTTACGTGCACCCATATACCAACGCAAATTCCTTGCATGTGAAAGCTCACTTGACAATAAGCCCAATTGTTATTCCGTTTCTACCTAATTATTAATATATTCGGAGGCAATAAACACGTTCATTTGAACAAAAAGAACATGAAGTATGAAGACAGGAGATGATGACCATTTTGATTTTAATGCTGAGGTAAATGTAGCCAAACACACACAAAAGCTTAGTTGTAGCCTGGAGTGGTTTTACAGTTCACTGATGGTCAAGTTCAATTTCAAGTTTTTGAGCACAAACTACAACATCCTTCTAGTCTTTGTTTGTGTTCAAGATAGATTCTGATAATACGATTAGTAATAACAGCCACATTTCTTATTTTTTGTATCAAATAATAATAAAAGTTTTTAGTCATGTTCAAGCCTATATTTAATGCATGTTTTTTTTCCTACCACAACCTTCCTTGTGACTCCCATCTGTGCGATGTTTATGCCTCCCTGCAAAACTGACAGCCACAAAATAGCTTGACCTCAGGAAATCCAGTGGAATATATAAATATTAAACCCTTTTAAAAGGTCTTATATTATTTGTGTGATTCTTCCTTAAATGTGTATGCAAACTGCAACTCCAGCCCAGTGCGTCTGCTTGTTACATGCAGAACATGAGTTTGCGTCACATCTGCACCTGAATAACAGGCACAAAAATCTGGCACATAGTGTTTTTTAGGATTGAGGTTTTGATCATTTTTTTTACAAAGTATATTCTGTATTTTCTATGTAGTGCATTTCAGAGTTGCTGAGAGGTTCTTGTACTTGGTGTTGTTCATCGACAGAGCTAACGTCTGGCCATTTTGTACCTTTAAAGGTCCCAGTATGTTGGCTTGAAAACTCAGTTCTAAAAATGGTGATTGTCAGACCTCTTTTAAAGCTGACACATACTTCTAATTAGTATTCAACCTAATATGAGTCACTTATGTAGCTGCCCAAGCCTTTTTGTTTTACTGTAGTCGCTGCCTGAATTGCTGCTGCACACATTCAAAACACAAAAAAAAATTATGTGCAGTATGTTTGAAGCTAAATGTTAGAAAACATCTGCCAAACATGGGAAAGCTGCACTACCAAAGTGAACCAGTGGTCACATGAAGACCT
The DNA here is from genome assembly GCF_965226575.1 of Pagrus pagrus. Lineage (NCBI taxonomy): Eukaryota > Metazoa > Chordata > Actinopteri > Spariformes > Sparidae > Pagrus > Pagrus pagrus. The sequence goes on along the minus strand of NC_140208.1, from coordinate 15,324,166 downwards.
TCATTAACTGCTTTGTTAATTGTTTCATTTAAATTGATGCAACACATCAGCTCATTTAGCTCTTCTGCGTCTTTGTGTCTGTCAGGTGAACGGCCAGAATGTGGTGAAGGTTGGCCACCGGCAGGTGGTCAACATGATCCGACAGGGCGGCAACAGCCTCATGGTGAAAGTTGTGATGGTTGCTCGAAACCCTGAGCTGGAGGACACTGCTCGGAAGAGAGGTAAGAGTCACATTTTCCCTGTATGTCATTTCCATCGTATGTTTATGATGTGACGATAAAGCTGATTGCATGTTTACTTCACTCTTAGAGCCTGTTGCAATGTGGTCGTCATTGGTGACTGTATGTTTATACGAGAATACTAAACATTAAGTCTGTATTTGGCTGGCTTCCCTTGGCAGCCCCGCAGCAGACTAAAAGACTGACTCCTCCTGCCATTGCCCTGCGCTCCAAGTCAATGACATCAGAGCTGGAAGACATGGGTAAGATGAAAGAGGGGACAAAGGACAGAATGCAGAGAATAAAGAGGGGAGGGGAGATCTGGGAAGAAGTAAAAAATGAATTAGATTTGAGTCCCCCACAGTTTTTTTTTTCGGGGAGGGGGGTGGGGGGGTCACATTTGAAATAGCTTTTCAGGGTTGGCAGTCCTCTGCAGCATTACGGTACAGCACCATGGCACTATTAGGGAAACACAGCATTAAATATTAACTGAGTTGATGCAGAGAGCCAAGAAAATGATCCAGTAAAGGTGTGATTTGATTTTTTTCTTTCATTAGCAATAGTTTAATGGGGAAGGAGCTTTTTGATTAATTTGCACTTTTGATATTCCCTGTGAAGAACAAAGGTGATAATTAAACGGTTAGGAGATACAAAAGCAATTGTGTGTTGTAAAATGATACTTTGTCTGATGCCATCAGTCACAAACTGCTGTTTGTTTTTCTCTTTCTCCTGCTGCATACAGTGGACAAAGGTGGGAGAATCATGGATTTGTGTGCTCTCATTATCATTTCCGTCCCCAATCACCATCCCTCTCATCACATCAGTATTCACACCATCATGTGTGTGATGTGTGTGTCGGAGTATGTATTTCATCCTTTCATCTGCTCAATACACATGACAACACAGCAGTTCTAGTCACACCTAATTTCTGTTTCCCCGAATTATGTATGCCACAGCTGCGTCTCCGTGGAAAAAGAAAGCAGGTGAATATCAGCCTTTATCATTACCCCAATCAGCCCCTGAGCTTTAATTAAAAGTCAGCCTGTTTGATGCTGTTCTTTTTCTCCTCCATTTTCAGAATACGACTCCTCTCAGGGTCCTGATAAGAAGAGGACAGTTTATCAGATGGCACTAAGTAAGAAATCACTCTCACCGCTCTTGTCATACTGTAAAAAGGGTGTTTTTAAACCTTGGGGCTCAATGAAATCCTCCTTTTCATGTTTCTGTCTTTATTTTCTGCTCCCTCCCACTACCTCTCTACATTTCTTCTCTGCCCTGCCCATGCTCGGTCTATGTTTTAGATAAACTGGATGAGATCTTGGCTGCTGCCCAACACTCTATTACATCAGACAACCAGGGCCAGAGGGGTCATGGAGGCAAGAGGGACCGGAGCAAGAGTATTGTTCCCAACTCCAATGAGGTACAGCTGGGAATTGGAAGGAAATGATGGTCGTTGCCATAAGTTTTGGTTCTGCTGGCTTTTTAGATTTCTGATTAATCTGCAAAATATTAGCAAACACTGCACAGTTCTGAACCAGATTCACATATACAGTACAACAGAGCTTCTCTGCTGCTTCAGGATGTAGCACATATTTAGTCATGGATGTGACTAATGCTTGCAAAAAAAAAAGATTCCTATCGATAACCAGCTTTAGCTTTTTTTTTAGCTCTATGTGTTATCCTGCCCTCACTGCACTTTACAGAAAATGATTGACAATGGACCACCCACACCAAAACACGTTTAAATGCAAGGCAGGTTGTGTCCATTCATCTATGCTGTTTTCCTGATACACTATACTGCGACTGACTAGTTCTTTGGTAACACATTATAATAACCATCATTATTAAAGGTGTGATATGTAAGCATTTTACTTTAAAACATAAAAAAAACTTACTAAGATTATCAACAGGTGTTATTTTATGTTAAATCAATTTGGTCTTATGTGTTGTGTTGCAGAGACACCTACTGAAGTTAGCATGTTAACAAGCTAGCCCCGACGGTCCAAGGCTCTTGTGCTAGCTGTGTTGACACCAACACTCCTCTATTACTCTGAGCTCACAATCGAGGCGTACTCGAGTCAGCTTATAGACCCACGTGCTACACGGCTAACTGCGCTAACTATACTGCCCCCTATTTGTTTTAAGTATGAATTCAACAGGTGGCCAATTCTTATATACTGCACCTTTGAATGATAAACTTAGAATTAATTAAACTTTAGTTCATAGTTATTTGACTCTTAACAAACAATGAAATGCTTAATAAATCATTTATTAAGCAGTTGTTTATTGTAAAGTTGCAATTGATGTTTATAATGATTTGTCAATGGTTAATAAATACTGTGTAGTTCATTTTTAAACATTATTTGGATGGTCATTTGGAAGTTGCAAATCATGTTTATAAATCTTGCATACATCATTTGTCTATTAACTAAGTATAATTCATTATAAATTAACCATTTATTAATGATAGTGAAAACAGCAGTTTGACTTGATCATATCTGAATAAATGTCTTCTGTCTTTACTCCCTCCTTCTTTGCAAATTCTCCTTTGCTCCCTTTTCAAAATGTGTTTCGACCCCTGAAGCAGCCCTATGAGCAGCAGCCAACAGTGAGTATGGTGCAGCACGGACCAGGTTTTGTCTACAATCAAGCTCATTTTCAACCAGGCCATGGTCAGCATGCAGTCATGATGCGTCAAAAATCTATTGGTAATTGTCAAGGAAAGATTTCTGCCTGTTCAATATGTGAGTGTCTGGTTTAAGTTTCTGTTCTGTAACCACCTGTATTCTTGTTCTCAGGCGTAACAGAGGAAGAGAGGCAGTACCTTCACCCACCTGCTATGAAGCTCGCACGCAGCCTGTCAGTGCCGGGACCAGAGGAAATCCCCCCACCCCCTAACACATCAGCCCCAGAGCCACCTTTATCCGCAGGTCCTCATCCTGGGAGAGGGCCTGCTATGCCCATTCCCCCAGTATCTCAAGCCCACTACCAACTCCACTCCCAGCCAGGTCATCCTACTCAAGCAGGCTGGGAGAGGGGAGGACCTGGTGGGATGAACCAGCAGGTCATGGTCCCCACCCTCCGCAGACAATCAGAAGGACTGTGTGCCAGAGAGCCGGAGGCACCCAGGAGAGGTGGTGGCAAGATGGGAGGGTTAAGGAGAGGCTACAGCAGCGCTACACCACCGACAAGTGCTAAGCCTAAGGCCCAACAAGCGCCACAACATCACCCACACGCGACCAGCCGGGAGCAGGGTGGAGTGGTTGGCAGGGGAGCGACCAGGAGGGGTGGTCGAGGGGCTCTGATGAAGCAATCAAAAGTGGAAGATGGGCTGAGACAGCACAAAGGAAAAGGGGGTGCAACTAAAGAGAAGAGCTCCATCCCCATCCCCACCATCATCGTCAAAGCGCCCTCCACCAGCAGCAGCGGCCGAAGCAGCCAGGGCAGCAGCATGGAAGCTGAGCCCTCCCATGATGCAGAAGAACCCACCTCAGCAGATGCAACCCAAGACAGCCCCAACACCAGTCTACCCTCACCGCTCACCCCCTCACCACCTCAGCCACCTACGTCCACTTCCTTGCCTTCATCAAATGTTGCCCCATCTGTTTCCTCGCAGCAAAATCTGGAAAATATGGATTACACTTTGACGTTTGGTTCGACCTTTGGCGGAGGAGGTGGAGGAGGAGGGGCGCGCCGAGAAAGGGAACGTTTCCGAGATATGAGAAGAAAGAGTGCCTCTTTCTTCCTCTCATCCGAGGAGGACATCCAAGGAGAGGCAGGAGGAGGAGCAGGGGAAGGAGGAGGGGCACTAGGGGCAAGAGTTCAGCCTTTACAGGGCTCACAAATGGAAGTGCCCACTCCTCGTCTACGGCCCTCCAAGTCTATAGATGAGGGCATGTTTTCTGGAGACAGTTATGTCAACTATTCCAGCAGCATGCCCCCAGCATTCGGCCTGCCTGAGTATTCTTCCCCTATCCTCAGCCAGGATGGCCAGCCCAAGTCAGCTCCCTCAATGTACGGCACCCAGCCCACTACTACCTTCATCCACCCACTTACAGGGAAAGTTTTGGATCCCTCATCCCCACTTGGCCTGGCCTTGGCTGCCAGAGAGAGGGCCCTAAAGGACGACCGCAGGACTCGCAGAGAGGAGAGACACTTTGGTCGGCAGCTCTCAACAGTGGGAGCGTTCCCTACCCCTGTTCAGACCCCAACTCCTTCTCTTTTTGCAACCCCTACACAATCAACTTACACTTCCCCAGTGTCCCTCCACCTAACCTCCCCCACCACCACCACCTCGCCTGCATCTCTGAGCCGGCCACAGTCACCAAGGATATTACGTTTGGGAGGCGGAGGTGGGGAGAGGATGGAGAGAGAAAAGGAGGGAGGTCCCAGGGAGGGTCTTAGAGTTCGCTTTTCAGAGGACAGAACCAATCAGTATTCAACCCAGTATTACCCACAGAGCCCCAGGGAGAGAGAAAGAGATAAGGAAGTGTATGACCCCCGACCTGCTCCACCCATACAGCCTCCACCACCGCCTGCTCAACCTGCACCCCGTAGACCCTCCTTTCTGCAGATGGAAAACACTCCCCACACCAGCTACATCCCTCAGTACACTGTCCCCACAGCCCCAGCACAGACACATGACACAATGGGAGAACCAAGAGCAGCGGCAGGTGGAGGGGGAGGTCTAGGACTCATGGTTCTCCCTCCACCAGCTCCCTCAATAGATGCAGATGATGAGTTTGTCTTTGCAGATCCCTTGCCCCCACCTATACAGTTTGCAAATGGTAAGCACGAGAGAGTCCAGGAGTTTTCTCGGCAGCATCACCACCAAAATCAGCACTCTGCTGATATTGCTCCACCTCCTCCACCCCCTCTTCCATCTGCAAAGTCCTCAAACGCTACCCAACCTTCTCAACAGGGCGGTGACTCCGCTGCCTCCAGCCTTACCTCCTACGACAGCGAGGTGGCCAACCTTACACAGTCGGCTCTTTCTCCATCTTATCCATCCCCACAGATATTTCCTTCCTCCACTGTCAGCACCACCTCTTCTGCAGCTGTGCCTGCTACATCACTACACAGACCACAGCCCATGTCCCATTCTCACCCCTATTACAGCAGCTCTAATGACTCCTCAGTAGGTGGTCACACCCCAGCCCAGGACAGAGGCACTGCCGCCCTCACCACCACCATGACCTACGCTACCACGACCATGACAGCCTCTTCTGCCGCTTCCACCACCACAATCTCCCCATCGTCCTCTGACTACAGCATGACCACAGCTGGGCCAAAGGCTGGCCTCAGCACAGGGGGTAAAGCTGCTGACCACACTCAACACCCTACTATTATACCCAAGAGCGGAGACTGGCAAGATGCAGTGGTGGATTCTGGGATTGAGGAGCTGGACAGTCACAGCAGTAGCGACCACCATTTAGAAATGCTGGGACTGAGTGGGCTTAGAGGAGAGAGGGGAGGGATCGGCGGAGGAGGAGAGGGAGAGAGAGGAGGTGAGCTTCAGGATTCTTGCACAACCTACTCAGGTGGGCAAACATTTGAGGTGCACAGCGCCAAACTGGCAAACCCTGTGTTTCCAAAGATGACTCATTACAAGGATGGGGGAGGGAGGGGTCTGCCTGTAGCACTACGTAGGCAGAACAGTACCAACCCTGCTCCTTTGCAGCTGCAGAGACAAAACAACCCAGAAGACGCCAGGATAGATGGAGCTCTCGCAGATGAAAGGAGGCGCAAGCAGAGTCGATCCAAAATGGAGGACGGCTTTAGCTCTGCTCTGGCTGCCTGCTTAGAGAGGCCCATGGACACTCGGTCAGTTGGCTGGGATGAGATCGGTGACCACGAGCTGGGTGGAGTTGGAGTGCAGAGAGATGGTATGGTGCTGGAGGGCCGCAGACTTCATTCACCGCTTTCGGGCGTGAAGGCGAGCATCATCAATGAGCTGAGCTCCAAGCTGCAACAGATGAGCAGCATGAAGAGCATGGATGACTGGAGCCACACTACGAAATCACCCACCATGCACAGGTTTGTTTGTTTTCATCAACCAGGACTTGATACAAGTTTGCATATTTCTTATTTTAAATAAAGCTTCTTTTTTTTTAGGATTAAAGGGTTCTTTTTGTTTGTCTTTCAGGTATTCAGCGGATTACACTGATGCATTTCACAGCCCCCCTACTGGCCGCTCCACCTCACCATTGCCCACCTCCTCCCCACAGCATCGTCAGATCCTCACACCAAATCTGGCCACCCCTTCTGTCTCTCCTTCCCCTCAAGTCCCAATTCAGCGCAACTGGACCCGCTCCCCATCTCCACAGATGCCTTCCTCCCCAGTTCATTCTCACCCTCCCCATTCCCCAACCTACTGCCCCTATCCAACGTCGCCAAAGCATCGGTCCAAGATGCGCAGGCAGACTTTTGATTTCCAGTGCAGTCCCACGAAGGAGATGCGGTCTTCAGTCTCTCGGCGCCGGGCTCCCAGCCCTCTTATCTATAGCACTGAACAGCCGAACCCCACCCCTCCCAGACCTTCCTCTCTCCCCATCCTCCCCAGCACACCTGTCTACAACAACCCCTTCGACTTCCCCGGGCCCCTCACTCCTCCTTCACCTGGCCTCCCTTTAGGAGATACCTACAAGTCCTCAACTCCTCCACTGTTCTCCCCATCTGGTGTGCCGAGTCAAAACCCCCTACTGGTCTCCCGTTCTCTCTCACCAACACATTTTCTCTCTGGCGCCTCCTCCCCCATGCATTTGCCGCCTAGCCCATCCTGTCTCAACTTTCCCCATCTCACCCCTCCTCCACCAGCCAAACCCTTCGCCGTCAAGCCCCTGCCCTACTGGACCAAGTATGACGTGGCCGACTGGCTGGCTTACCTAAACCTAGGTGAACACAGAGAGCGTTTTATAGACAATGAGATAGATGGATCACATCTGCCTTCGCTCACTAAGGACGACTTCTTGGACCTCGGAGTGACACGTGTGGGACACCGAATGAACATCGAGAGGGCGCTGAAGAAACTCACTGACAGGTGAGGGAGGACTCTTAGACTCTGGAAAACGTAGAGGCAACGAGGTCAAAAGGTGAAAAAGGAAGCGCCGGATGGTGAAGGAAAGTCAAAGTGTCTCATTTCCTTCTAGAAACGTTAGCTGTGCCATCCCCTTTTTGTTTATTAGATGCATATAATTTGATAAGTTATCTCATCTCCCCTCCATCCCCTTCTCTTTATTAACCTGTTTTATCAACCCTATTAAGTTTGCGCCGTCTTTATTTCATTTCCGCCCATTCTTATTCTTCATTTGCCCTCCTTCTCTCCCCAGGCGGCTCTCCTCTCCTTTGCATGTCACTACTTCTCCCCGAGACACAGACTGAGAGTGAAGGGGTGATTCAAAGATGACAGAAAGGGAGACAAACAAATTGACAAAGATGAACAATAACAGAAGATGTGCAAGAGAAGAAACATGGACATCAACAGGTTGTGTTGAACTGAGCCTAAAGGGGAAAGTGTTTTCTTGCAAATTTGTTATACATGTAGAGAATATTGTTTATGAAATTTGTGAGAAAGAAAGGGTTTGAAGAATTGAAGAGCATCATATGACAATGACGCTCTTCAACTGAAAATATACTTTAAAACTTTTGATGGACAGGCATTTAATTAACACACCGATTTGTGCTGTAAAAGACAAACATATATACACACACACACACACACACACACATATTCTCTCACACACACACACACACACACACACACACACTGACAGATGGATTCTCACACCATCTGCTGTCTAGCAGCAGTGAGAAAACTTCAGTCAGAGTTCAATAAAAGTTAAAAAGTTGCTGCTTAAAGGGTAAACCCCAATAAAATGTTGCTGGATGTTGGTGAGCCAGAAACACACAAGAGTCACATCCTAACATCAGTTTTCTAGCTTTAAGCAGATCAGAGTATCAAATGGCTGTGAATAGTGGAGCCAAAGTCCGAATATGAGAGAAAGGGTTTTGTTTGTAAATGATGATAGAAGAAAATGGTAGACAACAATAGTATTCTTTTATATATTTGCCATATTCCCCCAAAGGGTGCCCCAATAAGCTTTGTATGTATGTACTTTGCGAGCACTAAATATATCTTACATGTTAAACGGGATTCACTATTAGTAGAACCATTTGTTTTGTACTAAGTGCTGATCGCAATCATTCATTTCAAACTGGTCAGGGTATTTAAAACTGTTGAATTCAAGTTGTGAATAACGAGGACATACAAATATTGAGAAAATATTGTTGTGAAATTACCTTTTATTATTTTCCTGATTATTCTATAGAAAGGAGAGGAATTTAAAAGGGTTTGCGAGTCACGTGAAACTGCAAATCATCTTTTCTTAGACTTTATTGGTGTTTATGGCCATAGCACAGGTCAAGGGATGGATCCATCCTCTTTTAATGCCATAATGTTGACCGCTCTCTCTCACACAGCAGGTGCAGTGATCAAAAAGGGCTTTTTACTGCTTCTCTGTCTGCCTGACTTCCTCAACCTTCAGCCTCTGTGAGTCTGTGTGTCTGATTTTGTGCGTGCGAGTGTTCGTTAGCCTGCGTTGGTGGCCAAATGCTTTCCCTGACCTACACCTTTCTCTTTCTAATGCCTTTCCCAAGACATATTTATGAAGGTCACTAAACTTTTTCTTTCTCACTAGTTGACAATCCCAATGGTTCCCTGTTCCACACGTCCATCCTCGAAAAGAAATATTCTGACCCACTTTTCAACAGGTTTTCTCAGAGTGATAAATTTAAAGTAAATACTGTATATGTTACATAGACGAGAACATGAACGCCCTGGACTTTTTAACAGTTTAGCCATTCCCTGCAGTGAATTCAACTGTAAGGCAAAAATACATCATTTATAGATCTATATGTAATGATGATGATGATAACATAAAAATATAGTATAATAAAGATAATTATATTAAGTCTGTATACATTTTTAAGAATCTCCGTCTTCCAAATAGTGTGGACACATTGTTTGAAGCTTTGTTTTATTTATGTTTCCTTTTGTTTTGTTCTGTAAATGCTTTCTATACTGCTCGCCCTGTGGTGACCCCAGTGCAGCTGACACACGTTAGTTAATGCGTATTCTCTCTGTGTGAGTTTAAATTATGACTCTGTATTCTCATGCTGAGTTGCCTCAATGCTGTTTCTGAGAAGTGAAAGGACTGAGCAGTAGTGTAGAAAGCATTACATCCTATGATTTAAAGAGCATTTTAGGTCTAGTGAAATGCATAATGAATATGACTTCATACAGTATGAGCATAAGTATGCAGAGATAAAAGGTATATATAAATATATACATATATATATATAAAGTTTTGCTTTAAATAAAATAAACACTATAATAGAGGTACAACTAAGGTGTTGAAATAAATGCTAAAATAAACTATGGCCCTGTTGTGATTCTCTTTTCTCCTTGGATTCCCTCTTCTGACAGACTCACATAATGATCCAATTTAAAGTGCTGTGTTTAAATTGAGTCATTTGGCAGCAGCTCGTCTCAGCCCTGCGGTGCTTGAACACAACATTGTTTTGAGGTCCAGGATTATTTTCCCATCAGGCTCGGTGAGCTAATAGGACAAAAGAGTAGAGCTCGCAGGGAGAGAGAAGATGAGATGGCTTAATTCAAAGCAAGCAGTGGCCGCATTCATGCAGAAAACCGAACGACGTCTGTAAGGCAGGAAAACAATGAAAAACAACTTGGAAGGAGATGAATGTTGCATTGTTCACGAGCATGGTGGCCAGTTTAAGATTCATAGAGGAAAATTGTAAATATAAAGCCGTTTTAAGGTTTGTGCCAGTTGTCCAGGTGGCCCTTTCTTTGTATTTTTCTACTTTGAGTCTCCTCACAGTTTTCAAAATTACGGATGTCAGGGCTTGTTTTTCTCTGTGGGGAAGAAGCCGCAAACTGGCATTTTTCTTCCAACAACATGAAAAAGACTTCCACAGAGAAAAACACTGCAGGGATATACAACAGCCTTCCAAAAGATGTTGCGCTGACTAACATGTTGGTCCAACATCTCCTATCAGTGCCCAATTGGGCTGGGATCCGTTGACTGCGAAGGCCACAGCATATCATCATCAAGCATCCGGATGGGTGCAGTTTTTCAGGTTTTTAGTTTGAATTGAGGTTGAGTAAACATGGGCTCTAAATCTGGAAACTGAAATGTCATTTTATTATACTGGGGTCGAGGCAGAAATCTCGAAGACTGATATCTCAAAACCTGGGCACATAAAGCAGAAGCTATCTGCATGACAAGACACCACCACCTACCACGTGTGGTAACTGAGAATATACATATAAATTTGGGTGAACCAAACCTTTTGTAAATCTCAGTTGGGACATACTGTAACCTTCAGTTTATCAACAATAATCAACAGAATGTGTATTGTGGTGCAGAGATGTCTACTGAAGTTAGGATGCTAACAGCGAGCCCCATCTTGTCCTGTCTTGTAATACCACTTTGTACCACAAGAGGTGATAGTAGTTTCAGCTAGAAGATGTCTGCCAGTGGCAAATTGGTTACGTTCAACAAGCTCCATTAGTGATTTTAGTCTGATAAATAAACTCACAAAATGTCAAGGAAGTAAATATTTTTACTTTCTCCTTATCCACGAGTTTCCTGAAGAGGTTACTGGGGAAACGACTGTGGGTGACACATCCAGTGTTTGCTGGAACTAGCGTAAGTAACAAAGTATCATAATAACTGACACACCTGTGGCACTTTCAAGTCTTTAGACGCATTAGCTAAGTTAGCTAGCAATAACAATAGTATCAGTAGTATTCACACGATAAAGTCACTTACCTAGATCTTTCTGAATGACTGATACGCCATACCAGTCAAAAAGGATTGTCAGCTAATAGTGCCACTGTCTGCAGGGCTAACTGAGCTAATGGCAGCTAGTAGCTACATCCAAGATAGCTGAAGATGGTGAGCAGCAGTTGGCAGTTACTCTGGTGATATGCTGCCTCCTGTGTGTGGAGCGACCTTCAACAGGTGACCGGTCTTTACATGTATTTAAAGTATTTTCATTGTGGTCCATGATGTAAAAGGAATACAGACCGAATCACAGAGACGTTGTGCTAACAACAACAGTCACTTTCAGGTGGACAAGTGGGAGTTGATTTGTATTGCAGTCAGTCGTAACTGTAAAATTAGGTCTCCAACCAAACGTTAGTGAAAAGTTTTATTATTAAAGGTGCACTATGTAGTTTGGGGGGAAGAAATGTATATCAGAAGAGAAGGATCTTCATTGACTGATTATTTTATGCATAAACAAACAAAATAAACAAACTCTTTGTTCACATGACTGAATAAACAGAATAAACAAACTGACCTTAAAGGGCAACACAGTTTCAAACTGTTTTACTTTGTTTATATTTGGCGGACCCTGCCACCTTTCTAGCTTAACAGTATTCTGGGGACATAATTTTCCTCTGAGAACAGCTTGTTTATTCAGTTATGGAAAAGATCAATATTTCTGAGTTTGTATTATTACCTCGTTAATATTGTAAATATTTCAATTGTTTGAATTTCTTCTCCAAAACTACATAGTGCCCCTTTAATAAGATATGAAAGCATCAAACATGCATTTTAGACTAATTAGATGTTGTGTAAGCTAGTGCATTATGTAGAGGTTTTCTACCCAGGAGTTACCTGAAGTGTTGTCAATTAAATCACAAAAAATGTAACTTTTAAAAAGACAAATAATATGATTACATTACTTACACTTCAAGTTTCACATAGGACACAATCTGTTTGCCATTTTTAAAACATGTAAAGGCAACTTATTCCAATATCTGGCAACATAAAAACTAAAAGAAAAAAAAAATCCCACACTGATATAAAGTGAGAAACAATATCTCGTGCATGGTGGGTGGTGAATGTGTTCTGGATAAGCTGTTAAGAAATATTTTAAAAAGTCTAATTATATACAGCATGTATCACAAAAAGGCTGAGAAATACGAACCAGATTGAGGCAGAATTAAGTGGACTGTAACACTGGTGTTCTCTTTTAACTTCTGGCCTAACGTCCATGAGAGTAAATCCCAGAACCAGTAAACAGTGAGTGCTCTTTCTAGGCCTGACCACACAGAATGGCAGGTCACAAAGGGGCACAGGGCTAATGTGGCAGTTCATGGGACACCCCAGTCCTCCTCCTCCTCCCCCCTGCTGTCACACACACATACTAATAAGCTCACATGACTCTGTGCCACACTGACACGATTCTGCGAGCGGCGGACGGTCAAAATGAAGGTTCAGCATCTCATTAGCACCATATTGAGAGAGACAGAGGGAGGGACGGGGCAGGGAGAGAGAAGGAGGGGGATTCTTCCAGCTGTTTTTCCCTCTAATAGCAGAGTGGAGACAAACTGAGCGGGGGACAGTCAGAGAAGAGCTGGTGAGTTAAAGAAGCAGAGGATGGGGTTAAAGTAGAGAACAGAAGAGAAAGAGGAAGAAGAGTTCACCCTGGTATGACAGTGAACTAGAACAACACAGCTGACGGGGGAGGAGAGCGAGCAAGGTGAGTTTCTTCCTCCCTCTTTGTTTGCCCTGCAGCCAATTAGCAGCGGAGTGATTACCATGCAAATGTTCTGGTTTGTTTATTATGTTTTTTTTGTTTTTTTTTCTTTCTGTTTGCTTTGCATGCTTTGTCTCTGCGTCTCACGCCCACTTTCAGATCAACAACGTGTGTGTGTAACTTTAACTGCCAGGGGAAAATTGGGTCAGAGAGAGGGAGAGGAGCATGTGTTAGAGGAGGAGAGGCACACAGGGAGAGAGGGAGAGAGAGGGGGAGACGGACAGAGAAATGGAGAGAAATCCTCAGCGAGCCCTTGAACTACAGTAACAAGTGGTCACTTGAGTAATCACTGGTGATTCAGAGAGAAATGTAAGTGCTGGTTTCTCCCAGGCATGACTGCTCTTCTGCCACTTTTTTGCTTCTTTACTGGCTTATATATATATATATTTGATTCATTTATTTATTTTTGCATTACTATCCTTTGATATGAATGCTTCTGTGAGAGGACGGGTGTCATTACAAAACTCTTCCTTTCCTCTGCATGTGCAGGATCATAATCAGACCCAGTAACCGTGCCATGTTGATTAAACAACATAAAACACAGGGAAAGAAAAGTCCTCTATGAGCCTGACTCTCTGTCATGCTCAGTCTTGTGATGAGGTGTGGTTAGTCATTTTCACATTAGTCAGCCAGCAATGTGTCAACATGTTACCCAGACAGAAATAGGCCTTAATGTGACTGCCTCTTTTGCATGTTTGTGCATGCATCTCAAGTCTTTTTAGCCAATCTGCCCTCTAAAGCTTGGCTCTAAATGCTGTCCAAAAATGTCTCCTCATTCCTTTTAAATCCTGCATTCCAGTCCGTTTGCCAAATAAGAAATCTGCCCCTGTCGCTCTCCTGCGGTCGTGATCTCCGAGTCGAATTGCTGGCGGAGTCAGAGTGGAAGACAGTTGGTTTCTAATAGGCCTTGTATTAGTCAGAGCAAAGGGAAAGATGACCTTTCTCTTGCTGTTTATTTTGGGAAGGCAACAGGAAGAATGCCGGAGCAGCTGTTCTATTCCTGCTGGCAGATCCCACCCCTGTGAATTCCAGTCTGCCACTGCAACGACACTCCCCGTACTCACGCAGGGGGGGTTTGGATGTATCCAAGCACTGTACAGTGTAAATAACACCTCGTCGGGATCGTCCAAGTTGTTATGGCAATAAGCTGAGCAACACACACACGCTCTGCAAGGCTTCAGCCGCCAATTATCCCCTATCAGAGATGAATCCAGTACAAGAGGAGCGGATGTGCTTCTGAGAGAGTCATCTGCAGTGTGTAGACGTCCAACCTGTTGCATGCTAATCAGAGTCACCTGTCTGCCAGTAAAAACAGCCTTTCCACGCAACCAGTCTAGCAACTTGCTTGTGTAACAGCTATCTCTTGCTTTCTGAAACAGAAACGTTCCCAATAATGGCGAGTCTTCCAAAAGAGCCGCCCGAGGATTCAAAGAAACAGAGCTTCTGGATGGTGAGGATTATATTTATGGTCACACCAAAGGACCAACTACTTAATTCAAGCCAGTGCTCTTTTGTGTTTGTGAGTTAACAACTGAGGCCTGTTATTCTCACACATCATCACCATCTTTTCCTCCTCCCAGCCGGGGAATTATGTGCGTACAGTGCACCGGACTGATCAGTCCTTCCAGGCCTGCAATGACATCGTGGCCTGCTTCATGGAGAGGGCAAAGGTGGAGAAACAGTACGCCCAGCAGCTCAGCCAGTGGAGCAGCAAGTGGAAGTCCATAGTGGATTCTAGTAAGTATGAGAAGCTGTGTGACGACGGGGAGGCTCGGTGGCCTAGAAACAGAAAACATGCAAACGCAGGACTTTTTGATTTTCATGTCGGCTCTCATCAAGTTGCAATTACAGCTTGATTGTTATTAAACCGCCACATCTGTGCTTGTTTGAAACTTTCCAAAACACACTTGGAGGTAATTATTTCTCTATTGGTTCCATGACTCACGCTGTGTTTTTGTTTCCTCCATCCCCAGGGCCACTTTACGGCTCCCTCATGAGGGCGTGGCAGTGTTTCTTCACCTCCACGGAGCGCCTGTCCGCCCTCCACTCCTCCATCTCCCAGTCACTCGTCGCAGAGGAAGGGGACCGGGTGAAGACCTGGCAGAAGGAGACCTTTCCGAAGAAAATCTTCTGCGGGTTCAGAGAGAGCTATGACAACAACACAAGTTTCTCACGTGCGCAGAAACCCTGGTCCAAAAAGCTGGTGAAGGTCAGAGCACACTTGTCAGTTAGATTGTGTGTATGTATGTGTGTGTGTACATACCAGTAATAGACCATATTCACACGGCGGCCATTTTCCTGTGACGTCACACTCAGGATGGGTAACTCAAATGCTGTACAAACCTATGAAATCTTACAAATTGTTAGCACTGCACCACTTCCTGATTGAGCAGCAACTGAAAAGGCAATGGACAGTGAAAATGAACGTAAGGCTGTATTTCAAGGTAAAACAGCACATTTAAGATCTCCTCAGCGACCGTTAGACAACAGCTAACGTTAGCATTCAGCCACTTACTAGCTAACATCACTGTTTGATACCGTTACAGGATACGATAGGCATGCGGCAAAGATTAACTCTGAAATATCCACTCACATCTTAGACACATTTATTTAAGCCTGTAAATAAAACACACTGGATGTAATCAAACATCAAATGTTAGCTAGGAAGTGGTTGAATGCTAACATGGCTGATGGGTTACCAAATATGTTGTTTTACCTTGAAATATGGCCACATGTCTGTCCGGATTTCGCTTTTCACTGTCTTTTCAGATGCAGATCTATTGGGAAGTGGTGAAATGATAATGGTTTGTCAGATTTCCCATGTTTGGAACCTGAAACACAGCAGTACAACCTCTGAGCCGCCCACCCTGAGCATGACGTCAAAGCAAAATGGCCGCAACACATGGTGACAAATAAGAGAGGAGGTTTGCCTCTCGGGTGTTCAGCCCGTCTTGTGAAACATTTTGTTAACAGACGTATGAACCCAATGTTACGCTTACACTCTATATGTTACACCCCTACTGTAGCATGTTTCTACTATTTAATGCACTACATGAATGAAATTGAATAGAAATGAATGTGAAATTTAAAAAGCATATTTCGTCTCAACCCCTTGTCTCGCATGGTTTATATATTTTGGGTTTCAGTTAGTCAGAGCAATGTGGTGCAAAAGGTACAAAAGAAAGTCATGCTGAAAGTCAGGAAAACAGAAATGTTAATGTGTGACCTTTAGTGGTGCTGGTTGGTATAGTTTTTTTTTAAACTTTGCCAGGCTCAACTCAGCCAGCCCCTCCCCGGCCATAGCCCTTTATTTACCATACAAATGAGTGGTATCAATCCTCTCATCTAACTCTCGGAAATGATTTCTTTAACTAAATAAAATGTATGTGTGTGAATGTGTCTTCAACAGCTGGAGAAGGCCCGAGTTGCTTATCACAAGTCCTGTCAGAGGGAGCAAGCAGCCCTCGATAAAGAGAAACAAGCGAACGAAAACACTGAGATGAGTCCAGAGAAGAAGCAGAAATTCACAGATGCCAAAGAGAGGGCCACAGAGGAGAAAGAGAAGGTGAGGAGGGATGTTGACACACTGCACCACTTGACTCTCAACTGAATAAGGGATTCATTCGCAGCACATTTAAAATTCCTCCTTCATGACATACCAAAGAGTTAAACATGTTGCATTCCTATAAAGATTTGTTGGCCTGCTGCATGTGGACTTATCAGCTCTAAACACAAGCTCCAGGCTTTAATCTCTTCTCCAAGTGTTTCCCTTGTATGGAGATGTGTTATTGTTACTCTGCTCAGTGTTTATGGAGCCCAGCATGGGAACAGTCAAGAGCGCCCGATGATTTATACATTCGAGATCGTCCTCCATTAAAGAAACACATTAGATGTTCTCTCTGAGGGAGCCTATCCCAACTTTTCATCATAAAACCTGTCCTTGTGAGCTGCCTGCAGCACAGAGAGCACTACGAGAAAGTGCTGGAGGATGTGACGTCCTACACGCCTCGCTACATGGAGGAGATGGAGGCCATTTTTGAGAAGTCGCAGGAGGAGGAGAGGAAGAGGATCAGCTTCCTGAAGCAGGCCTTCCTCTCCATCCACAGGCATCTTGACGTCACCAACAATGAGAGGTGAGCATCCATGACTTGGTGTGAGTATAGTGTGTGTGGCTCTTGGGTTAATGCAGAGCAAGCACATTTATCGTGTCCTGTGTCCTTGTGTCAGTGTGAAGGCAGTGTACAGTGAGCTCCACCACACTCTGATGTCCATCTGTGATCAAGATGATCTCAAATGGTGGAAGAACAACAACGGTCCTGGCATGCCCACCGACTGGCCAAAGATTGAGGTTTGTTGCAACAACCCAGCTGCTTTAATCTGCGTTCAAATAACACGAGTACAGTACACAACAGTTCATACGCTTAAGTCCATTTTTGCGTTCAGGTGATACCTTCCCGGTGATTTTTGGGAATAACGGATGCATCCAAATACCACACATTAAAATGCCAGGTGATGTAGTATAAAGAGCGAGTAAGTCAAACTAGGGCAGAGGCTGAGGTTGATGAAGGGGTCAAACAAATACAGGCCTTTCACTCAGGAGACCGATGACTGAAGCTCCTCTCTCCAAAAGAAAACACTGCTCCTGAAACGCCTCGTCAGTAGTCCTGCCTTTAATTCCGTTACTTCATGACATCACACTACGTCACCATGCCACACATTTGCAGCATTTATGCCTCGCAGCTAGTTTGGCAAATAAGAATGAATTCCCCACAGCTGCTCTGTTGTTGTTAGGGGTGCTGGCTCAGGCGTGTGTGAGCTGACCAATCAGAGGAGACTGGGTATTCAGGAGGGGGCTTAAAGAGACGGGAGCTAAAACAGAGCGTTTCAGACAGGGGGAATAAAGTGCTGCAGCACTGGACAGAATGAGAAAACTGATAATAAGATTATAAACCTGAAAATGAGCACAATATGATCTTAAACATTGTTTCAAACCGTATAAATAAGAATTTTTCCATCGGAAGTGAACATTTTGGAGATGTAAGAAGTGTTTTTACAATTCTCACCAACATTTGTACATCAATCACTCAACCCCAAAATAACCTCAAGTTGTATGAATATTTGCACATTCTTGTTATACACTTAATATTGCTGTTTTCCTTGATTGAAATGTTGAATTTCAAAACCCAAACTTGTATCTCTCACATCTAGGAATGGGTCCCACCAGTGAAAAAGCTAAACAGAAAAAAGAGAGACCAGAAAAGAAAAGGGAGCCAACCGTAAGTTATCCACTGTAGTTATTTCAGTGTATTTTGACTCATTTAAATGAACAATGTACATTTTATTCCAAGTCATTTGTGTGTTTTCTGACTGTTTAAAAGTCCATTTTCTTCTCCTGTTAGTGTGATGATCGGGGGTGTGAAGGTGCGAGCTCTGTACGACTATGTGGGAGAGGAGGGTGATGAGCTGTCCTTTAAAGCAGGTGACACATTAAGTGTGATGTGACGTCACTCAGACGCTTTTAGACAGTGTTGTTATTCTCAGTGTTAATGCTTCAATAGGCAAGACTTTTGTACAAAATTACAATCACTGTAGCAGTGTAAATCTGAATAGGAAGACAGACATGCATCCCATCTGTCTGAAATGATGACAGACAGGCCTGTAAATATAAGTGTGCAGTTTACATTACATGATTTCTGGGTATTGAAGTTCAAAATCTAATGGCTTTTTTCACCTCATCATCGAGACTGGTCCCAGAATCAATCATGTCTTCATTAAATACTTTGATGTAAACTAAAAATGATTATTCTGCATATCAAGAAACACATAATTGACTCTTTATTGAAACAAAACATTTTTGACACCATTATTTTGTCCCTTTTAATTCCAGGTGAAGTGTTCAAGAAGGTGGAGGAGGAGGACGACCAGGGTTGGTGTCGAGGAGTCCTGAGCGGAGGAAAGGAGGGCTTCTACCCAGCTAACTACGTTGAAGTTGTTGAAGCTGTCTAATATACTGTGTATTTCTCACAAGAAGTTAGAATTCAAATATTTTTGAAAATAACAATTATTATTATATGTTGCCACACTGATCTTGAGTTAATGTCAGATATAATCTGTTCCCAGCCATTTGTGAAATGTAAAATTGTTAAGGCCTTAATATTCTAACCCACGTGGTTTGAGTGCTTCTGCAGTATGAATTAACTTATCAAAGACTAGATTGTACTGTTTGTGCAGGAGCTATATGTGTGTATGTGTGAGTGTGTGTGTGCGATGCACCCATGTGTGCACGTTAAGATGAAACAAAAGAGAACAAGAGAAGATATTTATTTACTGCCATCATGTCTGAGTCATTAGGTCGCTGTAATAAAGATAGCTGATAGTGATACATGAGGTTTACCCGGGCACAGGTTTACAATGATGTGTGCACACAAGGTTAATGTTTACTTAAAAAGTATTATATAGAAGCACACAGAAGTTACTTTGACTGAGGGAATGGATTTTCAAAATAAAAGTGAAATTGTTTCGCCTGTTATCTGTCTTCTTGACGTTTTCAAATTTTCAGAGGATGACTCCCTCAGACTTTTCCTCTAGCGCCACCACAAGGCTGACTTTTTTGGGGTTTTTTGTGGAATGTGTTTACAATTATTGATTGGATTGCCATACAATTTGGTAAATATTTCTATGGTCCCCTGAGGATGAAACTTAATGAATCTGAAGTAAGTGCCTAAGTACAGTCTTGTTATCAACCGACACAAAAGTCCAAAGAACAATTTATAAACTGACAGGTGTGTTTATGTTTAATCCCATGTGTGGATTTTTTCACATTTCTTAAAATGAATTTAAAATATGTAGATTTTATTCAATCGTTTTTTGTTTTTACTTAATTTTACAACAAATTCATTGCCCATGTAGGTACATTTAATTAGACAAATCTGATATAAGCCAAGTGAAATACTTGTTTCACTTGGCATATTATGCTCTTTAGTTTAGGTGTTTACAGTTTTTCTTCTTACACTTAAGTCCTCCTGTACACATAAGTCTTGTAGATTGGGATCAGCATTTTAAAACAAAGTATAGCCATTTGGATTTCCTTTGAAAGACTTTGAAAGACTTTACGCCCATTAATCATATTGACCTTTGACACTGTACCGCCCTGTCCCTATTCTTCCTCCCATTTAATTTACATTCATGAAATGCTTAACTAGAGTTAGGCAATATGCCATAAATACGTGACTACTACCCAACCGGGCTGCTTTGTGCTAACTATAGTGTCAGGGAAGACTCTTGAGGAAAGAAACCTGTTGGACAACATGTCTGAGAAAGACATAGTGAATGACAACACGTCACAGTAGCGATAGCAGTTGAGACCTGGGAGGATTTCGTGTTTATGGTTGTAGTGTGCGGTCAGCAGTCAAAGGAACTCTCCACGTGTAAGTATGCCTTAGATATGTTTATTTTTTAAAGGGTTTTATTCAGTTTCAATTGCAGATACAATAGATACATGTTCGTTTTGTTGTCTGGATTGAGTTTCTTTCATTGGAAGGCTTCTTAAAGGTGTGTCAGCAACTTAAAAAACAGAATGTCACATGTTCCCCTGAGATGATTAGAGTGTAATTACTTTAGTTTTGGGTGTAATCACATGTGTTGTCTTAAAGAGGTCGATGTACTAAAGTCCTCTCTCTCACAGGCAGGTAGGCTCACGATGGAATTTGCTTGTGGGTTTGTTTATGTGCCGCCATCGGTGAGTCAGAAGGACGGCCAGCGATCCAGTGCCAATGTCGTCAAACGCTCAGGTGGGATTTCTTTTCAAACACCCACATGCAAGACATCCAGGAAGAAAATCAACACTTATAATACTTGTTTAAAAGACAGATGCCATATTATGGGGTTCGCTTTGCTGTTTAGCTGTAGTTTTCTCAGTTCCACTGCCAGACAAAGATTTTTTCAGTCCTACCTCAGTGGAGTTTGACACCTGAAATAATATTTAAAATTTCAAACATCAGCAGGAAACATCAGATTTTTGAGTCAGATTCAAAAGGCGTCTTTGTTGACTCACCCGTCTGAGAAAATCCACCCAAAACACACAAAGCTTTAACTGTGCTGTTTCTGTCACTCACACCTCACCTGCTGTCAGGGTCCATTCTCTGGAGGGAATCAAAGGGAACTCTGGGAAATGTAGGAAGTCATTATTTAAGAGAAAGATTAAGAAAGTGAATTCCAATTAATTACAGCACGACTGCTATAAATATCAAAGACTGATGATAAGCAACTGTAGAAGTATCCGCAGGTGGGTTTTTTCCTTTCTGGGTGACTGGTTGGTTAAGTACCATTATGTGTTATGCAATCAGTGACACACACAACCTCTCCTGTCTATCTTGAAGGGAAAAATTCCCTTCAGATACTTTGCTTTGCTCAGTAAAAGCCATCTGCAACCTGAGTCACATTTTCTTCGCAGCACAAAGGTCGTCGCTGCACCAGTTGTTTTGTCTGTGCTCACATTTCTCTCGCAAGCTCTCAAATTAACAGCCACTGTGTGTTTGTATATATTTTTTTATTTCTATAATATTTAGCTCTTCTCCCTCCTGTGAACCGGGTCCGTCCTCGCATTCCTCCACCTCCTCCTCCCACAAATCCTGCAGAAGCCAAATCACCAAAGTCAATCTCACCTACCCCCAAGATTGTGGAACAGTTGGAAAAGAGCAAGGAGGTGAAGACAGTGGTGAAGCCTGCTTCTTCTATCTTCTATGAGAACGCAGCATTTCACAAGAAAGCAGGGGCTGCTACTCCAATCAGTTGGCCTGTAACTCTTCAGCAGACAGCACCTCCTCGAAAAACAGGTACTGTAAATGTGTGAACATTAGTGTAAATGTGTGACTGAACAAGTAAAGTGTCTGTGCTTTTATATTATCGTGAATAACTTGGGAGGCAATTGATATCTTAAAGGAGTAATTCACCCCCAAATTCAGCGTTATCTTCTTAGTCACATTCAACAGATGCAGATTGCCAAATGCAACCTATAAAAAACATTTAGGGGGGAAAAAAGAAAAGATTCTGAAGGGTTCAGCCAGTATACACATTTTTTTTTTCTAATTACCTTGAGTGTAATCATGTGGATAGTGCTTGTTCATTTGTCCGAAGATTGAGATGCAGATAATCTCAAAATCTGAACATATTAAATCAAAAATGTTAGCACTGGGAAACTACAAGAAGTTAGGGAGGTAACATTTCCACCTTTACTCTGGATATTGTTTCTCATTCAGCTCAGGGTGGATACCCAGAATCCCCTAACAGTGCTCCGTTCTTTTTTTTAATTGAAAACTGTAAGCTAACATGAGGCTGGGGATTGTTATGGCACTAAAACCAGATGTACTGTGACTGAATGAATGTGACTGTTTGCAAAAACACAGAATTTTAATAAATAAATAGACAAAGAAATTGGGTTACACCGTGGTTTTCAAACTTTGTGCCCAAGGCTGACCAACGGGCAAGCCAAAATCTCAAGAAGCACCAGTATTCATATCCGTACAACATAGCCTCTGTAACAAATGTTATCTAATCACTCTGTACACGTTTATGTTTGTTTCCCTGGAAGGTTTGAAAATGATTTTTTGTATTAGCAAGTGAAGTGTTCACAAAAGTGATATAGTAAATTTAAAGTCCAAAGTGCACTTCTATATCAGTTTGAGTCCAGGAAATGCCCCATCCTTTGCATTCTTTGAAGCTCAATAAACATGTTTGTAATGCTGAACATAAAATCATAAGACTTTTATTAACGTTCTGAAGCAGTCGATAAATTTAAAAAAAGTTTTACAAGTGGTTATAAATGTGTAAATAATATAACATTAAAAGTGTTATTGATGCTACTATTAACACTTATATAATATAACAAATGATATTGTTAATAAGTGACTTATGAAGACATATATGAGCCTTATTATCTATTAACTAATAGTTCTGCTTATTACAAGGACTTACAAGGTATTTAATGTGGTTCTATCAGATGATTGCTGATAACTCATAGTGACCAAATATTGAATTCATGCATGTTTTTTTCATAATTTGGGAGACATAGCTCTCTCAGCCTATAGTTTGGTTGAACTGCAGGAGGAAAATCACTGTGTTTGGTCATCCGCTGCTCTTCTAAAGGTGTTTCATTGATCTGCAGCCTTCGAGATGAAGCTATGAAACATTTAATTGTCTGGGTGAATCAATCCTTTGACACACTGCTCCTCTCTGCTTTCCCCAGCTCTTCTTCCACCACACATGAGACCTGCATCCAACGGTCAGACATTTACCTATGACCTCCCTAAAGATGAGCCTGATTTTAACACTCAACCTGGGGACCCAAACTACTCGTACACCGCACCGGAGGGCACGGGGGTCCAGGTGAAGCTGCCTGCTGATAATAGTGGTGTGACGACCCAGACAATAGGTAAACGGATGACAGTTTTTTCTGTTTTTTGGTCATGATATGCTGCATTTTCCTTTTCTTTTTAGATCATCCCAGTTTATTCTGTTCTGCTCTCAAACCTCAGCTCCACCTCTTCCTCCAAGACCTTCCTTCATGAAGTCAATGCCAGATTACTTGATTCTGTTACCCTCATCCCCACCATCTCCTTCATCTCAGAAAACAAATTCAGACCCGTCACAAGTACCATCACCTACTGGTAAACGTAACTCTAACAATCTCTGTTGTGCTTTCGAAAGAATAAACGCTCTTTAATCCACTGCTCTTGTTGTTCCCGGCCCAGGATCAGCAGATAAGGGGCTTCTGCCGGGGAATCCTAATGTGGTCCTTGTCAGTTTAGGAAAATTACTCTCAGAGGAAAGAGGTCAGTAAACTTTTATCATCACCATAAAACCTTCACGATCGGCTGTCTGGTTTTATCTCCCGTCTTATTAGCTCTTAATGACGCTTACATTTGCATGTTTCCAGTGCAGACCATACAAGGAGAACCCTTCTTCTGCTTCCAGTGTGGCGCTGTGCTGGACTCCTCCTATGACAATGAGGTAATTACACACTGTTATTTAATCTGAGCTTTATTCTGAAATGGATAAGTTGTAACACAATTAGGAATCATTGATTTCAAATGTGAATAATAGCTGTAAATCTCCTTGTAATCACTACTGGGAAACACAGAGCATGACAAACTCTTATAGGCAGTCAAGCATGAGTATTATTGATCGGAGCATAATGAAAGAATGGATAACTGTGATTGGCTGGTTCTCTCCTCCTGCAGGTGAAAGTGTGTTACTTCTGTCAGTCCTTGGAGTCGACCAGCTCTCCCAGTACACCACAGTGTCCCCTGTCTGGCTACCAGGATGGCCTCTTTGTGCTGCCTCCTGGTGAAAAACCCCCATGTGCTGCCGACGCTCTGCTGCTCTTCTGCATCGACATCTCAGGCTCCATGAGCATGACCTCCCAGGTGAAGACCACAAGACTGACGCCGATCTGTTTACTATTTGTGACCGTTCACAAATCTGAGCTGCAGTGTTTCAAATGTTCAATCTCTGTTGTTTCAAGGTGTCAGAGGGAGAGCATGTGGTCCACAGATCACGTCTACAAGTGAGTTTTTCTAATTTTTTTCAAGTGTGCTTTTAACTTAAAGGAGAAGTTCACCCAAAAATGAAAATTCAGTCATTATCTACTCACTCCCATGTCGATGGAAAGTCAGGTGAAGTTTAGTTCTCCAACTAACGTTATCATCTGACCTGATCTACAAAATAAAAGATTTGATCTTTGTGTTACATGTACAACAAAGAGTATCATAACAATAGCAGCTGTTTAAAGATGCTGTCAAGATGCTTTTGGTGATAAAAAAAATCATTGTATTCAAAACAGTTTGTCAAGGAAGCCGTGTTACAGTGTGTTCAGAGACTGAGTGAGCAGCAACCTGATGTACAAGTGGGACTTATCACCTTCCACCATCAGGTATACACCCGATCGCCAGACGCTTGATCTAAAAATAACTGTCCTGTGTGTATATTTGACATTTTGTAGTTTTTTGATTCTGTCTTTTAAGTTTGTGTCTGACTCATATTCTTTTTGTTTTTAATTTTCTCGCAGAAATGTGAGCGCAGAATGCAAGTTATCACTGTTGCTTTTTTTCATCCTGCAATGTTTGTTTTGCCAGGTGACAATGCATGGACATGACAATTTCCCGTCACGTTTCCTGTGCGGTGCTGAGTTGTCTGACGTCAACTATCTGAAAGAGGCTGCGGCCAGTTTCCCCAGTCCGCCTCCGCTGTCACAGACCAAGGACTACTTACAGAGACAAGTTCGAGGGTCAGTGAAAAAGCAGTGATTGATGAAAAGTTTATCTTTTTTGTCTCTCAGGAAATGGTAGTAACATTACCTTTTCCTCTTGCTGAAAGATTATCTGAATCTGGGACCACTGCTCTTGGTCCAGCTGCTCTCCTGGCGATTGCAACGGCCTCCAGACAGCCAGGCTCCAAGGTAGGTTTGGTCTTATACAGGCAGTTTTATTTAGAAGACCATAGCTGTGTATTTATGTTTCAGCCCACTTACAGTTCACATACACTGCATTACACACATGGCATGTAGAAAAATCCACTGTTCTGCGTATTTGCATAAATTCAGCACATGAATGTGTTTGTGACAGACGTGTTGATCCATAAACAAATAATGTCAACCGAAAAGGAAACAGGAATCCCACACAGTGACGGGCGCTTGTACTATTTGAATATGAATTTCTGTTTGTTGACCTTAGTCAGCATTTCTGGCTACTGCTCTGTTAACACAGGGACATTTTATGTTTCCTGCATCTGTCTGTATTAATTTCAACATTTTTGGGGCGGTCAGAGTCTGCGCTTTTTACTGGATGAGCCATGGACGTGGGTAGCACGGGTGCTGAGGAGGCTGCAGCACCCCCTCAAACAAGGAGCATGAGAATATAAACAGGAGCGTCCACATGACATAAACACTTTCTTTGATCATGAAACCTAATGTTACTCTACAATTCTGTGGTTTGCACAGCAGCATGGACTCTCTGTTAACAGTGACAAACAAGTAGATCTACATACACGCTCGTCTCCTCTATTCAAGCATCTGTATCCTCACTGCGCTGCATTGTTATGCAAAATATGAGGCTGTTTATCCCGGGTATTAACATGCGTGTTTGGTGATTGGATGACCAGTGGAGAGCTCTAAGTAAGTCAGTTCACATGTGGCATGATGTGTGTTTCAACATCCATCTCAAGTGATCATTTGTGATCTCAAATAAATATAAACATCACTGGCACAAAAGAACATGATGTTTTCTACACAAATAAAGAAATAACTTAATGTATAACATTAGCCAAATTAACAAGAAGGTCCAAATAATTCAGAATATGTGATAGACAGCGTTTCATAAAGTTAATAAAGCTACTCCTAACTCAAAAATTCACACAATTGAGCGATTTTATAAGGGAGTCTGGGGAATTTCTGTTGTTGACTGTAGTTGACGGCTGCTTTGATGTGTAGTATGTTGGTGTTCAAGTCTCTCTCGGCTGTACTGCAAAACATTCTCAAATGGTAGTTAATAACGATTACATAAGTTGTCCCGTCCATTCAAATTAAATTGACCTCTCAGTGTCTCAACGTCCCTGGGATGAGCTCTGATGTAATGATTATATGATTTGTAATAAATGGTCATCAGAAATGCCAAAACAAACTTCAATCAATCACATCACCTATGTCAATTTTCTATTTTTCTAAAATCAATACATTCCTGATCTGCTATCCCTGCTGATCTCGAAGGTGATTATCTGTACAGATGGGAAGGCCAACACAGAGTTGGGGAACCTGGAGGAGGAGGACATTGATGCTCGCACCCTCCTCTCATCCACCATCTTCTACCAGGAGCTGGGAGAGTATGCAGCCAATCAGGGGTTGGTCCGCATCTCCTCGTCAGTGTCAAGAATGAAACGAGCATTAAATTATTGTATCACTGAATAGAAAATTAACATACATTTACATAGCTGAAGCACTTTGGCTCCACTTACATAAGTAACTGTAAGACTAGTGCTAATATTAGTGCTAATAAGGGGTCATAAAGGTGTGGGTTGTGTGCTGGGCTGTAATGAAATTCATACTGAAATGTGCTTCTTTCATTAGTGTGACGGTGTCTGTGCTGTCAATAGAAGGAACAGACTGCAGAATGGACGAGCTGGGAAGACTCGCTGATCGCACTGGGGGGAAAGTGAGACACGATTTGAAATTGTTTCCGCGACTGTCAGATTTGTACTCTGAGTGCCAGTAATTTTATTATCTCTACTCAGTTCTCGTTGTCTGTGTCTCCTAGGTGGTAATAGCAAGTCCCAAAAGGTTGCACCCGGAGTTTGAACAGATCATTGAGCACAGGACCATCGCTACACATTGTACCGTCACAGTACTGCTGCCCAAATCACTGTGAGAGCTGTGCTTTGTATAACCTCACATGTTTCTAAATTGTTTTCATCTAGTTGGCACGCATTGATTTATGTTTGGTCATTTGGTCCAGGGGTATGAGAGGAGAGAGGGAGGCAGGACACAAAGTGATCAGAGAGGTGGGGAACGTGGACCCAAACACAGAGATCACCTTCCAGTTTGGAACCAATGATCAGGACGCAGGAGGTGAGGGAAACTGAAATGCCACCATTGACAGACTGACTGTGTAATTAACATGTGTGGCTGGACTCTCCCTCGACATCAGCTACACTGAGGAACCATCTGAAGGCTAACCAAAAGAAACACTAGCTTTCCCAGAAATCTGTTTTACCCTGCCAGTTTCATTTGTATTGTACTGCAACAAGTGCTGCTGCCTGAATACCACAGTTGGTGCTGCGATGTGTGCTGCCAGGTGTTGCTGAACATTGCAAAATGATGATTTATGTTGCCAACAAACAAGAAAACTTGAAGTCTCAATCTGAGATTTATCGGAGTCCTAACAACAAGAGCAAACATTCTCTCTGGATTGAGGAAAATGCAAAAAATAGAAAAGAAAGTTGCAGTGCAACAACAGAAGTCCTGATGAAACCTGGTAGATATTGCCTGCTGAACATCAGCATGTTAGCATCATTGTTGTGCGCATTATAGCATTTGGCTAAAAGTGCCACTCTAAGTACAGCCCATCGATGTTTGGTACAGCCTCACAGAGATGCTAGCATTACGTTTGACTCTTACTCATAATTCAGTACAAACAAACACAGTTTAGCTTTTATACTGGGCTATGGCATATGGACTTAAAGGATAAGTTCACCCAAATATAAAAACTGACCTTCGATACACCCCTCTGCCGATGGAAATTTAGTTGACGTTTTGGAGTACACAAAACATTTCTGGAGCTTCACAGCAAAACAGCGTTGCTGCACTCTCCTAAACAACTGAAGTAGATGGGAGCTTGTTTTAAAAAATTTTTTTAAAGAAAAGAAAAGAAAAAAACACGAAGTTACTCTATACTGCTTGTCTGGGGTAATCCCCGGACGACCTGAGATCTCAAACTGATTTGAAAAAACGTTATCTACACTGTTGACACATGGTCGAGCTCAAGATACACTTCAGATGGGGTGCGCGCTAATGCTTTTAGCTTAGCAGCTAAAGTGAAGATTTCCCCTTTAAAATGGGTGTAAATAACGGCTTTTCAAATCAATTTGGGATCTCAGGGCTTCTGCAGACTTGGATTATGCCGGACAAGCTGTATGGAGACATTTTATATTTTTCAGTTTTGCTCTGGAACTCCAGAAATGTTTTGTGGACTATGAACCTGACTGCATTTTCAGTTTCGGGTGAACTTATCCTTTAACAGACAAATGAATTCGGCAGCAGTTCAACCTGAACTTCAGATCACTGAACATTTGTGGAGTAGCCTCTATTCTAAATGGAGTGCATTAGGCCAGTCGGACGAGACATACAAGCCACAGCGTCGTTTGATTCATTCGACCAATACAGCACTTATGCTGATTCTTATTTGTCCATCTAAATCCATAAAACATATTTAGCTTGTCAAAAAGCATCATATTCTTTCTCTGTGCTGCGTAAACACTCATCGATTATCTTTGTGTTTGTGTTGCTTCCTCTCAGTGTCAGCGCCGACCTCTGGCAGTCGTGTGTCCATCCAGCTGCAGGCCAGGTACAGGCCGAGGAACGGACAAACGATGCTCAGAGTGATCACTGCAGACCGAGATGTTACTGATGACAGGTGATAGAGATGTTAATATAATCACAGTGTTTTGAGATTGCCTTTCTCACACATATACACACACACCAATGCTGTGCTGAGCTGTTTGCTTGCTTGTAAGCTTAAATAAGTCATTATCTTGTGACATCTTTAATCAACGAGGTGTTCTCACCCAGAGGACAGCAGATGATTAGACATATTATTTTATACCAATCTTAGCGAACCTTTAGGCGAAGCAGGTGTTTTGAAGCTCCAAGGAGACCGGCTGTTGCCGAGATACCGGAGCCTTCGCATCATGTAGAAATGATTGCACGATGTAAATTGCATTTCTCATCCATTCGAACATTCAGTCACACAGTAAATGAACCTCTCATCTCAGTCTGTCTGCTTCATATACTGCATGAAGGTCGTGCAATTCATTGTCTGAGCAGCTCAAAGTGGCCCCTGTGTGCGTGCGCGTTTGCACAGCGGTACAATGGCGAGGCTGAAGCTGTAAATGTTGAGAAGCACTCTTATGATAAAAGTTTATCCCCCCCCCCCTCCCTTCACAGCTCGACGGCCCTGTCCTCTCTGTCTCTGGCCATCATTCAGCTCAACTCATCACAGGCCAGCGCCGCTCTGGCTGTGAGGGGCCGCTTCCTCGACGCCAGGAGGGAAGGAGAGCTGCAGAGGAAGCTGATCGAGAGAGCAATGTGAGTTAACGTCTGACAGACGGTGCTGTGTGGGCAACATGTATGCTGAAGTCTGACAAATGGATTTAATAAGGGGTGATTCTATTAAACTTTGAATGCTTGGAAAAAAGACAAAAGACAGGAACAATCAGGCCTAAGTCCATTAATTTTGAAGGTTATATTAAAAAGGAGTTACAGAAACAGAAACTAGGAAAAAAACTACGCATACGCAAAAGTATAAAAGTGAGTTCAAGTAAAATGAAAATCAGATGAACTCTGGCATTTCAATGTTCAAGAAAATCAGATTAATCTGATGAACTGCTGATTCTCATTATGCTTTTAATACCATTATTATTTAATCTCAAACTAGTAAACATTTTTTTCTAATTCAATTTTTCATACGTAATCCCAAGGCTTGTTTTTCTATTTCTTTTTATCATCATTTTGAGTTTCAGCTTGTTTTCGAGGTTTTTTTCCCTCCTTGATTTTCAGATAAATGATAGTGGGTGTCTGAACGCACGCTCTTTATTCAATAGCTGCAGGGTATTTCTTAAACTGTTCTGTACAAAGTGAGTGTGTCTCTGTTTGCAGAGAGCATAATCGCAGTGTAGAGGACAAACAGACATACCAGGAATGGGTTAAAACCATGGAGCCAATATACAACAACATACATAACTTCACCAGGGTGAGTTTCTACAGTATTTTTATCAGCTTCGGTGCCTTACATTGGTTTGAAACGCCACAATTAATCTCCTAACTTTTTTTTTTTTATTTCCAGAGAAAATCCGTTGTTTCAGACTCGCAGGTAATTTATGTCACTTCCGAAAAATTGTACTGCTTTGTGCTGGAATACTTTGTCTGTGTAGCTGATCACTCTGCCTTTCTTCTCCTCCCACCAGTCTCTAACAGATGCTGGTGCAGCGTTGCTCTACGCCATGAAGCACAGCAACAGGAAGTCCATCTCGTTGAAGGATAAACATAAACTGTAGCCAGCTGTTCAGCCTCCAACCTTTACCTCATTGGAAGCAACTCGAGTCATGAATGACAAGGATAATTACTGCCGTTCGCCGATGATTTTTTGGCTAAAACACATACTTCACAATGTAAATAATGTATGACAGTCTATCAACATAACACATCTGCGTCATAAAGAAACTCATTTCTAAGAGCAAGACTTTAATTGATGTCTTTCACTGTTACATATCAAAACTGCGGCAGTACAGTGTACATGGGTGTATTTGACACAGTCCCTGTGGCTTTGTGTTTTTGTGCTGACCAAAACACACAAGAAAATCCTGACTCAGAAACGCCATCATGCAGCTAACACCTACATGCTTTTGTGTCAGCAAAACATATCTCACAACATACAGTATGTAAACCTCCATGACAACAGTTAATATAGTTCTGATTAAGATTGTGTCATCGTGTTTTCATGTCACTTGTTGTACCAAAATTGGTGATGAAGCAAAAGTTTCATGCATGATTTTACATACATTATAAACATACACTGTATCAGAAGATGCATCTATACAAACACACATAGCTTGTCATATGAATCATGTATTTCAAAAAGAATAATGTGAAAATACTGCCGGGAGGAAGAAGTGTCAATATCATAGGTGTAGATTCTACATGAAAGTAGCACAGGAATTGTTTTCATATATTGCATTATATACTATTATACTATGAACTGTCACCTGGCGCCTGAATTATATGTTTTCCTTGACATAAATTAAGATATTTCCATTGTAAATTAATACAGAAAATGTCAAAATTGGTGTATAAAAATTCACACCAGACCAGGGCAGGACCCTATGCCCTGAGTCAATAGTATACAGCAGTGACTCCCAAAGTGTGGACCATGGGTACCGCAGGTGAGCCCCGAGAGGTCATTTACAACAAATAAATAAAACGTTTTTGATTTCCTGTTTTGTAATTAGGTTTGAAACTACCATAAAATACTGCCTATTACATATTTACATTTAAAAAAGCAATCAGAGCTGATTATCTTGCCCACATTCACATAAAATTATTATGTTCAAGGAAAAAAAGAAAGAATTATTTAATCATAGTCTCGTGTGTTGATCAGAGTTGTGATTAAAAGTTTTGGTGGACCCCAGAAGATTTTTAAATCGTGCAGCGAAATTCTTAAGTCTTGGATTGGCTGGTATATATATACAGTACAGGGGAATATATGTATAACTTTATGTTTTCTACTTTTTAGGCTTCTTTCAATACTTGAGTACATTCACATCAGATTACTTTTCATATGTGTGGCTTTCACTTTTCCCAAAGTAATATTTTAACACGATATCTTCACTTTTACTCAAGTATGACTTTCTGCTACTGACATTCAAAAGTTGCAAAGGTAGTGAGCGATGGAGTAAATGCAAAAGAAGAACGAACAAACAATAAGCAGGCCTGAGATTGAAGCCAAAGCATAAATAGACATGCGTTTCTCTGGGGCGGCACTCACAACACAAACATGTAACTCTGAGCAGATGTCTGTCGAGCATTCAAATGGACTGTTGTTCAGAGCTGGCAGGTTCCAAGACAGCAGAACATACACGAACCAGACTTCAACCAGGATACGCAGACTGATGCTGAGCAGGTAGAAGCCCACTGCGCCTCTGTCTCTGTGGAGATCAATGACCCCGCCCCTGGAGTCAGTGGGGGCAACCTGAGCCTCCCCCTGGAGCTCCACATCGGTCTTCACCTGCTGAGATCTCCTCTTCTGGGCCAGGGAGCGTAAATGGGAGGTGAATAGCTCCATGAGCAGGACCGAGAGGATGACCAGCACGTAGATGAAGTTCCAGGCCACCATCATAGGTTTGTCAAAGTGTCTGTTGAAACAGGCTTTGGTGCAGATGCTGTCCCTGGTGCTGTTGCAGTTGAAGTCGGCGTCCAGTTTGCTGAAGGGCAGCTCAGCCAGGAAAAGGATCACCAGGCGGATGCACAGGAAGCCAAACCACATGGAGCGGCACTTGTAGGTGGTGGTGGCATCTACCGCCGTCCGAAGGATGGGGATGAGGCCTGTTACTAAGGCTGCCATCGTGACTCCTGGCTCTTACTAGGATCTCAACAGTGGGGAAGTTGGAAAAAAAAGTGATAAGTTTCAACTATAAAAACAGTTTAAACGCAACTTTTTCTTCAGAGTATAAAATTGACAAAATGTCAGACGCACGTTACCCAAAGGGTGAATATCTAAAAGGAAAAAGGTTGCACAAATTTCGACTTTTACAAGTGCGTGTCTAACCAACACAACTGATGCCATCTCTTTCACATATATATCTTTGATATATATATATATATATATATATATATATATATATATATGCCTTTGATTTTTTAAGGAGGCATGAAAGCATTAAGCATGGAAACTATTCATCTAGGCACTCATGTCACAGTAAACGTATGCAGCCCTTTATGTGCATATGAGGCAGTTCTTTATGCATTTCAAGGTAAATGGGAGTGAAGTGCAGCAGATAAGTGAGCTTACCTTTAAGAATTGCAGCTCGCTAATGGAATAGTGCCGCTCTCACTTTGTGTTCAGCCTTTTATGGGTGCAAGATATGTCACCACTATATGTGTTACAGTTTCTCACCACATGATGTGCTGACTTAGCCTCACTTCGCATCCCAATCTCTAAGATCTCAAACACTCACGATGTTTCACACATCAGGCAAAAAAAACAAACACAAAACATTACTGTTTTTTTTTTACACTTTACACATTTTTAATGGTATAAAAATGTAATTCCTCTGATTTC
This sequence comes from Pagrus pagrus, assembly GCF_965226575.1. Taxonomy (NCBI): domain Eukaryota; kingdom Metazoa; phylum Chordata; class Actinopteri; order Spariformes; family Sparidae; genus Pagrus; species Pagrus pagrus. The sequence continues at coordinate 15,290,721 of NC_140208.1, read as the reverse complement.
AAATCAATACTGACTTTTTTTTACTCAACATTTTATATAATAATTAGATAATACACAGTAACAGTTACAAATAGTTTGTTCCACCAAAATGTAAAATTCAAAGAACGCAAAGAATTTAAGACAAGCTGCAAATAAAAACATATTATAAAAACATGTTCAACATTTTAAGTGACGTTTTAAAGTGATCATCTTAAATGTTTTATGCAATGAACTGATTACTACAGACATTTTTATAGTTGACTACTTATAGTACAGCATATATCTTAAAACATGAACATCATACGTAACATATTCAAAATATCAAAGCACGAACTCATCTACATGAAGGGGACTTTTTGGAGCTTTTTGAAGCAAGTTTTTTTGAAAAATAACATTTCTGTCAAATCAGACCCACCATCTTACAAGATTTAAGGCCACTGTCAGAGTATTAGAGGAATCAAAGCTCCAGAACAGTATTTAAAAGAGCTCTTAAAGTCCCTCTTCTTTAACTAAGTACTCTGGCAGAGTCTGAAATGCAGTCACAGGTACAGTCACTGGAACGGTCAATGATATGGTGCTGGGTTCAACAGTGGAGGGGGAAACCTCACTGGGGGGTGGAGGAGAGGGAAGCGGGACAGTGTGAATAATGTTTAAGTCACTGAGTTGTGTGGCGAAGGGTGCCTCTGAATGAGTCCGTAAGTGCTTGCGAAGGTAAGCAGCAAACAGAAAAGCTTTGCCACAGTGGGGGCAGCTGTGCGGTTTGCTGGTGGAGTGGATCTTCTGGTGTTTACGCAGTCCAGATTTGTTGAGGAAGCCTTTGCCGCAGCTGTTGCAGATGTGAGGCCTCGGCTTGGGATGCTGCTTCTCATGCTCCTGCAAGTCTGCCAGCTGTGTAAACTCTGCCTGGCAGGTTTCACAGACATGTGAGCCCAACGGCACGATTTTGGTGACTGTCGGAGGAGTGGAGTCGATGGAGTGAAGACTTTCATGTGCCTGAACTTCATCCCAGCTTCCAAATGTAGCTTCACAGTGTGTACAGGAGAACTGAGGGAGAGTTGTGTGGGCAGTAAATCCTGAAGCTGACCCGGCCTCTGTCTCCTGCTGTTGTTGTTGTTGTTGTTGTTGCTGTTGCTGTTGTTGCTGCTGCTGCTGTTGTTGTTGTTGCTGTTGTTGTTGCTGCTGCTCAGAGTGCTCAGCTAGGTGAGTCCTCTCGTGTTTGCGCAGGCTTGAGGACACCACAAATGACTTCAAACATTCCTCACACTTGAAAGGCCTCTCCCCAGAGTGCACGCGACGATGCTTATTGAGGCTGGAGCGCTCGGCAAACGACTTGTCGCACTCAGTGCAAGAGAAGGGCCTGAGACCTGTGTGGACAAGCATGTGGCGCCGCAGATCCCAGGATGCTACAAAGGCCTTGTCGCAGCTCTGGCATTTGTAAGGCCGCTCTCCAGAGTGAACACGCTCGTGCACGGCCAGATCAGCTGGCTGCCGGAACCTCTTGGAACACTTATCACAGGGGTAGGGCTTGAAACCCAGGTGGGCCCGCTGGTGTCGACGGAAACTGGAGGGGTCAGAAAACATCTTGCCGCACTGTGGGCAGAGGAACGGCTTCTCACCAGAATGAGTGCGGAGATGAGACTGGTAGGAGGACAGCTGGGTGAAGCCCTTGCCACACTGCTCACACTGATAGGGCTTGTTCTGGGAGTGAATGCGCTGATGGCAGGCCAGCGAGGAGGATCGGGAGAAGGCTTTGCCACAGTCTGAGCACAGGTATGGTTTTTCTCCAGTGTGGGAGCGCTCGTGGTTTTTCAGGTCCTTCAGCTCTGTGTACGTTTTCCCACACTCCTCACATGCGTACGGCCGATGACCCTGGTGGTTCCTCCTGTGTTTTCGGAACACTGAGGGGTCTGCAAAACTCTTCCCGCACTCAGCGCAGAAGTACGGCTTTTCTCCCGTATGAGAGCGCATGTGCACCTTCAGTTTAGACAGAGTGGGGTAGCTCTTAGAGCACTGACGGCAGGAGTAAGGACGTTCACCACTGTGCTGCGTCATATGGATCCTCAGGCATATCGCTTGCATAAAGGCCTTCCCACACTCTGTGCATACGAAAGGTTTCTCCCCAGTGTGAGAGCGGCTGTGGTTGCGTAGCTCTGTGGGTGTCTTGTAGGCCTTGTGACAGTCGGGACACTGAAAGGGCCGCTGGGCTGAGTGAGTGCGCTCGTGCTTTGAGAGTTGAGCCTTGCTCGAGAATGTTTTAGCGCACTGAGAGCATGTGTGCTGCTGCTGACGGTCCTTTGCATGTGCTGAAAGCTTGTGGCTCCGCAGAGCTGACAGACTCCTGAAAGCCTCTGTGCATGCAGAGCATTTGAAGGTAGGTTTGGCTTTTGGAGGCCTGCCTCTGCCACGCTTCTTTGCAGGCTGATCCCTCACCGGCTCTTCCTCTTGTGGGCTCTCTTCTTCCTGTGCAGGAGGGGTGTATTGCTCTGCAAGAGGTGGGCTGCCATGCTGAGGAGAGGCCATCTTTATATCTGCTAAAAGATTACATAGAAAGACTTTTTAATAATTATGTAATTACACAGTCCATTGGCAGCAAACAGATGTGACACTGCAAGATTGTTCAACAGATATAAGGTTTAAGTCATGTGGCGGATATGAAATATGAGAGCAGATCGTCAGTGACAGTGGCTAATGGTGGATCAGGAAAGAACATATTTGTAATACCATAATAACAGAAATATGTGGGTGTGCATTAAATCACAAAATGGCTGGCATTAGGACCTCAGGGACAATAAGCTAACCGCTTTGATGCCAGAGGAAGTTGGCGGTGTACTGACGGAGCTCGCTGTGTATGGATGAGGGACATATGCCCGACAGGAGACAAGGCTCAAAGCTCATGAGTCAGTTTGATGGTGTAAACAACTGGATACAATATGTACGTATTCATTTTCGCTAGCTTTCTTGCTAAACATTTCACTAACTCAAAATGGCTGGCTTTAGGACCGGCTGCACCAATTCAGTCGATAGTGTCATCATCATCATGTCCGTGATATACGGGACGTATATCGCTAACACCAGCTGTCTTTGCAGCGTGTGTGCATTCGAGAAAAAAAGGGACCGTTCTTACCTGAATCAGGACATTAATAGTTGGTCGATAATACCCAGAGAAACGTTTTGGTACACGGCTGCATTTGCTGTGAGACACGGTGATTGCTGTTGACTGGCTGCAGTGTGGGGGACGGCTCTAGGACCATGATGACGACAGCTCTCGGCAAGCCAAGTGTGCAACATTTTAATGCGTTTATTAGGGAAAAACCAAGTTATGACACATAATAAATATATTAGAAACCCCCTTGTAAAATAATGACAGCTCTAATAAAGCTAACAGACTGTCAACCACAATGGAAACATGCGTACCAAACTGAAGCGAAGAGAATCTACACTGTTCACCAGTCAATGGCAGAGCTAGCCACGTAAGCTAACCTAGCTAGCAGCTAATGTGTTATACGCGAGAACCAGCAGCCGAATAGTGAGACGAACATTTAAATTATTGTTTTTACGTGCGTGTTTTATTTGCTTGTGATTCCTTCAACTTGGAGCTCGCAGCAGTTTTTATTAACTCAACTTTTTGCCCGCCTTGGTCAGTGACTTTAGAGAGGGAAGTATTTCTCTGCTGCACATTTCCTGTTTCCTAGCAACAAGAGCAATGTGGAAATGGGAATGGAAGGAAAAAAGACAATTGCAAAAAAGGGGTTGCCCTTTTACATAAAAATAGCGTTTTTAAAAGAATGAATGAAAACATATCCTCGGATGCTTGCATTGAATCGTTAATGCTGCAGGTATTTAGTTTGACGCATTTGCTGACGTTGTGATTCCGCGTTGAAAACGACTTCTTGGCTTTTTGGTGCAATGTTTGTTTAGCTAGCCACGGTGATGCTAGCTAGCTGGTTTCGCGCTAACATTAGCTCACAGTTTGGTCAAACAAATGTAACCATAGTTAACCTGTCCGCTCCTCTGTATAACCAGACGAGGGCGCGTATATGTACTCTGTTTTTTCGTTTATTATGTGGAGAGTATGGTTATCTGCAGCGGCAATAAATCGGCGGAGAATGGCGTTGGTCTCCCGGTTTATTGACATAGCTAGCTAGCTCAGTTAGCCTGCTGTTGCAGTTATGGAGCAAACATGTCAGGCTAGGTACTATTTCTAGCTAACTGCGTTCAATTTAATAAGTCTGTCCATGAATGCTGGGAAGCATTTAAAACTACCATATTGTGGATGTTTTTTCACTTAAATATTTATCGACTTTGACAGACTTAAATCAGGGATCAACATATGTGAAGCATTACAGTTATTGTTCACTGTAGCTACATACCTGGCACTGGTGTGTTGTACGGGTTAAGTTGTGATTTTGTATTGTATAATAATTTTATGAGTAAAAGAGTGATAGATTTAGAAAAAAAATGTCATAGGTTGTCTGTATTGACCCATTATGTTTATATTATCCACTGCATCACAAATGAATACTGTCATGCATTCACCACAGCATTAACTGGCATCTCTTCTGTCCTCAACAGCTCAATTCGCCTGCTTCTCTCTAACTCAAGTCACTCATCCATTGTGTGGAACTGGTCCTCAACATCCTCCGCCGTGTTACCTCCTTGGAAACTCTTTGGACCTTATTGTAAAGAACTATATTCTTTTAAAACGGACAGTCAAGGCATCTAATGCATTTCCCTCCTGCATATTCATACACTCTGTGTCTGGTGCACTTGATTCAATCATTATCTTGTAATGGCAGTGCAAGACCCTGGCAGGACAACAGGTTTTCCTTGCAAACAATGTGGCATGGTATGTCCCAATATGCCGAGTCTGCTCGAGCACATGGACGCTCATCTTCAACAGGAGGAAGAACGCAAATTTAAATGTGATGAATGTGGACGTGGTTATAGGCATGCTGGTAGCCTAGCGAACCACAAAAAGACTCACGAAGTGGGCTCTTTTCAATGTAACATATGTGGTAAAGAAAACTCCAACGCTTCGTCCCTGAAGAGTCATCTCCGGAGTCACACTTCACAAAAAAAGTACTCCTGTGAAGAATGTGGGAAAGCTTTTCGTCTGGCAACACAGTTGGCTACACATGAGAAGGTTCATCTTGCCAAGCGAGTAAAGGAGCAGACGTATAGGAAGATAGATATGGATTGTCCCTCACATGAAATTGGAGACGATCACCCCGATCATCTCGATGATGAGCACTCAGCCAGCGTTGGGATTTCCATCGAAAATAGCCCATCTGAGGACCAGACGGATGCTCTTTATAATGCACAGTCCGAGACCTCTGATGATGCAGCAAATCGACCATTCAGATGCGATGTATGTGACAAATCATACATACACCATCGAAGCCTGACCAACCATAAAAAGACTCACCAAGTCGGGATGTTTGAGTGCACAGTGTGTTTCAAGCTGTTCAATAACATGGCTGCCCTCTACAGCCACCAGAGAACTCACAAGGCAAGAAGCGGAACAGACCCTGGTTTGATTGGTCAGTCATACACAGACACATCACTGGACCAGTTTTCACCTCAAAGCCAGGATGCTCGAGTCAACTTTTGCCATTTGTGTCAGGTTCTGTTCCCCAATGATGAAGAGTTCCAGGAGCACATCCAAATGCATAACTCTTCATCCCTGTCTTTTGGGCTTCAAGATACCCTGTCAGACAACCACAATATGTCATATGAAAACAGTATCGCTTCACCCGAGTCAAATTTTTATGCATCCCCTATCAATAATATTCCTTCAGTATCATCAATTGATAATCACGGAGGTTTCGATCAGCCGCAAGAGCAGATTAGAAGCAATGGTCATGTGTACTCAGACTGCTCCAATAATCAAACACCATCTTCCAATAGCACTCAGGGAGAACCCCCAATCATAGACCCAAGCATTCTCATTCCTGCCCTGACGCACACACACAACACTGACAATGCAACTGAAATGGAAGAGACTTCAACTGTAGATTCTGATGAGCGTCCCTTCAAGTGTCAAATCTGTGGTAAAAGCTACAGGCACTCTGGGAGCCTCATCAACCACAAGCGGTCACACCAGGTCGGGATTTACCAGTGTTCCATCTGCAGGAAGAGTTATCCTCACCTGGCCGCTCTCAAGAGTCATCTTCGTCTCCACAAAGCACAGCCGTCATCTTTTAGCCTCATTGCTGAGGGAGACTGGCTCTCCTCGGAGCCCCTGACTCTGGATAACCAACAGGGCTGCTTCTCCTCTCAAGAAGAAGAGGAGGACCCCCCTGTGCTCGGCATGGATCAGGAGAACGGAGCTGACCACAGCAATGGGGCTTTGTACCATGAGCAGTTTAATCAGGACTTTTCCCAGGATATGACTGCGCATCTACCTCACAATGAACAACTGATGCAGAGGCACATGTGTGCAGACTGTGGTGAGACATTTGCGGATATTGCAGGGATTAAGTCTCACAGTTGCCCACTGCTACAACAGCAACATGACACCACTAGCAGTGACTATGATGGTAATGTAAATTTCCAGGACAGTAATGGTCACTGTGCCGTTGGAAATCCAGGAAATAATGTTGAGTTCCCTGGTCTGAATGGTAGCCACGACCAAAGTTACTTTGAACAGAATTTCCATGACAATATGAGCAGTGATCAGCTGAATGGTGGCGGAGAAGGCAATGGTGTCGCTGACGAGGAGGAAGACGATGATGGAGATCTTTATCAGTGCTCTATATGTGGAAACAGCTACACCAGCATGAGGGCTCTGAGAAGCCACCTCAGAGGCCACACACAGTCCCATGCTACTCCTGCAAGCTCAGGGCCTTCTTCTATGTCCTCCCATGAAGGAGTGAAAGACGAGGAGCCTGGAGAGATGATGATCTGTAGCACATGTGGGGAGAGTTTTGCCAATAGGCAGGACATGATAACTCATCAGCTTCTACACAACAAGGACCTGGTAGATGAGGTTAGTCATTTGCAAATGAACAACGATGACGTGTCCGGAGGCAAGGAGGAAGTGCAGAGTATCATCTGCGGCAGCTGCGGCATCTTTTGCACCAGCTACCATCATCTTGAGAACCATGGCTGCACAGCTGAGGGGAAGGATGAGGCGACAAATGGTAAAGAGGAAATGAAAGCAAATGATGTTGCCCCACATGAAGTTTCGAGCCGCTACAAAGAAACTGTTGACATGGAACATCGTCAGTACAAGTGCGATCAGTGTGGTCGCTCATACAGACACGCCGGATCCCTCCTCAACCACAAAAAGTCCCACAAAACAGGTGTATTCAGATGTCTCGTCTGCCAGAAGCGCTTCTACAACCTTTTGGCCCTTAAAAACCACCAAAGGTCTCACTTTGATATTAAGAGGTTAGTTCCAACGTTTATACATGCAACATCTTACATTTTTACTCAACTTTTATTACTTGTTGGAAATTTGTAAAAATTGTTAAAGAAAAGACTAGGAGTTGCCTTTGAAATGTTTTTTGTTATTCAGATGTGTTATGTCATCACAGCTCTATTCCCTGTTTTGTAAACACAGGCTTAACCATACTCCTTTTCTCCTCCCCCAGGCATACTTGCCATGAGTGTGGGAAAGCCTTCAAAATTCAGAAGCAGCTTTTGAACCACCTGAGAAGACACAAAGAGAACCAAGCCAAAATCCAAGAACTCAACAGCCAGATCCAGGCCCTCATGCAGATGAATGGCACCAAGTCAGATGGAGGAATGCAGTCCTTGACTTCAAATGCCAATCAGGCTTTAACGTCTTCTCGGCGCTGCAAGCAACTCCCTGAAGGGAAGACGGGACAAACGAAGTCTGAGATCTCAGTTAAATCAGAGGACACAGGTGACCGACGACCTTTCGCCTGCGACCAGTGTGGGCGCACATATCGCCACGCAGGAAGTCTGGTCAACCACAGAAACTCCCATAAAACAGGTGAATATTACTGTTCCGTCTGTAACAACACATACTCCAATCAGCTAGCAATGAAGAACCACCTGCGCACCCACTTTGCATTTAAAAAGCACTCCTGCCAAAACTGTGGAAAAGGCTTTAGGGGAAAGAAGCAACTATTAGCCCACGTTTGTGCAGATCTCAGAAAGGATGGGGCCGGAGGCAGGAGGGGTTTAAAATCTCGAGCCTTTAAGTGTAAGGGATGTAAGCAGGCATTTCTCTCTGTCGACCAACTGACAGCCCACACCTGTGACAGACCTTCAGGCAGCCGCGATGCACAAACAAATACACGTTCAAACAAAGAGGAGCGGCCTTTCACGTGCAACATATGTAATCGCAGCTACCGCCATGCAGGCTCACTCCTGAACCACAAAAACACCCACAAGACAGGACACTTCAGCTGCACCTTCTGCTCCAAGCCCTTCACCAACCCAATGGCTCTACGTAATCACACGCGCATCCACACACAGAAGAAAAAGTATGTGTGTCTCACATGCGGGAAGGCATTCCGCCTCGCCAGTATCCTGCACAACCACCAGAGGGTCCACAACCGGGTTTCGAGCCACTTCAGCTGCTCTGCGTGTGGAAAGAGCTTCCAGGGCAGGTCCGGCCTGAAGAGGCACCGTTGCCGCAGAGGTCAGGAGAACTCTGCGCGGGCTGGGATCCAGCAGTCAGAGAGGGGAGACAAGTGCTTCATGTGAGTTACTGTTTTACTGAACTGAGAATGTGAGTCTTGCTTTGTTTATTAATCATTATTTGGGTAGGTTTTTTTTATAAATCTGTTTAACTAAGCTGTCCTGACCAAGGCTGAGCAATAAATTGAAATATTATCATAATCGCAATATGGCCAAGTGCACTATATCCAAATTGCAGTAGCTGCAATTTTTTGTTAAAGGATAAGAATGTGTCAAAACACACCTGGCCTACAAACATATTCTCCAGACTTTAAGGGTGCCTGTACAGACCAGCATATCAGCCAATAGTAGCTTATTACAGTGTATATCTGTATTGATGCATATGTTGGCTGATAGATTGCAGAAAGAAAAGTTCAACTTATTAAGTTTCACCAGGAAGCACTGAGAAGTTTATTACTTGTATTTGTTTATACTGTGAAATGTAATGGTTAATACTAAAAGAACAAATTTAAAGGATCTTTATCAACAGTGTTTGTTTATGTAAAATAACAAATATCAGTTAACTGTTACTGAATTTTTAAATTCAGTTTAAAAACTGTAATAGAGGTTAGAACTCCAGCAACACTTGTAGTATATAGAATATTTTTATTGTTGTTTTTAATGTCTTTATACTACAACTGTTGCTGGAGTTTTTCCTTCCTCCATTCACTTTGGAAGTAGGTGAAGTTGTGCCAGAAACCCATACTCTTCTTCTCACAATGTTAATAGTAAAGTAGTATGATTAGTTTGCAGGATGATAAAGAATGTTGGGTCAAATGATTTGAGTTGAAATATAATATAAAATATTGAATTTGAACATATCCCTGCTGCAGGTGTGACCTGTGTGGGCGCTCCTACCGCCATGCTGGCTCCCTCCTCAACCATAAAAAGACACACTCCGAGAACCTCCACCACTGTACCTTGTGTCTCCAGACTTTTCCTGACCCTCTGACTCTACAGATACACTCCCAGATGAGGCGTCACTGCTGCCCCGAGTGTGGCAAGACCTTCTGTCTGGTCGCACACTTGCAGAGCCACATGGAGGTGCACTCGAAGGACCGATCTGTCGTCCGCAGCCCCTGCCAGGAGAGCTTTCCCGACACAGCCAGCTACCAGCAGCACCAGGACATGCAGCACGGGGCTCAGGACCCCTATCAACAAGGCATGGCTGAACCTGTAGATACCAACATCTGCTGGGACTCAGGAATAGATCAGACCATAGGGATGGACGTGATGCACAAGCAAGTTCCCCCACCTTTTTCACATATTCCAGAGAGCATCGCTAATTCACAGAATGACAACTCTGCTGGCGCAGAAGAGAAGAGCCACGTCTGCGAGCACTGTGGCCGCACTTACCGCCACGCTGGCTCCCTCCTCAACCACAAGAACAGCCACAAGACAGGCTCCTTCTTCTGCTCCATCTGTCAGAAAGAGTTCACCAACCTGATGGCTCTCAAGAACCACCGGCGCATCCACACGGAGCCCAAGCGCTACCAGTGTCTGGAGTGCGGGAAGGCGTTCCGCGTGTCCACTCAGCTCATATGTCACCGACGAATCCACACCAAAGAGAAGCCCTTCGCCTGCCTGTTGTGCGACAAGAGCTTTTCCAGCAAGTCCAACCTGCGGCACCATCAGAAGATGCACCAGAACACTCAGACCTACGACTCCTCTTTTAGCATGGATGCTAACACGTTTATGGACATGGACTTGGACATGGGGTCTTTCCTTTGAAGATTCCAGAGTGTACAAGAGTTAATTATCTGTTATTTAACCCCTATCAATAATTGTAAAACAGCAATTTTATTTTTATTTTTATTTTTTTCAGAAAGTGCTCCTTGGTCCTAACAGAAAACATGCATATTTCATTACTGACTTCCAGTCTTACCTCCACAACAGATGCTCACATCACTGAAAGGTCTCAGACCTCTCAGTCAGCTTTTAGTAAGGCCTGAATGTTTTCCTATGAATACACAGGATCCAAGAATACAGGGCTGGTGACGAAAATATTAGTCGCCGCTCACTCCTCAACAACAAACCAAACAACCAAAGTGAACAGAAAAAGTGCAGCCCAGGTCCATGTAAAAACATTAACACTGAAAACATGTTTTTGTACAACAGTACTGTTCTAACAGTGATCTCTCCTCTCTTGCTATGTATAATTGTGTTCAGTGCCTCTGTAAGTTCCTTAGGAAACAAAATATACAAACTATATTTATCTCTGAATCCTTTTGTTAGCTTCAGTGTCGAAGGACTGCTCACTTTCCTTGGGAATTTCACATAGGGCAAGCCTGTTATTATTAAGTCAAAATACCTCTGGGTGTGTCCAAAGGTCAGTGGCAAAGTGATTTACTGAAATCATATTATCAAGTAAATAGTCGTACTGCTAATAATATTCACGTTGAGTGACATTGTATGCTAAAATGGATGTATTTATTAATTTATTCCTGTTATTTTATGTGCATATTTTATTAGGAAAACCTTTTATGAATGTTGTAAAAAGAAAAAACTGTCTTCTAAAACTCATGTAGCCTTTAACAATCTTCATCAGTCGATTTGTATTTACTTCTTCGTTCTCAGTTACAACAGGCAGGAATGAATGAGCCGAGCATCATTGGCGTTATTGGCAGCACTCAGGGTAAACCTTCAAAAGGAACAAACCTGATGTGTAAAACATTGTAGATAACCGGTTTCTGAACCGAGCATTGCATTTATTTTCTCTTGTGCCATTTCAACACTCATGATTTAGCTCATGTAACAGTCATCACTCCAACATTTGGTTGCAGCTGCACTTGCAGTGCATGCTGTTTCTTGAACCTTTGGGAAGCATCAGTTATGTTGAAGTGCCAGTGCCTAAAGTGTAAGTCAACTGTAGCAGTTTTAATGTGAACAAACCTCCTCTCACTGTACCTGTTATACTGTAAACCACAATATTGATTTTCAGATTTATCTTTTTAATTTATCTACTCATTTGTGAATCTCCTCAACCACAAACAATTTAAAAGTCTTAAAGCAGTTGATAACAAAAGTGTTGTAACAGTGAGGTGAAAGTGGTTCCTTGACTTTTCTTCCCTCAGAGATGCTTCATATGAAGCAAATAGAATGACTGTATTTTTCACACGTGGCCAAAATGCCTCCTTTCTGCCAAGCACAAGTATTACTACAAACATACCTTTATGGATTTACAGGGACGAACCAGTTTCACCTTCACTGTCGAGTTCATGAACCACTTATTCTGTTGTTCTTTGAAAAATGTGCAATTATTGATTTTCTGGTTTATTTTTTGTGCCAAGTTGTCTGACGTGCCTGTTGTTCCTGAAGTTGTTTTTAGCAAAAGTGAACACATGGCCTTTGTTTTTATACCAATCTAAAAGTAGATTTTCTTTATGCCTTATACATAACATTTCATGTATGAGTGGCACTGGTCGAGAAGTATGAAATACCTCATGGAAAGCCCTGCCGAGATAGCAACTGCTACTTAATGCCTCATGCAGCTTAATTGTAGAGAATACACTGTAATAATAGAAACTCAGATAGTTAAGACAAATAGAATGGATGAAGCATCATTTTAAAGGTTTTACTTTGTAGTTGTGCAGATGCTGTTCTTTCCATAACTTTCTCTGCAGTTTGTTGTTTTCAGAGTTATATTTGCACATTTGTAGATGAAGACACTTGTAGCCTACAGAGGACAGGAAGTCAAAGATAAAGCAGCCAACCTGTTGTCGGCTGTTTGATAGCTCACCTCAGCTAGTTTGCGGGTCGTAATATTTAAGCAATATGCTGAAAGTATTGTTTCAGTGCATGAACTGAGTCCATCTCACTTGTTTGGTCTTACCATTGTATGAAGCACAGCGGCATCAGATTCAGTATACGGACACTAGCCTTGAAAGACCATGACACCATGCCATCTGCCATTTTGTTGTTTAAAATCTTGTGTATTCATTGTAATTATTTCTCGCTGGGTCATGTTTCCGTATGCGATGGTAGCCTACATCTAAACCGACACATTTGAGTTAAAACTGACTTATTTTTTTATAACGTTCCCCATCTGATCTCCTGTGGCACTTAACACGTTCACTGCTCTGTCATCAGTCACAATCACAGCCTGGTATTTGTGACGTGTGTTGAATCTCAGAGCTCTCTCTGTAAATTTTAGAATGAAAATATTGGTTGGATCTCTGTATGAGTTTCTTCAGCAGGAGAAAAGTGCTAGATTAGCTATTGTGTAATAAAAAAAAAGGCATATACTGTACCACATGTTCTGATTTCTTGGATTTTCAGTGCTCAAAAAATGTCTGCTCACTATTTAATTAATATTTATATAACTATTTTGTCACTCTGAAACGTAGATTTTTACTTTTTTGTTAGAACTTAGTTTAGAGTATAAGCAGATTATCTAAAATAAAACTAGTTGAAATTGATTAAAAGACTTGGAAAATACAATGTGTTTTTTTCTTGTTTATATTTCTTCACATATTGAGATGCTTAAAGGGTAACTCCACCAATTTTACATATTAAAGTGTGTTTACGGGGCTTGGGGAGTACTACTGCATATGTGAAAAATGTAGCATAAAGCCTTTTGTGGCTCCAGAGGAAGCTGCATGTAATCTGATGAACTGCCTCCAGTGATGTCACTCAGTGGCTATGTTGCACTGTGGGTAATGTCGGCAAAAGGTATCAGATTACATGCAGCTTCCTCTGGAGCCATAAAAGCCTTTATTATACTGCAGTAGTTCTCCCTAAGACCTGTAAACACACTTTAATGTATAAAATTGGTGGAGTTTTAAGAAGAAGCTATTTTTGTAGTGTGTTCATCAATAAGACTTGCATTACTATCAGAAATCGTCAGTTTTATTGTGAAAATACATTTGGTACACAAAGCAATTTTATAAGATTGCATTAAGTAAAAGAAGCCAGTGCATGTACAGTATATACAATAAGAAATAGAAAGCGAGAGAAAAAAGCAGGAAATGTTAGTTATTGCTCAGTATCATCGTCGGCTGGCCTGTTGGAAGTTTAACACAAATCTTCACTGGAGTCCCTTTAAAACTGTGCTTGTCACTTGCAGTTGATGCAAAACAACACTGCAAGATACTTTAAAATAAATAATAGAAAAATCTAAAAAAAAAAAAAAAAAATGGAACAAAAAGAGGAAGTATCTGTATTTGAAGTGATTTTGCTGCCAGAGGGCAGCCAGTTTACCCACAAGCAGACAGATCCAAAATATGACCTGAAACTTTGTCAGTCACATAAAATATCTCAGTAACCACATACTGCATGATGTTGTGAAGATAAAAAACATCTTGAACTATAAAAAACAAGTGGAAAACAACAACCCTGCCCATCGTGGTTCTTGCTGGTTTTCGATCCCTCACAAAATTACAAACAGACGCATATCTGTTTGCCTTGTTGTAGATCTGAAATGACAGGTCTAGAGTTAATAAGCATGGAGACTGTGTATGGCTCCACCTAAAACAGTGTACAGTAGGTGTCAAATTTTCTTCACTTACAGTACATTCCTTGCTACATTCCCACGTGTTAGCAGTTTGGGATTGTATGTCTAGTGTTGCAAACATCCTGTCCTACAAGTGCTGGGATGGTAACGTGTGGATTCTGGGGTGGTGACAGAGAAAAATGCAGCTAATGTCTAAACTCTAGCTAAAACCTAGTAACATTAAAACAGACAAGACAATGTTGTAATGACCTGCAATACAGGGTCTGTTTTGGTCTCAAAAGACCCAGTAACAATGACTGAATACAGTTGGTAACACTTTATAATCACCATCATCAATAAATGGTAAAATATAGTTAATTGAACTTTAGTTAATAGTTGTTTCACTGTTAACAAACAAGCAATTGTTTATTGTTTAGTTGCAACTAATGTTTATAAAGCATTTCATTGTGTGTTTACTATTAAAGGTGCGGTATGTAGTTTTGGGAAGAAATTTTCTTTAGAAGCGAAAGATCTTCACTGACTGAATTTTCTGCCTAAACAAACTAAATAAACAAACTCTTCATTTTCATGACTGAATAAACAAACTAACCTTAAAGAACAACACAATTTCATACTGTTTGTTTATAATTGGCGGACCCTGCCACCTTTCTAGCTTCAAACAGTGTTCTGGGGACCTTATTTCCCTCTTAGAACAGCTTGTTTATTCAGTTATGGGAACAATAAATTGTTGAGTTTATATTATTACCTCATTAATATTGTAAATATTAAAACTCTGAGTTTGAATTTCTTCTCCAAAATTGCATAGTTCCCCTTTAACTAAAGTGTAATTATCTATTAACTTACCATTTAGTGAATGATGGTTATTATACAGTTTGCTCCTTTAATCGACAGCATTATTGTATGAGACTACTAAAAGAACAGGTACACCGAGGTACTGGCAGGGTCAAAGCTAAAACACATTTCTGTAAAAGTAGCTACATTCAAACGGCCTTAATGTGCCTAACAGTATGCCTTGGTCACATGGTGATTTATCTCTAAGAGGCTGTTGTGTTAAATGACCAGCAGAATGACCCCGTCTAACCCCACCGAAGTGCTGGAGATCAAACTGCAGCCCAGCAGGCAGCAGTAGCTGTGTTACATTCATGGAGTCCTGCTGGCAAACAGCACGATACTACAGGATTTGAAAAGCATCCCTCTCTCTGAAGAAAGGACTGGAGTTTTATCTTACTTCTGAATCAAACAGCTGTAAATCAGCAGAGGTCATCCAGATCAAAATCTCTTCTAAATGGAACATTAAGGCACACGAAATCTGTGAAATGATACCACTAATGAAATGTTACTATCCCTACAGAGGTGTGAGAGTTGCTTGTTGTAGGTCCCGTGGTCACTGTGGGACCTACACTGAGCGTGAGAACTGAGCACGTCTCGTTCACTCAAGAGTCTCATAAATTAAAATGGTCCGATTCTGGTCAAGAGACACTCTGCAGTCAGAGTATACAGTTCATGGTCCAGAGTTTTCTCCGTCCGGCTTTGAACCAGTCGCTCCGTGGTTCTGTCACATCGGTTTCCAGAGGATGATGAGGCTGTGGAGGCCATGACAGTCATTTAGTTATCTTTTTCGTTACAGTATGTTGAAACTTGGGCAACTTACAACAAACATTTACACTTTAATCTGGCTTTGTTCTGAATCTAGTGTGAAGGAACCAAAAAATCATGCACACTGTCGATCACTTGTCACTTTATCTAGGTCATGACTGGGTAAAAATATTATCTTTTCATTTACAAAATTAATATCCCTATTTTGTTTGTACTTTCACAGAGTTTTGATCCAACGTCCTTGTCTAAAATACTTTTTATAGAACTATTCTTAGAACTTTGTAGTACTTGTTATAGGCTAAATCTATTCAAATACATTTTAAAAGCTACATTGGTTCAGTCTTTACTTTAAACATGTTATACTTTGTACAGCTATCAAGTCTCCAACAAGTCAAAGCAAACAGTTAAAGGATAAGTTCACCAAAACATGATAATTCACAGCAAAACAGCATTCTCCAACACAACTGATTAGATGGGGACTTGTTTGTTTGTAAAATGTACAAAAACAACTGAAAGAAGACATAAAATGGCTCCGTATACTGCAGGTTGAAGCTTAAATTATACTTACTGAAATGTTTAAAGTTGATAAAGTGGCCCTGCAGTTTCTTCAATGGGTTCTGTAAAAAAAAAAATACCAAGAAGAAAGTAAGCATTTTTTCCCATACCAGAAAATGTGTTGTTTATCTAAAATGCCTCTATAAGGCCTTATTCACAGCAGACAGTCTTGACTTGTCATATTGGGAAAAACACTAACAATAACATTCATGATGGCTCTGTTTTATTTAAGTGTCCCAATAATGAGGAAGACAGCGAGCCAACATGCACAGAGCCAGGACCCTTAAACTGAAGCAGCTTAATGGAATTCAGCCGTCGTTCTTTTAACTGTTTGCACATGTGCTTTTTCAACTGTGACATGTGAAAAAAAACCCAAATCCAATAGTCTCTGAAAATAAGGGAACAGATACAATTTATTTTCTTTGCCACTTTTTGATGCTTTGTGACACAGCTGCACAGCCCTCATACCAAAAAAAGTGAAGTGAACGCAGTGTGCTCCAGTTTACCAAGAATCGCTCTGCACCAGGGACATGACTTGATTTTTAAAGTATTACTCAACCCAGAAGTAATCTTCTCCCTTAGTCTTAGTAACAAATAAGGATTTTACCCCAAATTGAAGAAATCCTTTTATTTCTGGGATTTCAGCGTACGCAGCAGTGTCGTGAACCAATCTCAGATTTCAAGTTTAAAGAATCTCACCACGTAGAGGCCGTTTGTGTGACTTGCGTCGATGCACCATGACCCCAATAATCAACGCGGCACTGACCAGCACCACAGCCAGCACTGAGAAGCTGGTGATGGCCGCCAGTTTCCACACATCAGGTGTCTCCTCCACAGATTTGCCTGTTGACAAACGCAAAAACAACATCAGCTGCAGCTCTGAAAGAAGGGATACCACAGTAATGTCAGATCTGAGTCACCGTCTTACATGTGTTGCATGACGGGGTCTTTGGGTACTGCTTGCATGATGTACACGGCAAACAAAGATCCAAATCTGAGTTCCAAAACTCTGAACTGCGGCACTGACCTACGCACAGAAACACATCAGAGATCATCTGTTAGTCAGTTCTTCAGTGATTTACTGGGAAGCAAAAAGTCAAATGGTTTATTTAACACTGCTTGGCCCCATGAAATGCTTTGATGTGGATGTAAAATTAAGAGGAAAAGGGGGACTGAATATACAGGACCCACTAATACCCCCTTCACACTGGACAAAAAACACACTAATATCCACTAACATCTGCCTTTTGTCTGTAATGTCAATGGGTACAATCAGCATTTACTCCTGTGTCCAATGACTCTGCAGTAGTCACAGGTGTTTATGGTCTCCACCTCCGATTGGCTGTGATGGAAACACAGTAACTGGTTGATCAAACCCAAATGTTATCACTTACTTAATTATTCTTAACGTCTTTTGGACGTAGTCTGGTGGGGTATATGATCTGCTACTTTCTACTGTTCCCTATTTTTCCAGCACATTCCTGAAGATGAATGTGAAACACAAGGAGAAAAAAAACCTGAGACAATTTTGACGTAGAAGTGGTGAAAGAGTCTAGTATGAATAGGTATGGTTGCGGAGAGGGGCTCACAGAGAAGTCCAAACGTTTGTGCTACGCCCCTGGAGACTGACGCAAATGTTTTAGAAACCAACCAAACTTCCTGAATAAAAAGAAAATAAACTATAACCAGGTGACTGCCATGAGAAACTCAGCTGGAATCAGCTCGTACAGTAAAAGGTGTGACCTGAGCTTAACACGTGAGGAGGAACTGTGTGGTTTTCTTCTTCTCATAAACTGAAACTGGGAAATTCCTGTGGGTCAGACTGCTGATGCAACTCGATTTCATGAGAGAGAGAATTACTGGGTAACTTCTGGCGCGCGAACGGGGCAGGCAGGCAGTGTGTGAAGAGCAGGATGTGTTTTCACAGTGAGTGCTTCCTCTGAATTGTTTTGGTTCTTCTGCGTACGTGTGCGGCTTCCAAAGAACGAACTAACATGTCTGTGAGAAACAAGTCGACGGAGAGAAAATGTCTACCTCCGTGTGGACACAATGGAAAGCTTCATCTCTTTTTATGGCAGCCAGACAGCTGAACAATTAAAGCTGTGCACTTCCCAAAAGATAAGAAAGGAATTAGGCTGAAGATGTGACACAGTTAACGCCGATAACAAGCTCAGTGTTGAGACTGTTTTAGTGTTTTAATCGTGTGTGGTTTTCTCTGCAGGTTTAACATCCTGGCTTCGGATAAGAACAGGCACGTATGCATAAATACCCCAAAGTCAGGCATGAAGTAATGACATCAAAACACATCTACAAAACAAAATCACAACCTAATAAAATGAATGAAACAATGGCATACAAAGCTACAGATAGTGTAACAAGGAAACAGTCTACAGACATTTGATGGGTAAAATGATGACAATCTCTCTTCCTCCTCAGTGTCACACATGAATTTGCATGGCCAACTTCTTTTGTGTCTACTTAAACAAGGCACCACCCAACGTCTAAATTGAGTCATCATTTGTGGTAACTCTCAGATTCAACCTTGCTTAGTGAAAACAATACCAAAACTATCAGAGAGGCGAGTTTGACGTAGATTAAAAGCGATTAAATGAATGTGTTAAAGGAAACTGTGGTCGCTTTAATGACAACAACAACAGGTTACTGGTATTGTCACATCAGACTCATCAAAATTGAATGACAAAGTCATGCTATCAAGATGTGTGAAACTGTAGCAGACATGATGGTGTTGCAGATTCATGAAAGGCGGAAATTATCTGTAGATATTTGGCCGATAAAATGATGATGACTCTTTGTTCAGTGTAAATATTCAAGCTTGAACACACTGCTGCACTTAAAGCTGCATGAGTTAAGGTCAAGTATCAGTGATTTGTAGGCTATATAGCAGTGGTCTGAACACTGTGACAGGGACATTCAGTGGTTATTTACTAGTACAACACGCTAAAGAAAGTGCTGCATTAAGTAGCAGTTTAGTAGAAGTACTTATGCAGATGAGATGAATGTTACTTACTTAAGTTTGAAAAGTACTCTTATTCTGAAAAATGGCATCTTTGACTTATATATTATTAGATTGCTAATACTACAGCAGTTTATTTCAGTGGCCTTCACCCCAGGGTTTGGGCCCGCCCCAAAGTGTCACACCATAAATCTGGAGGGTCGTAAGATGATTGACAGGGTGGTAAATTTTAAATTAGTAATTTTTTTTTGGACTTTTCTTAAATCTTTGTGAAATATTAGCTGATTTGCCTCTTTAAGCCTCTAATGGTTGTTTAAGTGAAACCATGTGAGAAGTGTAAGGGGGGAAATGGCTCCGGGGGAAATAGTGGAACAGCTCACACATCATAGACATCTGCAACATGACAAGGGTCCCAACTAGAAACAGCTTTTTTTGTGAGGGGTTACCATCCGAACAAGCTTGTTATATTTATTCTAAAGGATAAATATTATGCTAATTTTCAGATTCATAATTTTATTTTAGGTTACTGCGAGAATAGGTTTACATGCTTTAGTGCTCAAAAAACACATCAGTTTTCTCATACTGTCCAGTGCTGCAGCTCTGTATTCCCCCTCTGTTTTAGCTCCTGTCTCTTTAAGACCCCCCTCCTGAATATCTAGTCTCCTCTGATTGGTCAGCTCACACACACCTGAGCCAGTATTACTAGCAACAACAGAGCAGCTGTGCCAAATCAATTCTTACATGCCAAACTAGCCACTAGGCTTAAATTATGCAAATGTGTGTCATGGTGACGCAGTGTGATGTCACAAAGTTACAGGAATTATAGGCGGGACTACTGACGAGGTGTTTCAGGAGCCGTGTTTTCTGTGGGGGAGAGGAGCTTCTGTTGGTGTGGGCTTTGAGCTTTTTAACTTTCAAGACCTGTTACATAGAGAAGAACCTTTATAACACAGTGAAGGAAAGGAAAACAACAAAAAAGGATAATAGGTCTCATCTAATAAGCTTTTTGTATGTTTATTTTTATTGAAGTTACGAGTAATTGTAGCTGTCAGATAAATTCAGTGAGATGTGAAAATATTTACCACTAATATGGAGGAGGTAAAAATATAAAGAGAAGTCACTTCCTGCCACTGGTGAATTAGAGCTCTGACTAACAATAACATTCATGATTTATTAATCACCTGTTTTTTTCCACAATGAATCATTCAGCCTTTAAAACATAAGAAAATGGGTAAAAATGTCCCTAAGCCCGATGTTACTTCTATAAATGTGCCTCTTTTGAGCTTTTAGTTTACTATCACTTAAGACAAGGAAAAGCAGAAAATCCTCACAACCGAGGAGTTAAAACTGGAGGAGGAGTTTGACTCATCCTGTGAAGACAGTTGAACAAAGTCTCCTGTTCTGTGGCTCTGGAGGGACCAAGTGTGAGTAAGCCTGATGATGTGAAAGTGATGTCATTGGATTGGCTTGATCGTAAGACCTTTTAACAGAAAGCCCGTGTGACACACTGGAAGTACTGAGTTTGAAAGACATTTAGGAGGCAAGGAGGGTCTAACAAAAGATGCAATTAAGTTGCATTATGGGAAATGTAGGGTCCAGTGTGTGACATATGACCAAAAGACAGTATATCTCAGGCTCCACTGGTTTGAAGTTGACTTTTCTTTTCTTAAATTTGTCGCTTGTGTATCCTAAACTTTGTGGATATGCAATACTAAATTGCCCCTATAATAGAATGAATTGCCCCTTTAATTGAATAACTGTTCAACATCCATAAAGAAGTGAACCTTAGACCCGGAATGACATTTCCATAAACATGAGATCCACAGGTGGGTGTGCTATATGGGTGTTTTAGCACAGGTCATTGTTACACCAGCTGCAGCCAAAAGGCACCTGCTGCAAAACTCATGTTTGAGGCATTTTGACCTCTAACTCTCTGGTTATGTTACAGCCACATGCTCAGGCCCCCAGAGACTTTCCGTCCTCCACAGCCACCCCGCCTACAGAGCCGGGCTGACTCACTTTATAGTCGTGGTCAGAGTAAAAATGTGTCACAGTTCTTGTAAGTATTTATCTGGGAGATTTCAGCCCTGCATCATCCTGAGAGTCCGGCTGGGTTCAAAGGGTCAGCAGAGGGAAGTGAACCTTGACTGCTGGCTGACCTCTGACCAGGCCACATCTAAGAAGTGGAGCTTGTTGTTGCTCAAAGAAGACATATTGAACTGATTATATGTCAACCAAGTTTCTGAGCTTGAGTTTAACAGATAGACTGAGAAAGAAATCATTTTTGGGGGGGGAGTGAAGTTTACATCTAAAATCTGGGAACAAGAAGAAGCTCAGAGCAACTTTTCTCCTCCTGACAAAGAAGACCTTGGCAAAACCTCAGCACCTAGCCTGACAAAGGGTGTTTTTGGGTGTGGGGGATTGCTGTGTTTTGTCATAAACTAGAAGGGGGTGGGTGGACCGGCAGCTGATGTCCAGATGTAGAGATGGTTTCACACGGGAGGATATCTAGACTGAGCATGTTTTGAGTTTGGTGAGTTAAAATGAATTTGTTAACTCGCGGGCCTGAGGAAACGGTCCTCACACATGCAATTATTCAAGATTTTGTGTTCTCAGTGCAATCTGAGTCTGGTGTTCTCCACTGGGATTAAATCCAAACTTCAGACGGCTGTGGAAACAAAGTCCAAACCTCTTCTTTCCCCCACCCCTTCTTCCTCTTCTTCTTTTGAGAGACAGTTAAAAGTGTATCTTTTTCTGCTGAACGGACACAGGCAGTGCACCCTTTCCATGTGGCCTGTCCTGCTCACCCTGGGGCGCGGATGGATGGGGTGAAATAAGGCGATCGGAATGCGGAACCGGTGAGAAATGCAGCTGGTAAAGGAAGCGGCTTTGTAAGCAGACACACTATCTGACTCCAGTATTATAAAGAGGACCAGATTAAAGCGGTGTAATCCATGTTCACAGAGAGAAAAGTGCCCAAGAATCAAATGCAGACATGAGAATTAAAAAACAAACAAACAATGAAGTCATAAATATGACATCTGTGAACAAAAACAATATTATTGTTAGAATAAAAAAAAAAACTCATCTTACTTTTCTCTGCGCTCACGCCATAGAAATTGGTCACGGCCGCTATAATAAGTCCGCACAGCGCGCAGAGAGCGTTTGAAGCCATGATGTCTGCGGGTGAAAAGCTGCTCGCTGTCGGCTACACAATTCCCGAAAGTTCATCTGATTAACAGTCCTTGCTGGGCTTCAGCATGGAAAAGCGAGCATCAGAGTGAGTCACCCGGAGGAGTCTGCGCCTTGTTTTAATAGCGCACACACCCACGCTAACAGTTCAACTCCTATGAGTCATTTCCTATGTACTGTAGTGCTCGGATTCTCTTGTGCGCACTCCCCGGCAGACTCACAGGAAACTCCTCTACCAGCGTGTGTGTGGTTTCATTTGATTCGCTTCAAGTGAAAGTTTCAATCAAACCACCTCAGGTATGAGAGTTTCACTACTATTTCATATTTTTTAAGCGCCACACCCTGGAGGCTTTTTTGTCCTTGTAGCGGAGCGCTTGTGTAGTCTGGACTTAATAGTGTTCTCATTGTTATTACCACGCCTGTCGACGTCATTCTCTCCCCCCTGCCAAAAAACACAAGTCTCTGGCATGAGAGAGGGTCCCATGCACAAACACACACACACACACACACACACACACACACACACACACACACACACACAGACAGAGCAGAGAGAGAGAGAGGAACAGCAACTGAGGCAAAAACAGATGACACTCTCTAGAAAAATCCTGCTTTTTGAAGTCTTTTGGGAGAGACTGCTCAAAGTTAAAAGTTAGATACGTGTTATCTGGAAATGCTTGAGTGCCCTCTGTAGATACAAAACAACTGTGGTGGGTGGTTCTTTTTCTTTTTTGGAAACTAACATTTGAATAGTGTCACTGACGCAGGGTGGTGTTATTAATGTCTGGGTGTAGCCCGCTGCAGCACAAATATGCAATAACAAAGCCAGTGGACGCATGCCTGGAGTGCTATCAGGTTGGCCCTGTGTCACAGTATTGTCTCATTTATTGATGAGGAACATCAGTTACTACGGCAACATCTGCTCTGTGTGGCATACAAATCATCAATTAAAGCACAAAGTGAAAACTACTCATTTATTTTTGCACATTCATGAGTAAATATGTTTTTACCATCACATTATTCTTATTTTCGCCAGCAGTCTGACTTCACTGTTCCCAAACGCCTGATAAAACTTTTCTTTTTCACATATTCACTCTTTTCCTCCAGCCTGGAACTTTTTATGTGTGAGCTACATGGTGTGAACTGCCTTTCCCACAAGAGCTAACGTCAAACAGACGCTAACCAACCTCCCAGTAAATAGTTCACATCATCAGAGCAGAGGAGAAGGAGTTTCATTGGCTCAATTAGGTTTGAAGCATGTTGTTAAACAGATGTTTTTGTACTCGACTGTCACGGCTAACCTTTAGCGAAGCGGTCTTCGAGGACCTGGAGCAGCTCAGCCCACTAAGGACACCCATATGAGCCGACTTTCCACTGCAGTGATTTCATCAGTAATGAGGCACTATAAGCTGCAGATGTTGTGTCAAACTCTCCAGCAGGAACCATGGCAACAGGATGAACACACACAGAGGACCTTGCCCAAGGTGATCCAAACAGTCCTGTATGTGCTGACTGCGTGCCAAACTAGCTTTCGTTTCTCAGGCATTGTTAACATTATACTCTGACTTGAGAAGTTGAGACAATTCTGGCTGTTGTAGTTTATAGATTAGAAACATATTTAGTTTCACACATGCAATCCTCATGTCTGTAAATGATGGTTTCTTTTAATTTTGATGTTTCGATTTCAGCTTCACCGATTTTACAGGATTTCCAGCAGGACAAAACAATTCAGAGAAAATGCTTCAGGGACAATCAACTATGTACCACTGCAGTTATTTCCAAGTTTTTCAATACATAAAAAAAAAAAAAAAAAAAAAGCTAAAGAAATGTTTAAAAGTGGGCCCAGTCAGTTTTTCTTTTTAAAAAAGGGGCTGTTTAACATGGCAAGAATGACAAGGACAGGAAAACAGTGCAGAGCAGCTCAACATGTAAGAATATCACTGTGTGCACAAACAACTGTGTTTATTAACTACAGCACAACACTCTCAGTCAGGTGCATCACTATCTGTTTGGTCACCAAATTAAATCACCAGGTAGTGATGATGCGGTAAAACAAGTCTTTCCAAAGAGAGTTTAAAACAAGGAGACAAAACGTCTGCCCCTTTGAATAAATCTTCAGTTCCTTTGTCTCATCTCTATCCTTTTTCCTCCTTTGGTTCCGTCTACTCATTTCTCTTTTCACTTCTCCGTCCCTCTGTGAATTAGGTGATGTAGATGCGATGAAAGTCGTTGGCTCCGAAGGCACAGTTGCACTTGGGGCACTTCCTCTGCCGGGTGTCGTAACGCATCTTGAGACATTCGTAGCAGAACACGTGGAAACACTTGGTGAGCACCGTCTCCTTGTCTCGTGTGTTGCAGCAGGGGCAGCGCAGCTTGGCCTGGAGACAGATAAATATATTATATTTGAGCCAAATGTTTCCTTGCCAACACTGTTATTACCCCGATCCACCGTTTGGTATTACAGTTAACATTTGAGGGTGTAACGAGGAAGATTCTTGATATCCCGAAGGCACAATGTGGAGGTTTGAGCTCACTTTCTGGCTCATACACATGAATGAAAAACTGACATTTCCAGCCAATCAAGCTAATTACAAAATGTGTAGTATTCTGCATTACGACATATTACATTTTCACTAACTCTGTCTGTAACAGTCCACTGCAGATTGTGCCAGAAAGCTGTTGGTGTTTTTATTACTCCCTCGCTGCTAACAGAAGTTGATTAAAGTCATAAATTTCTCTGCACAAGAACTGTGTTCTCTCTTTCTCACCTTGTACTGGTTGATCTCCTCCTGCAGGATCTCATCAGCATCAGAGTAAACCTCCACCTTTTTCTGTTTCTCCAGCTTCCGTCTCAGCCTGGACAGATCCTCCTAGAAGAAAAACAGAAAAAGATAGTTTGAGACAGACTCCGCATTAGATCTTCTGACTTCAGGGGTTCAGATAGTTTGGAGTGACATCCCTCAACATACCTGTGCTCGTTTCAGGTTGCTGCTCTCCCTCTCCCGGGCAGTGCGGTTCTCAGCCACAGAGACCTGGATCTCCTTAAGCTTGGCCTGCGTGTGCTCCAGCTGCACCTTCAGGTCCTCTGCCAGCTGGGCAGCCTCCACCGCCTGCAGCAGGGAAGGAACCGGACGCACTCAATAAAAAAACAACCTAATGATGAGATTCCTGAGCTGTAAAGTGGCGGGGGTACAGTAAGCTTGGATAAAACCTGACACAGAGTCTGTTCTTTGTGCTTTTGAGATCCAGCCCTGCACTACGGTAACTCAAACAACAGCACCTTTTTGCGTGTTTTAACCTATTTGCTGGAGATTGTGTATGTTTTCCATCTCTGACGACCATTTTCCACATAGTACCATGTTTTTCAGAACCTCTTCATGGCTCCCAGGCAGCCACTGGTTTCAGTTAAAGTCAGCAGCCACTTTTGTGTTTTCTGTTAGGTTTTCATTTGATTATTTACGCTTGTTCCTTCTAGTTTAAATAAAATCAAATGTGCAAAAAAGAATTCAAGCAGTATATTTGCGTAAGTAAGAAGATGACCTCATAAGCCTCAGGACTCCAGACTAACTTTTTTTTTTTTTAACTGTCCCAGAACCGTCCCGAAAGAAAGTTTTAACCATCCTGAAGTAAAGTTAAACCGTTCCAAAATCAACATGTTGTTTCTTTACTTTACTATAATTTATAATTTTTTGTTAAAATTTTAGCATTATACATACAATACATCCAAAAATGCCTTTTGGTATCTTAGAAAGATTGTATTGTCCCCTTGACGATGGGCCGATAGAAATTTTGACTAGAGACCTGTCTGGTGGGCACGTCTGCAGAATGGCAGTCTTTTTTTATAATTACTATTAATTTTTGTCCTTTTTCAGCCTTTTTCAGAGCTTTAATATACAATTCAACTGAAGAATGACAGCAAACGGGATGAGAGAGAGAGAGGGGGATGAAATGCAGCAAAGGGCCACTTGTGGGATTTGAACCCTGGGCCACTACAGCAAAGACACAGCCTCTGTGCATGGGGCGCACGCTTTACCAGCCGCATGCAAACAGACAACTACCACAGCAGCCGTCGTAAAGACAACCAGGTCGCTCTCAGACAAAACAGCATAGTGAAAAAAAGAGGTTTAAAGGGAACCAAAGGGAACGCCAATCCAGCCTGCATTATATAACCATTGCATGGTGCAATCACATATAACTTTGTAATTATACGTTCAAGCAAAAAACTTGTTTATTGCCAGTTTAACTAATTGAAAAAATTGAAAAGTGTGGGAATCAGGACAGATGGTGGGTTTAATTTGCAAACAATGAAGCTCATAAATGCAATGTTTTGTGGAAACAACCCCATAAATGTTGGATGTCATAACTTTTCACAAGCACCTGAACACACCATAACGATGATGTGCATGAATACGACTTTTGGCACCTGCTATTGCAGCATCATAAGAGGATCTGCTCTTATGACGCTTATGACGTTGTTTCTCTTCTGACATCATCTGACAGCAATCAAATCATCCAGTAATTAGCAAATGTTAACTGACAATATGATCAATGGCTCGTCTTGTCTTACCTTCCTCTTGTTGAGTTCTAGTGCTTGTGTCCGGACAGACAGCTCTTTCTCCAGAGCAGCGAGCGTGCTCTGGAGGACGCCTTCTTTTTCTTCAAGCTTCTGCACAACTAACAGCTGGGCATCCACCTGGAGAGTGACAGCACAGTTAATACTTCACTTTCCCCACATGAGGAAAATCCATCAGTGTTGCATTTTCCAGGTTAAGAAATTACACGTCACCTGGGTTTTGAATGTGAGAACTTGGTCAGCCAACTCTTCTTTCTCCTCTTTCAGCAGCTTGTAGATCTGGTTGGATTTGATTCGCTCACTCATCAGCTTGAAATTGGCATCATCCTTCTCCCGTAACTGCTGCAGCAGCCGGCTGTTCTGCTCCTGCATGTCCTCGAAGGCCTGGCCCGTTACATCCATCTCGCTCAGCAGGGCTTCCTCCTCCTCGAGAGACACAGGTGCCAAAATCAACGATATTGTATTAAAAACAGGGGGGTCCTAACGTCATCACCATTTGGAGATATTTATATAAAGTACGTGTTGGGACTGTGCAGCACAGTTTGAGAAGTTTTAATTCAAAGTCATATTTCGCCATGCTTCTTCCTAGATAATGATCTGAAGACAACTAAAACTAATCCATGTGTAGGAAATAAAAATGTTTGCATGTTTCCAATTATTTTTGGGTTTGTTTTTTTTTTAGATTTAATGAGGAATCACCAGAAGTTCTCTTCCTAACTTCTTCCTTATTGCTTCTACATAAACTCCAACATATCATTTCCACACAACAAGAAAATCTGATCATTTGGCTCACCAAAGTACTACTATTCTTTAAATTAAAAAGCATCATATCAACCTGAATCAATAATACAGTTCCACCTCTTTTGTATCTTTTGGTACGAAGAATCACAGATGTTCAAAGTTGTTAAACTGATGTGATTCATTACACCTTCATTGGCCTATTTATGACTCTGCATCTCGAGGTGCAATCGCACCTGGTCTGTTTTCTATCCTACAAATGTAGCTCCAAATTTTACTTTGCTGCGTTTGCTTCATTTTGGTTCACTCACAAGCCTATGAGGGCCTATAAACAATAGTCACATGAACTCACAAGTAGCTTGTTTATTGGATAGTTTTGGCAATCTGTCATCCTACGCAGTTAAATTCTGGCAGCCAGAAACTGAGGGGAACAAATCAAACACATCTGAGTCCAAAACTGTTTAGTTGCTGCATTTTAACTTCATACATGATATGACTGCTCAAGTAAAGAGCAGAATCCGTCAGTATCAGTCAGGACTGTGTTTTGCCTTCTTTTAATTACGTTCTGCTAGACCTCCCAAGCATGAGGAGCTGCAGGCGTTCAGATCTCAACATCTGTCTGCTTTAAGCTCATAAAATGGTATGGAACAACAGTTAAACAACTTAAAACAAGGTCATTACACTTTTATATTTTGGTGTAATTTCCTGCATTTAATTTAATTAGTCTCAGTGCTAATGAAAAGAGACCTGCATTCTTTAGGTGGTCTCAGGGCAGTTACTTGCTCTGCGCCAGAGTTCATAAACTCCATGAGCAAAAGCTCAAGACTCCTCCTGTGACTTTGGAGATAATATGGTTCATATTAACTGATAAGCCCCTAAGACTAATCATATCCAATGTAGCACTGAGGTCAACAGCTGAATGAATAAGTATCATCGTGACATTATTACATTTTCTAATGTGGGTGTATCCACTAAACACACTACTCAGGTTTTAGAATTATAGTGGCATTGTTTAACCAACACCTGACCCCAGTCAGTTCATGGTTTTCATATTTTCCCATCTTGTGACATTCTGCTCTCTTTTTCCCTCAATTTGCTGACGTACTTCGAATGACATTCCTGAAGAGCACCTCAACATTTACAAAACAGTGAAGCCAAGTGAGTGAGCTCAGATGTGACAGTGTTACTTTCAATTTATCACAGTGGCTCACCCAAAAAGAGGTTTTATTTCACTTCTATTTTTTTCCCTTAAATGCAAACATGATTGTTTCATAGCATCTCACTCCTTCTCTCTGCTAGCAGGTTCAGAAAGCTGTGTAAATTTAGCAAGACTACAAAGATATTGGCGCCGTTTCATGCAGAAAACAAGTGTTTCAAAATTATCAGCCCATTTCCTAAGAGTGAAGATAATAATTAAAACAAAAGAAGGACACCGTCATAGCAAGAATGCGATTAGGGTTGATTTTTACATGTAAAAGGTTAAGGAAATTAGTCAGAAACCCGAATTCTGGGTAAGCCGTTTTCTTTTCACTCTTTCTAAAAACACTGTTGCCATGCTTCCAGCTTTTGAGCGCCACAAGATTTATAACTGACATTTAAGACAGAAACAGCTGGAAAAAGAAAACATCTTAAAAACATGAAAAACAAATTAAAAAATCCAAGTTCTTGAAAAATGTTTAAAAAAGGCAATACTACAATGTGCTAGCATTAACTCAACCAGCTGATCAGATTTAAATTCCAGCCCAGAGCATCAGCTTTCAATTCCTCTTTTTGTGTCTAAGATTAGGAGTTGCTCTTTCTTAGGCAAATGTGGTACTCATTGCACTACTTTCATTATTAACACAGCTGGCTGGTTTGTATTGATATCTGGTGCAGTCCCGCAGGGTTAAAACTGCCATTTTTTCAAACAGAGGTGATGATTCATGCCTCTTAAATTCTTCCGAAAAAAAAAATAAAAATAAAAATCCACCTTCAGGTAAAAGCTGACAATAATAATACACTACTGGAAAATAAAGGAAAAATATGGAGAGGCTGTTGAGTCTTTCCCTTGTTAAAGCACAGATGTAGCATGTTCAGCCTGCTGTCCAAGTGGCTACTCCACTCACATGCACCAATAAGTGGGGCTGAACGATACGGTATAAAAAATATCATATTACAATGACAGATAATATAATTGCTATATGAATCATGATTTGTGGGAATGATTATTTTGCATCACAATTTTCATTTTCACTGAAAAACTTTATAAAATCGTGATGATGTTGCAATGACCGGGGTCTGTTTCAAACAAACATGTTTGCTTAAACCTGGAGACCAAGGCATCTTCAGCAGCAATGCTTCATTATAATACTGTTTTGTCAGATGTTTCACTTATTTTATTTTTTGTTTGTTAAATTGTAGCTCTGCTTGGACATATCACAAATTTGATGATATTAACACTTATTTAAAAAAAAGACAAACACCTGCTTAGTGGCAGCCAGTTTCTTCTGCAGATGTTCAATGGTCTCTTCAGCCACTCGGATCTTCCTGAGGGCATCTTCATCCGCCAGCTTCTTGCTTTCCTTCCTCTCCCTCTCCTCCAGCTCTCGCACTCGCATCCTCAACTCATCCACCTGGGTAGTTCGAGAAAGGGTTGGGCATTGTATTTAACTTGTATTTCTGTTTAAATATTTTGTTGTTAACAGCTACTAAAGACATTTTTTCTCACATGCAAAAAAAGAAATGTGCAAAAGTATGACGGAAGGACGACTAACCAAAGAACAAACCTCAGCTTTAGATTTGCGTTCAGCTGCCATGAGCTGCACTTTGTCCCTCTGCTCCTTTGGAGCTGACTTATACATGTCCAATAAGAGCTTCATCTCTTTCTGGGACTCCTGGGCTTTCCTGAGGGGTTAAAGAAGACAAAGAGATCACATTAATATTAGCAATCTCGTCATTAGCCGAGTGTTTCTATATTACATTTTGTGTGATTACAGCCAAACATTTTGTTGCTGTTATGATAGTGCACTTGAGTAGAAGGGGGATGTACTTGAGTTCTACTCTGAGCATCTTCAGTGTGTCCGAGTCCTTCCTCTTCAGCTCGTCGCTGCGCTGCCTCTCTCTCTCGCGCTCCCTCTCTCGTTCTCGCTCGGCCTCCCTCTCCCTTTCTCTCTCCCGGGCCCGCTGCCTCTCCAGTTCCTTCCTCCGCTCCTCTTCCTCTTCCTGGTCCTCGTCCTCCTCTTTCTTCACGTCCAAGCTGTCGCTCGTCGACTCTTCTAGAATCAGAACCCCCGTGTCGCCACTCTGACAACGCAACTGTTGATAAAGAAGAAATACTTTTTCAGAATTACTATATTTTACTGATAATGATACATAAAGTGACATAGGTTAGAGGAAATCCATCACTACTGATGGTTGCTTAGAAATCTGAATGAAACACAGCAACATTTGTCAGTGAATCACGTCATCTACCTTATTGATCTCCATCTGTGTTTCCCGCAACTTCCGCTTGTAGCGCTGCACGTCACCTTTCAGCTGCAGGTTGTGGTTCTGAAGGCTGCTGATTAAGTGTCGCATCTCCCTGTTAATTGGTCCTGAGAAAGCAGAGACAAAGGATGAGAGAGATATATATTCAGAGCCGACTCTGAGTCAACCCTTGGTTTAGTTCTGAGTCATTCAACGTTTTCTGTTGCTGTAAATGATGAACTCAAGTGCACAGGGCTAGACATGCGCTGTTCTCATTAAGACATATCTGTTGTAACAGATGGTAAAAACTTAATACTGCTGATCAGTGTGTTGTTATTCATCCTCAAGTTACCGTACTTTACGTTAATGAGTTTGCTCTGATGACATACATAATCTATCTCTAAATACAGGCATAGATTTACAAATATTTACAATTAGGGAATATTGTAATGCACCACACCATGGCATGACTTCTTGAACCCTCTTCAAAGCCTCCTAATAGATGTGAAGATGTGTTTTTTACCTGCTTGCTCATTGGCTGCCAGGTTTTGCTCAAACTCGATGCGCAGCATCTCGTACTCTTTGCGCACCTGGGCCAGGGTATCCTCCAGCTGGATGACCTCAGTCCGCAGCTTCTTCTGAAAGGACAGCTCATCACTCTGAAAAGTTGAGAAGAGAAAGATTGTCGGCATTATTGCCAAGCAGTGGCAGTAATGCACATGTCCAGGTTTATGTTACAAGGACAAAAGACAGTAAAGACAAACATTATGGAAACATTGGCGACAGTCAAGTTTTAATAATTAAAGATATCATGAATTTATGAACACCTATTTTTTCTTATGAGATCAACCTTTTTGCATTGAAATTTACCTCCATGTGCTCAATCTGACGGAGGTGGGCGTTCTTGGCAGTGAGCAGGAGGGCCCGCGCCTCATCCAGCTGAGTTTTTACACCTAGAGACTCATTGTACAGCAGGGAGAACTGGGACTGCAGACATTTGTACTCCAGAGTCTCCTTCACAACCTCTTCTGGAATATTCCGCAAGTCCATCTGAAAAATCAGGAGACAATATTGAAGCCACAGGTTGAAAAAAATGACTCTTCTCTAGAATATTAAATGGGTTCTTGATAATGACCTGTAGCTACAAATGGTTCTCATCCAACAGTTGGAGATACCGATAACTTTACCTTGAGCTTCTCGCTCTCTCTCACAGCCTCCTGGAGTTCCACCTGCAGTTTCTCCAACTCTGCCATTCGGCTATTGGCCAACTCCTGGTTGTGCTCCAACTCTGCATTGAGACTCTCAAACTAAGACAGAAACAAACAGGTTATAAATAGGAGAATTGGGCATGGTATAAAAACACTGTGCAAAACAAAATCAATTGGAAAGGGGCGTCACCTTCTGAATGTTTAGTGTGATCTGGCCTCCAGGTAGTCCACCTGAGCTTCCAGTGCTGCTGTATCCAGATTTTAGCTGCAGACAGCAAACACAGAACACAGATAAAGAAATAAGCACAACACAAACAACACGCGAGAAAAGCAACGTGGAAGTACACCTACACACATCCTATGACGTCACACAGAGAATGCTTATGCTCTGCACGTACAGATAGCTGATGCAAATAATGGACAGCAAGATGTGCATCAATAAGAGCAGCTGGCATGGCGCGCACTGATGCTCAGCGCCTTATCACTGTCAACTCATGTATACGAGAGAAACAACAGCATGAGCTTACGCCTCCTGGACAGATAAAAAGCACACACCCACTAAATCAAAAGGCACAGATACAACTGCTGTACACAGAAACGTTCACACAAACATACCTGCTCCATGGCCTCTGCCAGATGTTTGTTGAGCTTTTGTTCTCTAGTGCGGAGTTTCTCAATGTCCCACTGCAGGTCCTCCACCGTTGTCTCCATCTCAGACACCTTGGTCTCGGAGCTGGTCACCTTGTCCACCAACTCATTGTACTGCAATAAGGGTAAAGACATGACAACAGCTGTGTCAGCAGTGACAAAAATTCACCAAAAGCAATGGCAACATACACACATTTTTACAGTTTTGTCATTCACATACTCTGACTATTTCTGACACTCAAATGCACAAATATTCTCCACCCAATAACAGTGCCAAGGAGACTGTACCTCCATGGACATCTTGTGGTGTCTGCCCTGCAGGAGAGTGGCAAGGTCTCGCAGTCGAATGTTCTCCTCCCAAAGATCGTGGTTCACGCTGACGATGTCAGACTGGCTATCGTCCTCACATGCTGCCAATGAAAATAGTTGTGTCAAATTAGATTGGAGCTAACAAAGCTCCGAAAAACCCTGCTAACATTATGTACACCAGCAACTTGTAATGACATAAAACCCGCTTAGTAACAAGTAATTAGTTAGTTAGTAACAAGCATGTCTCCACAGTTACCTGCAGCCTGGACCTGCTTGCACATGTCATCGATGCGGCTGTGCAGCCTGTCAAAGACACAAACCAGGCAGGCGATGGCTTCCTTGCTGAACTGCATGCGGTCTTGGAGGTGCAGGGTGAGCTCCTCCTCGCTGCTGTGCTCCAGCGTGGTCAGGAAACCCTTGGCATTCTCACTTAGGGGAGGAGGGGGTGGCGATGCATCTGAACACAGCAAGTGGTTATGTGTGAGGTTGGTCAAAATCAGCAAAGCAGGTTATAATATGATCAGATCCTTTAACCTCAATCTTTAGATTGAACACGGAAATTCTGTGTGTCCTACTTAAACTTAAATCTTACAAAGATATGTTGTTACAGCCATTGACTTTCAGAGATTGAAGAGCTGTCATGACATTTAAAACATGCAGCAATAGATGAGGTAAATATAGAAGGAAGGCGGTCAGTGTTGCTTTATAGTAGCTGGAAATTTTCAAAGACTCTATCAAAACATGAAAGGAATGCCTTTATCACACCGCTCAAATGTTTTCACTTGTCTCCCATCTCAAAACCCCTTGAGGTAAACTTTTATCTGTGAAAGTGGGCTATATAAATAAAACTTGACCAGCCCTCTGCATTTTTCTTCATGTTGACAGCAGGTGTTGTCACTTTAGTTGTTTGCACATCTAATCACTTTAGTCAAACTATGACTCCATCAGATGTTTAATTGGTATTTTGCAGCACATACATGCCGTTTGCGTTACTTCCACCCTAATGTATAAGCAATAAATGATTGTTTTGAAGGAGTGTTTTTGCAAAAGTTGCAAAACATTAACAACTTCAAACAGTAGCTAACTTATAGAAAGACAGGGTTTTAAGATGAATACAGACGGGGAGCTCATATTATAACAGAATGTGGGATCATTTCCATGTATTCACTTTCTTCCAATTTCTATCAATATAAAATAAAGTTATATTCGGGCTGAACAATATTCAAAATAAATCATATCGCGATTATTTTGAGAGATATTGCGATTCACGTGCAGGTGTCATTTTTGCATTTTATTTTCACTGAAAAATATAAAAATAATGTTGATGTGATTTTTGCTGGGGGGTGTACCAAACAAACCTGTTTCCTTACATCTGAAGAATATGATTTGTGGTCCGGGTCATCCCTGTAGTATCACAATGCTTAATTTGTACTGTTATTTTGTGACCAATTCTGCCTTTTACATAAAATTGCACCTACTGCGATTTTGGATATTGCACTTGGACATATTGTGGTTTTGATAAAATTTCAATCGTTAGTTCAGCCATAATCAGATTACAGCTGTGAGGGTCAAATTACTGCAGTCCATAAATGCAGTCAGTGATGGAGCAGCTTAGTCAGAAAAAAGCCTGCTAACCTGTAGCTGAGTCCTGTGGCGGCTCTGTGGGCGTCAGCAACTCTTCTGATCCAGTAGGAGGAGGGGGCTGCGGCTGCTCCTCCTGACGCTCTTCCTGACGCTCCTCCTGCTGCTGTTCTGCCTGCTCCCCCTCATTCTGGGCCTCTGGAAGTGGAGGTGGAGGCACAGCAGACGTTGGCGACGTCATATTGACAACGTCTTCCTCCATTGGCGTGGGGTCAGGGAGGGGGGCCGAGGGTGGAGCAGGGATAGGCTTCACGGGGGCTTCAGGCTCAATACGTTTGCGTTGAACATGCACAGTCTCTTCCAACTGCAAATCAGAAACACACGTATTGAAAGAAGTGTTCAAAAAGTTTTACCATGTGTATATTTTCTGTACAACAAGCCAGAGTTTTTAAGATATTTCACTACTTTCACTACCATTGCAGTGATGCTGACTGAACACAGTGCACATTAAAGCAGAAAATTGGATAACATTTACATGAGTTTTATTTGTTGATGTTAAATGTTTGATGGTTTTGACAGACATTTTTTAAACCACGTTTTAGCTTAAATTAGAACTGGGGGAGTTAAACTACAATTAGGTTAAAAACAATGTAATAAAATGTGCAGAAGTACCTGCGACCAGTAGCGGTTGACAATCAGCAGGGTGGTGTCATCGGTGGCTTGTCTCTTCTCCAACTTCTCAATTTTCTCTCGTAACTCATCCTCCATCGCCTGTCTCTGCTCCAAGCGCTCACACAGCTTCTTATTCTTGAACTGGAGAACCTTCATGTCCATTTCCTCCTGCACAGAACAAATACAGATAGCAAGGTGAGGAAAGTTAGAGATCCTAACTGTCGTTGGATAAAAAATATTTGAGATGAGCTACAATGTCATCTTGATGGTAGTAAATTCACTGCAAATAATGAGAGTAAACACCAAACGACTGACCGTAGAAGAGACTCCAGCTATGCGTATGGGCTCGATGAGAGTGGTGGTGGTCTTCTCCTCCTTTTTGCTTTTCTTCTCAGGTGGGCCAGGGGGGCTGTCCCCTCCCGAGGGACGTTTTCCTCCCCCCGCACCTGACATCTTCGCTTCCCCTGCAAGAGAACAAACATGACATGAGATAATTGCTTTGACACAACATTAAGAAACAATGAATTAGTTTGAAAATGGAGAACTCATTCATTTGATGACAGCGAATGTTAGCTTGTGCTACAAGCGCAGGGCCACTGATTTTAACTGGCTCGGAATACTGCTCTTGCGGTGTTCATATAAAAATACTTGTCATGAACAGCTATGCTAACTCTTATTAAACAAGCCCTTGCTGGAAAAGCTTACAACAATTTGTATTCAGCAATTTTGCCAAGATTAACGCACATTAGCAAGCCGGCTAACGCTAGCGATGCTAATGCTAACGTAAATTCTGTGAGAGCTGTTAAGCTAAACGGCGCTCTTTGTCCGGCGTATTTAATGACTGACGGTCAGTATTTTTACTTATTGACCATCACTACACGCATAAGATATTATGTGAGGCAACTCTAGATGCACATACGTGTATAATTCGTTTCCTATCAAATAGAACCGATACAAACCTTCACAAGAAGCGATTGAAAATGTAACTCAGGGCATCAAGGGAAGTTACCGGAAATGACGACAAAGTACTTCCGCATTGTACAAAAAATCAACAAATAATCAAAATAAATAAACATCAAATTAACTAATTTATGGAGAACATTTGCTTTAAAATGTTGCTACTTGGACTTAATGTCTACAAAAAAAAACAGGAAAAGATTTTTTTTTAAAAATTAAAAAAAAACTATTTTAACAGCCACGCTGCAACCTTCACTCCGGCCTCACGGGGGCGGTACTGCCACACTCTATAATAACCATACACGCTAGAGGCAGTTTCGATGAATGTGACCAGAATGTAAACAGTGCTCGGATGCTAGCTAATGGTTGTTAACATTATCGGTAGCTAACTTTGATATTGTTGTCGTTTACACGCATAAAGTTATGGCTTCCTGAAAGATTCCTCGAGCTGAGATGGCATTATTATAAAAAACTTGGCCGTCTTCCTCTCCTACTTGTCTTTTGATTACTGCTTACATGGTGAGTAGCCTCCTGTGCGGTCAGTGAACCTGCTGCTGCAGCAAGGCCAGATCGAGGACACAGCTAGCTGCTGTCATGATGGATCAAGGGCAAATATCTAGCTAAATAACAGTAGAGAGGACAGAGATGTGTTTGCGGCAATCAAATCGCAAAAATGGATTGCTAACTCGAAGCAATACAAAACACTTCCTTGTATTGAATTAGCTCAGTAACTTGGTTCCTATTTCAAGTGATGCAGCACTGTTACAGAGTGATCTATGTGAGTGACAGTTTGTTGCTGTTGTTGTTGTTGTTGTTGTTATAGATTAATATACTGTCATCATGACCAAAGACATCGTCGTTGGAGATGAACTACCTGACTGGGTGGGGGCTAAGGAGTTTTACCAGAAGTATGACCCCAAGGAGGTGATTGGCAGGTGGGTCCAACAAAAATAACCAAATATGTAACCTCTGTTTTCTGTTTCGGTGAATAAAAACCCCATGTTGTGTTTTAATTTCATATCAATGGCATATCAGGGGGGTGAGCAGTGTGGTGCGCAGGTGTGTGCACAGACACACGGGTCAGGAGCTGGCAGTTAAGATCATTGAGATCACAGCGGAGAAGATGACCGCTCAGCAGCTGGAGGAGGTGAAGACTTCTACTCTGAAGGAGATCCAAGTCCTCAACATGGTGAAGGGACATTCCTCAATCAGTATGTTCGGCTCTTTTTGACCACAAGACACTTTAATTCCTGTGTTCTTGAGAGATTCAGAAGTGTTGAAACTGTGTTATGCTTTGTTTCTTTTAGTTACCCTCATTGATTCCTATGAATCCACAACATTCATATTTTTGGTGTTTGACCTGTGAGTATTACAACAAATAATTCCTCCATAACATTTGACTGTTTATTTTCCCATTAGAAGATGGTATCAATCGCTTGTTTTCATTTACAGCATGAGACGTGGAGAGCTGTTTGACTACCTCACAGAAAAAGTTACCTTGAGTGAGAAGGAAACCAGGTGAGCTCCACCATCGACGCCATCAGATCATTTAACCTGTAGCCACTCATATCATTAGAGCGGGGTATTGCCCCTGATTTCCTGAATTGATTCAATTTTGATTCACAAGGTCCCCATTCAATTCAATTCAATAGTGTGGTAAAAATCTGCTAGTGACAATTTTTTTGCATCGAATTATTAAAAATGCTGTAGTGAAAGGAAAAAAAAGGTAATGACAGATGGAGGCTTGTGTATGTAAACAAAGAAAATAAGAGATAAAATAAAATTTTCCATTTTAAACCATCTTCCTGGAATATAGATTTCTGAGTTTAAAAGGTATGTTACATGTTCACCACAAGGTTGATTTGGTACCAACATTGTGGTACAAATATCTGCCACAATCAGTTTGGCAGATGACATTCAGAGATTTACTCACCAGACAAAATAATCTACTCTTTAAATTTCTGCTGAACATTTTTTTAAATGTACTCTGATTTTATGGTGAGTTGACTGTGTTTTTTAAAACGATGTCACTCTCCGTTTACTTTAGTATAAAGAAAACCAGCTTTTAGAGTCTTTTAAACAAGCTTCAAGCACACAGACAAGACAAAACTTAAAGGTTATCTTCCGAACATCGCTCATCAAATTCCAGGACTCTGCAAATTGATCTTCTCGAGGTTTTGAGAATAAAGTTAAGCTGCTTGGGAATAAGAACCGTGAAAAACTGATGTGTTTTTTAAAACCCGTTGCTCTACACAGGAGTATGGTGCGAGCTCTGCTGGAGGCCGTGCAGTACCTCCACTCCCTCAACATCGTCCACCGTGACTTGAAACCTGAGAATATTCTCCTCGATGATCAGGGACACATCAAACTGTCTGACTTTGGTTTCTCAGTGCAGCTACAGCCTGGAGACAAACTTCGAGGTAGCGTAGTATCAAATGAAACAGACGGTCAATGTTAAGTATCTGTTTAGATATGTAAATGTTTTGTATAGACACAGTTTAAAATGATCTGTTTTTGTCTTTTGTTCTAATTAGAGCTTTGTGGGACACCTGGTTATTTGGCTCCTGAAATACTGAAATGTTCGATGGATGAAATGCACCCAGGCTATGGCCAAGAAGTCGATCTGTAAGTCTTTTTATCAGTATACATTTGTGTCAGTGTACTTTTACAAAGCATGATCCAGAGTGTTTTTCCTGAATTTTAGTTCTAATTCTTGCTCACTTGTTTTGATGGATGTGTTGGAAAGCTGGGCATGTGGCGTGATCCTTTTCACCCTACTGGCTGGCTCTCCACCATTCTGGCATCGCAAGCAGATGCTGATGCTGAGGATGATCATGGAGGGTCGCTATCAGTTCAGCTCCCCAGAGTGGGATGACCGGTCTGACACTGTGAAAGACCTGGTAAGACTGATAAACCTTAGAAAACTGAAATTAAAACACATTCAATTACACCTTAATTTGAATTAAGATACAGCAATTCTTCAGCAGAAATGGAAATGTCTTTTTTTTTTAAGACAAAAATGAGGTCAGACCATAAAATTTACAATCATTTTGCTGCTCAGATATCCAGGCTGCTGGTGGTGGACCCAGTTGTCCGTCTCACAGCTGAGCAAGCCTTGGCACATCCCTTCTTCAGACTGTACCAGAAGGAGGACGTGCGTCTCTTCAGTCCCAGAAAGACATTTAGGGTGAGTCACAGTAATCTGACATATTTGGCTTTTAAAAAATTAAGCCTTAAAAAAAAAAGTGTATACATGTATCCTCGTCCGCTGTCCTTTCTCATCCTCTCAGGTGCTGATAGTCACCGTGCTGGCCTGCATCAGGATGTACAGCCGTTACCGCAGGGCTCGCCCGCTGACTCGCGAGGTGCTGGCCAGAGATCCCTACTCCCTCCGCGGAGTCCGCAAACTCATCGACGGCTGCGCCTTCCGCATCTACGGTCACTGGGTGAAGAAAGGGGAGCAGCAGAACCGAGCCGCCCTCTTTCAGAATACTGCTAAGATCATGCTGCTGGGCCTGGAGGACTTTGAAACATAAAAGGTCAACCTCATTCCTAACCATAATGATTTTTTTTTCATTTAAACATCTGCATGTGTTGTCATGTTTGTCCTGTCACATTGCTGTGTTTAATTTTAAGATGTGGAATTCAGGGACCGGGATGTTTGTGTGCCTTAATGTGCACCGTGGCTCTGCAAGTTAAAGATCAGCATGCACAACTTAATGTTCCTTATCTGCCCTTTAATCGAAGCCTGTGGCTGTTTGAGACTCGTCTTGTCAGGTCATCGTGTTTGCAGTGCCAGTTTGCAGTAGAGGACATATTGCACAATCGTTTGATAAAACAAGTCACATAAAAGTACTTTATGTATATTTAGCATTTTACCTGTTGGTCGTCTGTTATAACTGAGGTGTTTCTAAGCACTGTGTGGCTGAAATGACCATTAAAGCACTGTGATTAATTGTGTATAGGATAATTATGTATTCTAAAGACGCTCAGATTTATTGGATGGTTTTTGGTAGATGATATTTAGCTTTCCTGCATGCAGACATTCCTCAGTTAGTAGGAAAATCACTTACCCTAACTGTGAAGACCATCTGTGGCTGAATTTCCTGTTAAAACTAACCAACACCATTCCCTACTCAGTTCATTCTTCAGTTTAATATGTGGCACTTTTTCATGAAAGTGCCTGCCTGAGAAATGTGCAGTAATCATACAAATGCAGATATGAATTGTACTGTATACAAAGGTTTTATTGACAATAAAACTAAAGTTTGAGTTTGAATTGACTTGAGTGCTTATTGAAATCCATTATTTTTTGGCCTTGTGGTTGAGCTGCGGAGACTCTAGCGCTCGGTTGTGCTGATCCGCAATTTCCTTAATTCGCTGATCCAGTTGTCCAGACACAAGCATCATCTGCTCTCTGACCTCTTTCTCGATCAGTGCCTTCAGTCCTGATTTTGAACCTGTAAGTGAAGCAGTGAAAATAAAGCAGTTACATCATTTGGGGTGACTCAAATTCTTATTTCCGCACAGTCCTTTTATGATTTGTGATCCTACCGGGCGTATCTCCCTCTGGTTCTGTGATCGACGCTTCCTGTGTTTGAAGGGAGCTGTCTGTCTTTGGCGCTGCTTCCCCTTCCGTTTCCTTCACATTTTCAACATCTGGTGCAAGAAAAGTATGTGGTCCAAGGTTTTCTAAAGATCAAGAATATTTTGTTCTTCTTGTAAAAAGGAATATATATTTGTTTGGTGTAAGCAGGCTGAAGTCCCTTTTGTGTGTGGGTCTTTAAAAAGGATGATAAGAAATGTACATGCCTTATCTAACTATCACACGCTATGTTTTGTTGGTCAGACTCTTTCTGTAATTTTTCAATTGCTCTTATTCTGCCCTAATTGCATGATAAAGGTTTTGAAAACTTTTCCATTCTACCTAGATATTTTTATTCAACTAAAAACACTAATAACCTGTAATTATTACCCAAAACAGAAGACTCCTCCATGGTAGCTTCCTCCTGGTTTGGGTTTCCAGAGTAAGTTAAAGCCAAATCAAGTTTTACCTGTTAAAACAAAGATATTAGTTTAACTACCCAGATTTATTTTCACTGTACCATGATTAACTACAGTATAATAAAAATGAATCAATTTGTGCAGAATAACTTTGTGATTCTTACCTGTGGAGTGAAAATATATTTGTAGAGTTTGTGGTTTCTCACGTAGCTGTTAAAGATGTAATTTAAGATACCGGTCACCTCCTCAGAGCTGAAGAGGTTGATGCTAAATGGAGGTCGCTGTAGTGGGCATAAACAGAGAAACATTACATCATGAAAATGTATATGTGTAAAATTAAGTTGTGAGTGAATAAAAAAAAATTGCAATTGTTTTACAGACCCTGACTGAGTGACAGAGGAGTAGCTCCTTGCAATATTTGAAACACTGCTCGATGTTGTTGAGTGGAGTTTCTGAAAAGATAGACATCCCACATGAAGTTAAGGAACATTTTAATGATTAATTCAAACAAATAAAGCTGTAATATTTGCCCAGCAGCATGCTTTATTTTGTCTTACTTCTAAATATTGAATTGGTTATGGACTCAATATGAATATGTGCTGAAAATATACTATGTCAGCTCCCATGTTAGTGTTAGCTGTTCACAAAACACTTTGACATTTGTTTTTGTGAAATGTTGTATTTTCCAAAATGTCGTTGTGATTGTGAAATATTGTTGCATTTTTGGAAATGTTGCATTTTGTGAAATTAAGTGGTTTGACCCTCAGGGCCACCATTTAAAAGCCAGTTCCATCTCAAACCACTAACTATACAGCAGTGATAGTGACAATATCTCCAATAATACCAATAATAATGTGACTTTACTTACCTACATTAGCCTCATGGATGGACTTGATGATGGACAAAATGGCAGAAGTCTGTTCCTTTTTGAAGCTGCGCTCTCTGCAAAAAAGCACAGCCTGCACATACAACTCCAGCAAAACTCCTCTTTTTGGTTCTGAGAGGTCAACTCCAAACACACTACATAAAACACTGAAGAGAAGAAGAAATATTTGTCAGTGCTGTGTGATTGTGTATAAATAGATAGATGTGTTGGTCATAAACAGGTGCAGAAACCTCTCAAGATCAGGAATGGATTGCGTTTTGTCGATCTCCTCCATGTCATGGTAGCTAACATCTGTCCTGAAAACACCCAGGGAATGGATTTAAGTTTCGACGTGATGTTTAAGCATGCAGGGGGGAAATAGAGCAGCAAGCAATTAAAATAAATATAATCTGTATTGTTGACAGAGCTCTCACCATAGCATCACTTTAGCTTTCAGGGCCTGTGGTACCTGCATAAAAAGGCAATGCTTGTTTTACATGCATAGCATTACAAGGCAAAATTAAGACATAGTTGTATGTAGTGTAAATAATAATAATCTATATATTTTTATTATATGACTAAAAACCAGAAGGAGTTAATCGTGCAGACAGTAAAGTGAACCCAACATCTTCCTAGCTGCTCTCAATTAGCCAAACTTACAGAGCATACCTTTATTCTTGTGTCCATTTTTTTATGTATTATAAATTCAGCAAATTGCAGAACTGAAAAACAGAAGTGCGATTGACTTGATTTGATTCAGTCATAAAACAACACATTTGTAGAAAAAAATACATTTTGTAGTTTTAAAAAAAAAGACACAAATTATTAGCTGATGATATTTTTCACCATGTAAAAGTTTTTGGCGAAGCCTTACCCTGATCAAAACAAGCTTCAATGTAGCAGGATCACTTCCTGTTTGACTACCTCACTGTATCCTAGCAACGTTATACCTTTTTTTTTCTTCTCCTTCCGGTTTAGCGTTGCTCCTGGAGATTAGGTACAGAATCATACAACCCCCTAATAAAATAAAATAACATGCATATTTTATGGTTTATTTGAAAAGCTATCGAAACAATACAAACGTAGGCCTAAATGTGTTTGAAAAAACAACTAAATACTATATAAATGCCTATTAAGACATATAAATGCCTGATAAAGTAAAAAAAAAAAATTGTGAAAGAAAAAAAATTAAATGTCAAGCATTCATAGAAAGTCACCATCACTCATTTGTTGTTATTTTTTTATTTTATTTTATTTAGGTTAGTCTTAAACTGTCTTTTTAGGGTATATTACACCACTAGCCTACTTTCACTGATATTTTCTATGACACACAAGTCGCCTACAGTGACCAAACCGTAGCCTTACTGTTCTGCAGCTAGGGCTTCGCTATAATATTTTAGTAGCATACGGCTACCACATTAACTAGCTGCTAATACTACTACAACCTTATTTACATTGTTATTTTGTTGTGTTTATTAGGGTTAGTCGAAGGTCAGAAATGACGTTACTGTGTTAAGTATTTTGTTGTGCGTCACATAACTCTCAGTACACAGGCAAGAACAATCAAATGCACCCGTGTAGTCACTAAAACGGTGCGTAAATAGTGACAACACCACAAACTTAGACAAAGACGAGCTCACACACATGTTGACAGAAGAACATGTTATCTTCTGATTAAAAACAGTCATTTTACGGCTCTTCATCGCTGCTTCAGGACAGCCGTATCCATGGCAACGACATAAACCTGTATGAGTTTCCCGCGGTTAGCCACCGTCTGTCTTTGTTTATGTTTACTGGGACGGTTTGGTCATTTTATAGGCACTGCATGGATGTATGTCACATGTCGTGTATCAGTACAGCTCTGTGAGGCGCGTCTGGTGACAGTCGGAAGCTTTGGGGCATTTTGTGGTGACTGCTGCCAGTTCCGTGTTTGGCTTTTTTTTCGCCGCGGTAAGCGATGCAGACTTGCTGACTCGAAGTAAATGAAGTGCCAGGAGCAGGGCATCACCTTCCTGTTTCTTTGGTCTCACGTTTCAGCGGTAACACTAGGCCCGCTGAGCATCTTCACAGTGGCGGAGAGCTGGCCTTGCCCCTCAGAGACTGCTTGTGCACAGTGACTGAGCTGTGCAGTGCGGTTTAAGAACATTATCCCCTTTTAATCCACTTTGCCTTCTGCTACAGGCAGGTGGACAGACTGTCAGATGGAAGGAGCAGGGTGGCACAATCAGACACCCGCGTCCGTATTTCACTGTTTTATTTTGGAAACATAACCATTTCCCACACTGAACTTTGGTGCTGGATTCCACCTGTTGTTTTGAAGTATCCTTAATTAGGCTATCTGCTCACTACATTGTCATTAGCAGTGTGTCTGCTCAAACATGGAGGACCCTGATATTCGACAACAGAAGCTGGACAA
Source organism: Pagrus pagrus (assembly GCF_965226575.1). NCBI lineage: Eukaryota > Metazoa > Chordata > Actinopteri > Spariformes > Sparidae > Pagrus > Pagrus pagrus. The sequence continues at coordinate 15,245,906 of NC_140208.1, read as the reverse complement.
CCAGGTAAAGAAACATAGATAATTCGTATTTGACGTCCTTTTACACGTGAATTATGTTCAATTAAATGAAATAACTCACAATCAAATGTGATCAGGTAGATTTTCTAGCGGTGTTTCTTTATCAAAAACACATGCAGGATAACCATCAAAGCTCATGCTGGCAGAATAGCAAGGACTGTAACATACTCTGTTAAAAGTGGTTAAAACTGAGCTTTGCAGAGAAATGAAGCTTGCTTGAGTCTCATGAGGTCAGAACCACCTACTGTGTGGAGCCACTGCTCAACTTAAATTCACAGACTTGTTTACACCACTCAGTATGTCAGCTCCTGGCTTATATCCAGTACAGTACTCTATGAGTATTTTATACCAGAAAGATCAGCATAATAATATCTGCACATTATCTGCAGTAGAAGTTGCTACTAATACTAATAGTAAATATAGCAACCTTATAGTACAAATCTTAAATAATTCTAATAGTAGCAGTAGTAGTAAACAGTAACAATAATGCATGGGCTCTTGCCTTTAAAATCTTGCACCAAGCATTCAGCTGGCAGTGGTTACAATGGTTCAAATTCTAGATAGACAATTCCTTTCTAGAATTTGAACTATCTCAGGTAACGTTCGAAGACCTCATCTGGTTCCTTTCTTAGTTATATAATAGAAAACAGCCTTATGTTATAAAAATGGTTCAAAATACAAACGTCTGAATGATGTATCGTACATGTTGTCCGATATATGCTGACATAAAACCTTTTCTGATATATAAATAAATATATTGTAAAATTCCCAGTGTAGTTTATGGAAATCAAGACAGAAGATAATAAGACGGTATTGTTTAACTGTAAAATACCCTGCCTCTATTACATATGTATCTTAAGTGTTTGATAACCACATGTTTACACAGGATAAATGCAAAAATGTTTGTTTTTGTATTAGGGCTATATCAGATTTTCGCCACAATTATTGTGGCCTGAAGAATTTACAATAACGATACTATTGCGATATCTATAGAAACAGCTATTGGTCAAGTTAATCTTTGTTCATCATGTCTTTTGCCAAAATAGAGGCGGAGAGACAGTCTGTAACTGTAACTGTACAAAAGCGAGCAAATTGTTAACACAATATCAATGTTTTATTCTTAAATATCAGCGTTGTCATCAGTACCAGGATATCGCAACAACTTTATGTTGTCTATATTCTGTGTATAAAATAATCTTTGCCGATATGTCTATATCTGTTTTTTTTATTAACTAAAATTGGTATTGGCCCCAAAAATCTAATATTGGTCAGGATCTTCATGATACCAATGGTGGTTAGCGTTAGTTGAGATTAATTGTCATCAAATTCATTGAAAAAGCATTAACACCTTCAAATGTTATTAATGACCAATGTAAAAAAAAAAGAAGAGGCTCTGAGAGTAGAAAGATCACAAAAAAATCACCATATGGACATTTTTTGGCAGTTTGTTGAGAGAAAAAATAATTCAATTTATTTTACTGTGCTACTGACTATAAAGAGATAAAAAGCTCAACCGTCTGTTTATTTGCATACGTATGTTTCTATGAATGTTATGTGTTGATGTACATATTTGAATTGAAAGTCCATTACTCAATTCTCCCCCAGCGAACCCTTCTGATGAAAAAGCAGCAAAAGAAGAGGGCTGACTCTCAAATGGTGGTAGCCAATCGGGATGCAAAGCAAAAGCCAAAAAACCGAAAGCACAAAGCTGCGCACAGTGATGAAACACCTCTGCTGATCAGCCAATCCCTGAGCAACACCTCCCTGAGTGGTTAGTATGAGAATAATGCATTATCTTAAGTAGCAGAAAATCTAATTCCAATGTGTATTCAGTTTCTCAAAAAAATATTAAATACAAGTTATTTTTGTTTGTTTTTCCTGGAGATCAAGTTGAACATGCCCATGATAACCCTTTGGATGAGATCACACTGGGTGAAAGCAACATGACAGCAAGCTTGACATTAGATGAGATGCCTTCAGAAATGCCTCTGACACCCAAGAGAATGGACTTGGAGATTGACAAGGAGCCTGAGGTGAAGTTTGAAGTGGAGAATGATGCTCAGCTGGAGGGAAAAAAGACCAAGAAGAAAGACGTGAAGAAAGAAAAAGCCAAACGTGAGACTATGCAAAGCAGAATGTGTTATTCTAACATGGTCTACTGGGACCTGTTTTTATGTTTTCAAGAATCACTTTTAATAAATGATTCATTTTTCAGAGACGGAGGAGAATGGTGAAAAGGAGACGGACAAGGAAAAAGACAAGGAGAAAAAGGAGAAAAAAACTAAGAAGAAAGACAAAGTGAAAGACTCTGAAGACCCACAGAAGACAAACAAGACAACCAAACAAGAGCGTAAAAGTAACATCAGGGTTCAGTTTATCATTAACATATCAGTACTCTCTTCATAACAGTCTTTGTATGTTGTTCATATGAAAGAAAACGACTCACACTGTTCAACGTTAAACTTTAACATTTTAACATCAATCTAGCTGTTGGTTTAAAGGGTAACTCTACTAATTTTAAACATTAAAGGGTGTTAACAGGTCTTTGGGAGTACAGAGTGTAGCGTGCAATGCCAGACCAGTGGACTGCTTTTCAAAACCTGCCGTCTACATTATCCACAATGCAATTTAGCCACTGGAGGCAATTTATCAGATTACATGCAGCTTCCTCTGGAGCTACAAAAGGCTTTATACTACTTTTTTCACATGTGTATTAGAACTCCCCAAGACCTGTTAACACAATTTAATGTGTAAAATTGGTGGAGTTACCCTTTAAGTACTACACCCATTTAGGAATAATGCTAAAAGTAACTCTCTGTGCTTCTGCAGAGAAACACTTACAGGAAGTTTCAACCCAGGAGACGGAGCCAGTGGTGGAGGTGTCAAGTCCAAAGAAAAATAAAGGTGATGAAAGTGAGGATGAAGAGGAAGACGGGTCCCAGAAGCCTGTCCCTCAAACGCCTAAGAGGAAAAAACAACTTGACACATGTGAGCGATAATCTGGCCTGACATGACGTGTCATGATCAACAATAGTGTCAAGTTTTTGTGAATAATAATGCTGCTGGTGTCATCTCCACAGCCAGGTGCCAAATAAGTGACGACAGCAAAGACGAGGAAGTACAGGAAAAGGAGAAAAAGGGCAAAAAGACGAACAAAGAAGACAAAACTACACCAAGTCTGGCTTCCCTTAACTCAAACTACAGGGAGGGCTCATCTTCAGGAAGTGAATCAAATGAAAGAGTGAGACATTACAAACTGGTTAATGTGTTGTCACAGAAAGCATATAAAAATGACTATCTGTGACATCATTCCAACTCTTTCTCATTTTAGACAACATCTCCGATGTCGGTGGAGGATCTTGAGAAGTTTGCTCTGCGTCCAGCTCCCAGAGATGTGACGATCCAGTGCAGGGTCACCAGAGACAGGAGAGGCATGGAGAAGGGCATTTACCCGACTTACTACCTGCACATGGAGAAGGAGGATGGCAAGAGGGTTGGGACTCGTGCAAAACAATTTGATCTGATCATTGAGCACATTGATTGTAGCTCTGATGATATGATCCTGTCACATTTATAGTTTTATCTAAGTCCTCCTAATTGTCTGTCTCTGTCTGTTCTAATTGTGCCACACAAAGGTGTTTCTAATGGCAGGCAGAAAACGGAAGAAGTGCAAGACATCCAACTATCTCATCTCCACTGACCCGACAAATCTGTCCAGAGACACAAACTGCTACATAGGAAAACTAAGGTATACTGTAACTCTGTTTAATTGCGACCAAACATATTGACACCTATTCTTATCCTATTATGTCAAGGCAAAACATCTGGGCCTATAAAATAAAGTGCTGTAATTAAAGTTTTTGAATTGATTTAGGGATCACTTCCACGTGTTCATGATGCAGTATTGCAAATGATGAGAAAATGAAAGCAGAGAATTCACAAGTTTAACTTACATTTGCAGTCTATTTTTCAAATTTCCTGCAAACATGACCTTTTCGTCTCCCTCCTGACAGATGATTTCATGACATACATCTGATAAGAGTCTTTTGTTTCAGGTCCAATGTCCTGGGTACAAAGTTCACAGTCTATGATGGAGGCGAAAACCCAGAGAAAAAGCCTTTTGTCAAAGAGTGCGAGTCTGTGCGGCAAGAGCTGGCAGCAATTTGCTATGTGAGTCTGAATTTACCCTGTCCATTCAGCACCCGCAGTATATCAAGAGTTAAGAAAACTTTAATATACAACTGGCTTTCATGTTCCAGGAGACAAATGTTTTGGGATTTAAGGGTCCCAGGAAAATGACGGTGATCATCCCCGGCATGTTGGAGAATGATGAAAGAGTGTCCATTCATCCGAAACATGTATGTTTAAAAAATAATAGATTTTAAATAATTTTAAAACCTCTGATGATGTAGATTAAATGTGAAATATTTCAGAAGAACTGAAATGTTGCCTTATCATAGGAACTTGAGACTCTCCTGGTCCGCCATACGAACAACAACACAGACAAACTGGTCACCCTGGTGAACAAATCCCCGAGCTGGAATGAGCAGACCCAGTCATACGTGCTCAACTTCCACGGACGTGTCACCCAGGCCTCCGTCAAAAACTTCCAGATCATCCACCCTGACAATGGTAAGATGTCACTGACTTACTGTCTCTGTTCTATCATCAAACACAAGGAGAATGGCTGACTTTATAATGTCTCTTTCTTTCCCCATCCACTGATGTTTTTCCAGAGGATTACATAGTGATGCAGTTTGGCCGTGTAGCGGAGGACGTCTTCTCCATGGATTACAGTTTCCCCATGTGTGCCCTGCAAGCCTTTGCCATCACGCTGTCATCCTTTGATGGCAAACTGGCCTGTGAGTGACCCATGCTGGTGTGCCTCAAGTGCTTAACCAGATCCCTGATCTGTATAGAAACCTTAAGTTGAAACGATACCCATATGAAACGATACCCATATGACCGAAAGAGTCATTGGTCATGTTTTGTATACTGGTGCATTTCAATACTTTGTATACACCATATTTGAAAAAAATGCCTCAGACTTAGACTTGTTTTATAGGTCCGATATTTATTATTTCACCACAGATTTTATATTGAAGTGGAAGCATTTCAATCAGTTAATTTATGGTCTCTCTTTTTATATTTACCAGATGTGTAAAGGACTTGTGCAATAAAGATATTGAGGGCAACTGTGTAAACACTACCAGTAAGATATTAAATAATAATAGTACAAGGTTTGCATGTCTGTGAATGTTTATTTACCTTTTTAACATTATATTTATTGGTTTTTGGCATTGATAGAACATCCTGCAATACATAAAGTAACATTAAAAATCACCCCCATCCCCCAACCGTGACATCAAATATTCAAGGGGAAAAAAAACAAAAAAACACCAAATATACATATATTTAAAAAGAATATATATAAAAATAATAAAATATATACTGTATGTCTGTGAATTCCCTCTGACCACATAGCGTAATTTCTCCACAGCAAGGCAGGACGCCATTTCCCAAAGAACAGAAAGATGGCACTGTACTGTGTGTACTTTTTTCTTGAATCCCGCTTTTATTGTTTCTTTCGTAAGAATTTATACAGCAACCTAAACCATAGCAAATATAATAATACATATACACAATAACATGTAAAAAGATATTAAGCGTGAATTGGAAAACAAAGCATTTTTAAAAAAGTAAAAAAGGAATATACATACCAGATTCAGTTCCCCAACACAGGAGACATACTGTATACAAACGGTGTGTTTAAGAAATATTTAAGACATATTTACCACTTAAAATAAATAATACAAATGAAATGAAATGAATACAAAGTAAGTAAAACAAAATATGAAAATAAATAACAACTTCAATACAAATTCAATAAAGGTTACAGCAAAACTATTCAGGATACAATAATTGCTCCCAGCCTGTAAACCCAAATATACACCATCTGTCTGAACCACTTGGCTTTTGCTACATGTTTTGACTCTAAAATATGTTAAGATAGTGTCAAAAATGGTTCCCAAATTTCCAAGAAGACATCCCGTTTAATTGTTATCTTATAAATGAGGTGCTGGTAGGAAGCTGTTTCCGCTCTGGTATTCAGCCATTCTCGATAGTTTGGAGGGTCACTCTTCGTCCAGTGTCTAAGTATGACTCTCTTCACAGTGGTTATGGCATCTCCTATTCATCTTAAATATTTAGCACTCACATCTTTAACATGTTTTGTAATGCTCAAGAGGCATATGCTTGGGTTGATACTTACCAATGTCCCCCAACTGTTGGTAACCTTCTCCATGACCTTTTGCCAGAAAGTGAGTAGAGGGGCAACTGTGCTGTGTGCAGGCTTGGGGAGCAAGGGAATATATGTAACAGGATTATGATTACGTATTCAGGTAACTGTATTCTGGTAAAGTTACACAAAAAAAGATTACAGATACATTCATCTTATTGACATTTCTTTTTTCTTGTCTTTATTTGCATATGTTTGGTATTCAAGTAGTCCAAAAGTAACAAAAAGTAATCAAGGTACATTACTCTACATTACTCTACTCCCCTGCCCAGAAGTTTAGAACCTTGACGTGACACTCTCTATCTGACTATCTCTCCCCGCTCATCCTCTCACTTCTCCTTCAGTCTGATTGCATGTTATTTCTCCGCCAAAAAGTTTTATCTATAGCTGTTTGCTATCATCGTCAGAGTCTTTATCACAAAGGAGGAAGCATTTTAGAAGTAAGAAAGTAAGAAAAAAAAAAACTCATATCTGATGCCACAGAGCAGCAACAAGTTGCAGATAGAGCAGTACATATCAGGCTTTTTGGTGTTGCGAAATATAAAGATTTGAAAACACTTGTTTCAAGAGAGCTTCTTTGCTGATCTGACGCACGTTCACAGTGCTTCACACAGGGGGACAGAATGTTTTCAAGACCTCTCCAAATAAAAATAGGCCTCCCTTATGCTCTGTGGTGAAGTCAGACGATCAGACATGCATAGATATTTTTGTTAGCAAAAAGAATAACCCAAATTAAACTGAAGCCTGTGTGGTAATGTGCTGTTTAGTTGTTTCCTGTTCAAGTCTACATGAATTATAGAGAAAATCACCTTCTTAACTTTTAACCTTTGCTTATACTTGCTGCAACACACAAACAGCAAAATGTACAGTATGCATGCCAGCCCAGCTGATCAAAGCTGCCAGCTCGCCAACGATGACTTCCGCTTGATCTACGGCAGATTATTGTACTTCACGCCCTGCTGCGACCTAACACAGCAAGACACAGACACACTACTACTGTGCAACTTAGTGTGTTTTACAGACTCTAAATCAACAAAATCAACTTAGAGGAAGACAGCTCATATCTCCTACAGAATCACCACAACACACAACTACGTTCAGCTGATCTCCTGACAACACCCAACACATTGCACAACACTTTTGTAAGTTGCACAATAATTGATATATTTCAATTTCAGGTTGCTCCACCTGGAACTTAAGATCTTCTTTACAATACTATATGTTTAATGGTGTTGCATTTCATGCGAATTAGGTCTATTTAAATGGGGGAAAAGGGACCAGAGCACACTGATTAACTTGCAACCTTTAATTGTAAACAGACTTTAGGCTCTACTGTGACTTCTTCAGCGTAAAAATGAACGTAAGACATAAGGCAAACACATCAACTTAAAACAAATATCATTGGATATTTGGTTAAACATGATTTATAATGTATTTGATAATGGATTAGAGGACAGGAGCTACACAATGCACTTAACAGTACAAACAGTCCAGGTGGATTTTTGGGACAAGTTTTGTGAGCGGAGCTTGAGACAGAAGTTAGTGCAGTATTGTGTGACAAATATTACCATTTCATGTGTACATTTGGTGTCTTATCAACTTTTCAATCAATATTATCTGACCACAGTTTTGTTTTGACATGAATATCTGGCAACTTTGTGTATTTAGTAGGTTACCGGAAGTGAAGACACTTCAAGAACACTAAAAAATCGTTTAGTTGCACCTTTAGTTAACTATGAAGAGCAAAACATTAAGAGACTCAGAGACCTCCAGGTTTTGTACTTTAATTGGTTTTCTAAAGCAATTAAAACAGACTGACAACTGACAGTGAGAAAAATTAAACACAATTTTATGAATTTTATTTGTTGATTTGTGACGTGAGACTCAAGCCTTACCCCCTTTCACACACTTTCCATTTACAACCGCTCTCTTAAAAAAGCACATCCTCTCCCACTACTGACATGAGTGATAGCGATCAGTGTGAAAAGACTGACTGAGAGCCTCCCTCCTTCAGTCTACAGTGAAGACAGCTTTTTACGAGAGCTTCAGGACAGCATGTCTTAATTGACATTTCTCTGGGCTGAGCTGATGTCTGGACCGTCTGGTGTGATGGACTGGTGCTCTCTGCCGAGGCCAATGCTGATGCTACTGCAGCTGACCGTGTTCCTGCTTGCATCTACCAACACATCCTTCTGTCTGCACGGAAATCCTACCACAGGTAGCTGATCGACCAGCATTTTTAGTTTTTTGAAATGTGATAGAAAATCACTGTCTGTCCCCAGAAAAAAAATCTAAAAATGCTCACCAATACCTTTGTTTTTGGGGAAAGGTTTGTGTAACTTTCACATTATAACGGGAAATCGCTAGTTGATAGCTTATTGAAGGCCTAGAAAACATATGACAATGTGTTAATTAAGGTTTTTCATTTTACAACAAACCAATATGCATGCAGTTTTAGATGCTGGTTAGTCACTCATAGATGTTAATTTGGTTTTTTCATTTAACAATTAAAAGATAGTTAATTATTGGGGAAAATGTGGAAGTTCGTCCGTCATAACATTGAATGTCATCGGATTGGCACAATTATCTAAAATTCATCTTGAAATCTACATTTCAACAATGTTGATTCAATGTCCAGCCAAACAGAGGAATTTTCGTTCTCTACACATTCAGATACAAACCTCAAGAGAGCACATTGCTGGTATTCTTTGATATTTGGCAAAATATATAATAATAACAATGGCACAGAGAAATCTGGGTCACACATTCATGTCTATAAGGGCTCTCTGTCTTAACCAAGAAACAGGAAGTGAGGCCCAATGCACTAAATCTTGCCTCATTTTACCAAATAATTAAACAAAATTGGCTTTGTACAACTGATGAAACGACTGGACGACAAGTAATTTGGTTGTGATGTTTAACTGATTTGTTAAGTCAATCGTATATCCAGAAAATCTAGTTAACGTGTTGATTATCCTACTGAGAGTTGTCTCAAGATTAGATAAAAACATTGGCACATTATCAGCATACAGAGATATTTTATGAAATACTTCTCCAACCTGTAGCTGTGCGTAGAGGGCGTCAGGTGGCAGAAGAAGAGTACCTTGATCTTAACCCAACTGTAGCTTGAGGGTCATTAGATATGACTTTAACCCATTTCACAAAATTATTACCACAACCAAATGTATCTATTGGGTCAAAAAAACAAAACCAATTTCCATGTCGACAGTCGATGTTTCAGTCCGGCAGACCTATAAACCTGAAAGAAAAACCTACAAATACTAAAAGATAATTCACCCACAAAAGAGATCAGGTTTACATCTGTGCATAACGGCCTCTTAAAAACTGACACTTTGGTAACATCTCTGTTTTGACTTCTGACAGTCTAATTAAAACATTGCCTTTTTAGTCCTTCAAGGTGTGAACCACAATCTTCACTGTTTGAACAATTATGTGTTCACCATCAACTGCTCCCTGAGCATCGCACCATCAGAAAACACCTCAGAGAGCGACGGCTCCTACTGGCTCACCTTTACAGACACTTATGACCTGTGAGGCTCTTTTTTACTGGCACTTATTAATCACGAAAAACATTAAATGTATTGTTGACAGTGTGTTTCATTAGAGTTTCTCCTCTCCTCTTTGTGCAGAAGGAAGTTTCAGTGTATGCTGACGAAGACCGATGGGGATTACTTCTGTTCAGCCAACAAATCAACTGCGATGCCTGGTGACAACATTTATCTAGAGACATTTTCGGATTCAGACATCTATATAATCTCACTTTGCCACTCCCGAAATAATGAGTCTGAAACCTGTGAGGTGCTGGATGAAGAATATGAGATTGAGAAAAACAGTAAGGAAGACACTGGTCTGTTCTCATCACACTGAACATATTCATATATATTCAGATAAAATACACTTCTGCCTCTTTATGTGTCCTCTCACCAGTTAAACTGAACGCACCGTGCTGCCTCACAGTGAGCCACAACGCAAGTCAATACAACTTCACCTGGATGAGTACCTATGAGGAATATGTTTTTACTGGGCTGGTTGACGGGCTGACATTTCAGCTCCGTTACTACACAAGGGGAGAAAGACAAAATGTAAGGTTCAATTATAAATGAGCATGAAGGGGGGACTCTTTCTTGGCGGGGATAAGAGAATAACACGTGTTTTGTGAAACTTTATTATTTTTGTACTGATATGGACATATTAATGTCTGAAAAAAAAATTAATTCATTCATTTGAGACCTGTTTGGGGCAGTAAAATCTATTGGCAAACTGACCATGTTTAGAGGATAAAACAGAGAAACGTACAGATTGATAATATAAAGATGACTGAAATCACTTAGATTAAAGTGGGATTAAAGTTCCAACAAAAAAAAATGTCTATTTCGTGATGTTAAAGAAAGTGAGAAAAAATTCCTTGATCCATCCATTTATCTGGATTCACCTGAAAAGTAAATCAGGCCTATTCTGGGCTGAGACCCATTCTCCATCCAAGTTTAGTAGAAATCTGTTCAGTAGTTTTTGTGTAATCCTGGTGACAAACCAACCAGTCAACGAAATGATACGAAAATAATGATACTTTGAATGATCTCATAATTACCGGTGTGTTTTTTTGTTTTTTCACACAGTTGCCATTTTGACCTAAACTGCTGTTAATAATTAGTAATTTTCCTTTTTCTGTGTTTCTTCTTGTGACTGCGACTGCTCTGAGCTGCTAAGACATTTTTTAAAAATGAGAAACCACCACAGCGACTTCATCGGTAGCCACTGTGGCCGTCAGCTCAGTGTGGCGACAGTCTGTGGTTGAAACTGTGACTTTATTTGACCCATAGGTCTTTTTCCACCGCAGACATTTGGGCTCTGCCAAAGCAAGAAAAGACTTTTAACTACTTAGTTTAACTAAGAACACAATGATAGCTCTCTTTCAGTCCAGTGTCCCAATGAGAGCGACCAGATTAACCTGTTATAAGGCTGCAAGGTTCACTTATCATTTAATAACACCAGGTTATTGAGTTTGAGTTCTTTTTAGCTACATCACACAAAAAAAACATAAACTATTTAATATTTTATATTTAGGGGATAGAGGTTGCTGTTTGTCCACACTGAACGTGCCTCTAAAGCTAAATTTTGACACAGGACCCCTCTTCAGAAAGATACTCAAGATAAGGTCATAAAGTAGGACTTGCCTAAGTTGTCATTGTACTGGAGAACATTTCTCAGGGGGGAAAAATGCATGTAATCAATTGACCAAAAATCAGTTGACAGTCCATAAAGCAACAATTTCTTTCTAGTAAATTGTTAATTTAATCTTTTGCTCTTCTCAGTTTGAACAGTCGTTCTGTCATATTATCGGTGAACACATAAGTTGATTTGTTGATTGAGCACTAATGAGCTTCCAAATGGAATCTCCATTTTAGTTTCTAGTTTCATTACATGCTACCCTGTTTGTTTCATTCAGGTGATTTCACATGTAATTAACTCAAACAGCAAGAGTTTTTCTGTGGATGAGGAAAACTTTGAGCCGGACACTGAGTACGCTGCCAGAGTGCGGTCCAGTCCCAGTCAGGCTTCCTACAAGGGGCAGTGGAGTGACTGGTCCTCTGAGGTTCACTGGAAGATGGGGTCAGCTGTGACTGGCGAGTCAGGTGAGAAAGTAGATACAGCAAATTTTTAAAAAACAAAACATTTTTATCTACCTATCCTGAAATGTGTATTTTAACTGTATATCCTTGCAGCTCGCCCACCAAACACATTTGGTTTTGGACTGGGGAGGGTGATCATCCCCTTGTGTGTGGTGGTGACAGTCGTCTTATTTCTGTGCTATGCTCCAATTAAAAAGTAAGGTCCAACTTTTTTTTCTCCTCAGTAAATGTAATACCACAGTTGACAAATGCTAGATATTACCTTTATATTCCTCACTCTTACAGATGGAGACGAAATGCCTTCATCCCGACTCCAGCACCCTATTTCAGCACCCTGTACAGTGACTGCCAGGGAGATTTTAAGGTAAGTGCAGCCTGTTAATGAAATGCTAGAGATGCACCAACTGTGAAATTCTATTAGTTATTTATTACTCACTTTGTGCCAGGGAAACAATTCATTTTAATGAATAATTTTAAAAAATGTATACAAAAAATTCAAGTTAAAGGATGAGTCCACCCAAAAATGAAAATTCGGTCAACTCAACTTCATGCAGATGAAAATTTGGGTGAAGTTTGTGGTCCACAAAAGTGGTGGGAGAGTAGATATAAGACTGAATTTTCATTTCTCAGTAAACTGTTCCTTTAACCTTTCATTATTATTTTTTTTTAAGTAATTGCATTTCCCTGTACAAATGCCATTGTACAATGAAACACAAGGTTTAAGTAAAAAAAAAAAATATATATATATATATATACATTCATATACATTCATGAGTCCATAGCTCATGAATGTGCAGGTGCACACATCAGATGAACATCAGTCACTGCCATCTGTGAATGTGAATGTTTCAGAATTATCTCAAGTGAATGTCCCTAAACATGACTGTGTATACAGAGCTGGGTGGTCATACAAGAAAACACAGCAGACATGATGAAAGCAGAGGAAACGCTCCAAATCAACACGCTGACCAAGTGTGAGGTTATCAAGGAGGAAGAGTGCGAGCCCCAGTTTCACCACCACTTCATGCAGGGCAGCCCCTACAGCAACATAATCGACCCCGGCTGTGACACCTCTCTCCTGGGCATCCCGTATGCTGTCAGCACCATGGCTCCACTGTCAGCTCCAGGGAGCTCGCTCAAGAGTCTGGCCCTCAGTTCACGGCCAGGGAGCCCTGCTGAAGGCGACTCAGGTTGCTGGCTGTCCCTGGAGAGGGATCCGCTGTTTTACTGCAACGAGTACTGCACCCTGAGCGCCTTCCAGCAGAATAGTCCAGTCACAGCAGAGCGCCATGGGAGCCTGTCAACTAAATCCTGCACGACAGAGATGGTCAGAGTGGATGCTGTCACTGAAGCATAAGCTGATGTATTTGCGACAGTTTAATGTTGGGCCTACAAGTTCACTATACAGTATAATGCTTCAAAACAACACTGCCGCTGCTTGAAGCCAAAGATAATACCCTTTACTTTTGTTCCTACAGCACAATGTATTTTCTTTGATACTTAGAGCAACTTTATTTGTAAAACACATATAATGTAGATAATAAACTGCATAACCTTTTGCTTGCATTAAATGTAGAAGTATTAACGAATTGTAAAAGTTCTCAAAAAGGTTTCAAGACAAACATGTGCCGACTGATTTTTTTAATGACTGAACAATCTGTCTGAAATCTTAAAGACAAAGTTGAACTTTGCATGTATTTTACTCATTGAATAAAGGAAATGCAAACGTTTTCTAGAAAGTTTTATTTACGCCAACACATACATGAACAAAGCACCATATAACCTTAAAGTCTGATACAGAAGTAAGCCTACCTGCCTCAGTCATCATGGCCATTTTTATTTATTCCATAGCAAACACTCTGAATAACAAAAAGACAGCCAAGGCAGCAGATTCTACCATATATTACAGCATGCTGAATAGAAAACCTGGGAAAGAGAATTAGACAGAGCCATCTAGAGACACTAGTGAGATACAACAGTATAAAAGTGCCATTCATTATACAGCAGTTGAAATACTGACAATGAAATAAGCTAATTTTACATTAAATTTATGGAAAATAAAGGGGGAAACATAAAGGAATAGAGCCTGTGAAAGAACAAAATAAAACAAAGACATTTTCTTCCTTGGACATTGATGACAGCCAGCTTGCATGGAGTTGATGAAACTGGTACCGAGCTGTGTCCCTTGCACCTCATAAGACAATTAATGTTTAAAAAGAAATGACCAGGGTGCTGAAGCACCCATCCCCTCCCAGCATTATGCGCCAAACTGGCAATTAAGAACAAAAAATGATAGGTCAAAGGAGATCGGATGGCACAGAATGTGTGGAGTTTAAATAGAAGTCTTTAAGCAAGTCCTGATGTGAGAGGAGCACATTCATTGAGAGACTGAGCGGGGAGGTGATTCTTGTTAAACCCATTCCTTCTGCCGCAGCGGAGAGTCTCCGCCCTTACGAGGGGGAGAACTTTTTGGCTTGTGCTCGAACTCTTTTTTCATATTCTGTTCTGTCTTGGCTGAAAAGGGGTAAAAAAAAAAAAAAAGGAGAAGAAAGCAGTTATCATGGTGCTCTGATCACATACTCATACCAGCAACAAGAGGAAAGAGAATTAAATTGTTTTTCACCTATATGGCAAAAATGTAGGAATCAAATGTCTCTTCTGTCAGATTTACACACGTGTGCACACACACCCACAGACAGAAAAATCCAAAGATGTCCTTCTACCTTGATTTATACTTCAGGTATACACTCTGGTGTATGTTCTAAGATTTCTACAAGTCTGTCCAATTAATCAATAATCATTCTGGTCTTACAGTCACATGAACTGCTTTGCCAACAGGACTGGTGGTTAGCAAAGTTAAGGAGGAAAAACTATTTCAGTCAAATAAAAATCAATTTACTTCAGTGGTTAAACTAATGATAAAATGAGACCTGCAAGTTGAAGAAAATCTTAGTTAATGCAGTTTGCTGAATTTATTGTTTGGCACAGAGTTGACACATAGGTGCATTAGTCAAGAGAATTAAATAATTACTCCATTCCTATGGTATAAATACAGTGCCTTAACATGTCTATGGTATTACAATGCACGCATAAGTCATGAGTTTCATCCAACAAACAGATTTGGCATGGTTCATGAGATCAATAACCGACTTCTCATTACATTTGCCTTTTTTAAAACAGATGTGTCACTTCAATCAATTTAGCATTTGAGTGTCATCGTTGAAAAGATGAAATTTGTTGTCACTCACCAGAAGATTGTGTAAGCCTCTGCTTGGGCTGGATCCTGGATATTTGGTTCATTTAGGAGTTCCTGGATACCTAATAAGATCTGTGAGATAAATGAAATAATCAGCCTAATTGATAAAACAATCAATTCATTTGTTTTGCATTTCCTGGCAGCTTCTATGTCAGTCACTAAAGTTCCAAGTCAGTTGGCAAAACTGAGTTAGACCCTCCCACGTGCAACCTGCTGCTGCAGATGGAGAATGTGAAGAGGAGCTGGATGTGGTTGTTTGGTTGTGTGGTGTGGGATAGGCTGAAGCTCCCCTGATAGAAAAGTCGAGGGTTGAGGGTTGATAGAAAGTCAGTCAGTCAGGGGGAATTAAATTTGAGAAATTTTGCACAATTTCAAATTTAGAAATGTGCTCCCTTTTAATAGTGAACTTATTTGGTGGGAAATGCAGGTAAAAAAGCAACACTTGGCTTCACTACATCACATATAAAGATAATATACCAGCATCACCTTAAATAGGAATTCGATGTTATTACAACCCTCTGCATGCACAGTGCATTTTACAATCACATGTGCAGCCCCCTCTACTGTTAACACTACTGTAGTGTGTGTCTGAGCAAAGGTACTACAGGCTTACAATAAAACTTGATTATACAGTGTTGCTGGAGTTATTTTTTATTTTTTATTTTAGTAAACAAGCAGAAAGTAGTCTCAAGCAAAGTACACTTTATAACTTGTTGACATGTATTGCTTGTTTATACTGGCTGGCTGTTACCATGTGGAGTGTAGCTTGATTGAGCATGCTAATAGAAGAGTTTTTTACTTAAACGCCTTCTATTCATTCTTGTTAATTCAAGTTAAACTCAACTAAATTGTAGTTTTTTTCCTCCCATATCTATTAGAAAGGTTTTCAATTATAGCCATTTTCTCTAATAGCCAACAGTTTCAATAGCAAGTTTATGGTCACTAAGTGTATATATTAATTTGGGTTTGTCTTTTATAAGATGTACTGTACTTGTCTTAAAACATTAGGCTAAATTAAATTTATCCAGTCAATTACAGCATTCTGGTTTAATCAGAGCCTGAACAACGTCCTTTAAGGAAGGAACCTTTGTTTTTGTAGAGATTATTAGAGCTCAACTACTGTCCTGTGCAAATGCACTATTGTAATGCAAACTTTTGTGGAGCTAATGGAGTGATGGAAAACTCATGATGTCTAGTGAAGATTTTGAGTTTTGAAGTTCTGTTTCACATTTTAAGAGGAAGTTGTTGTTGAGGGGCCAAGGATGATGAACACTGATGAAACCAAGCAAACACGTCAGAAGTGACGCAAACTGATATTTGATATGGGATATTTGTATGCGTGGCCCCCTTCAGGCTTGGACCACTATGAACTGGTTAAAGGACAAAATTTAAATCAAAAACATCTTTTCTTCTTAGTTAAAAAAACAAAAAAAAACAACGGCAAATGCTCACATTGATGTTGCCACTTACTGATACAAAATAAGAGGAACAGTATGAAACTAAAAAAATCCAAAGCCCTGCAATGTAAATGAGGTGTGCTTGGCAGTTCATACCTGCTTTATTGTGATGGCTGGTCTCCAGTCCTTGTCCTCCTCTAGAATAGATAGGCATACTGTGCCTGATGGATACACGTTTGGATGAAAGAGCGGAGGCTCAAATTTACCTGAAACAAACACATGAGGGCACTTGAGTTTCAGATCCATTACAAATGTCAGACAAGATGAACAAACTCCACAAATGTCACGAGGCTTTTTCACAGTGTACGCTGACAGAACTGCTTCACTAAAGGAGGCAGCTTCTGTTGCTCACACAAACTACAGCTTAATGTTATTTTAATGTGACATTCAGACAACACAACCCCTGTTGCTGGATATTAGTAACACCGTACATCACAGTGCCCTGACATTGTGACTGACCCACAGGGGTAATGTAATGACATGGTTCACACAATAGGCCAGTATTGTCACAGCAGGTATATCACCAGACCGTGTCAGCTCTCAAGTCATTACTTGCAAATGCTATAAAATGCTGTAAAATGATGTGTGTGTGTGTGAGAGCACCTACTGGAGTTTGGGCCACCAACTAACATCCAAATTATAACTTATGAACAGCAATGAATGGATTCAATTTAAATGACTGCTTACAATGAGTATATATCAAGCCCCCAAGGAGATGTATATAGTAGTGGGATCAGCTTCATCCACCTTGAAGTGTTTCAAAATTATAAATAAGCCTTCAAATATTGATGATGAAGCCTGTGTTTGCTACTGCAGTAAGGAGGACAACACAGGTTATCCAACTGATTATAATAACCAGTGGGATGACATGTTCTGTCGTGTGCACCAGACTTCACATTCCAGACCAAGCATTTCTCTGTTATGTATACTTAAGTCCATCTACTGACTGAAAAGTTGCAGATAGTTTTCTACAATCATCTGCTACAGCAAAATAACTGTGTGTAGCAATCGCAATAACAGTTGTGTTTATCCTAACATGGGTCAGAAAACAGTAACTCACATTTTGGAGGTGAAGAAGGATAGTCATCCTTGAACAACATGCGCAGTTTGAACAGGCCGCCTTCCCACGGAGTCTGAGGAGAAACATCAGCTTCTTAATAGAAAGCCATATCATATTCACAAATTCCCACCAAAAATGACCCTGACAATCTTGTTGACAACCGTAACAACCTTGTTGACAGCCTTGATACCATAATTCACCTGAGTGCTCTAGTTGGTATTCACTACCCATATTAGCACCATAGGTAATGAAGGACATACCTCTAAAGTTGTGTTTCGTAATACAACTTATTTAAAAACCATCTTGCACACCAAGTACAGCAATGTTAATGCCTTATATAGCTCATTAGGTTCTAATTAGCAGTGGTTGCTATGTAAAACAAAAGATGTATTTTATGCAAATGGACTATAAACTCAACATTACCCCTTTCTTGCCAGGAATAGCACATTCCCAATTCATTAGATTCATGGTTCCATCTGGATTTTTTGTTGGTACAGCAACAAATCCCTGAAGAATTGAACAGGAGAACAAACAGTAACAGTTAGAACATCAGTCTGTACAAGAGGACTTGACTATGTCATAAAAGCTTAAATAAACCCTCTTGGTGAGAGCCAGAGCAGGTGCATCTCAGAAGACATTACTTACAAAAGGATGGTCCTTCCGCCATGCCTTGCGCTCCTGGGCAAGCCGGCTCAATGCAATGCCTGACATGATTCGGGGACTCCTGCAATGAACGAGAGTGTCAAGTCAATTACATTAAACCATGCGCAGCATCTGGTCCAACTTGGCAGAGTGGATACAAGGAGTTTGTGGAGGAGAGCACTGTCTTGAAAACTTGAACTGACGTTGTAATAATCATGCATTGTTGCAGAGCTCAAATGATTAGTCATTTATAAAGCAAAAAAGACAAGGACAAGACAATCTAAGAATTTGATAAGTATTGTTGTATCACTGTAAATAAAGCATCTTTAGGTTTTGGAATGTTGGTCAGACAAAACATACAGTTTAAAAATGTTTTTTTGGGCTGTAGGGTGGATATATTTCTTTTTTTTCAAACACTTTATAAACCAACTGATTAATGGGAAAAAAGTCAGATCAATAGATAACAAAAACAATGGCTGCAAAGTGGACTAAACAGTGGTACTGCAGCATGAGAGGGAGCATGCTTTCATGTTATTGTAGAGAGGCATTATTTTGGCACACTTTCAACTTTTTCTGAGATATGGAGAGCTTTTCAGACACAAGGGGTTGATTGTGTGATTCTAGTGGGAATATCATTGCTAAGAGTGACAGGTAAGCTCCTGGTCTAAAACAATAATATTAGAAAAGTTGCAAACTAACACTGCGGCTACAAAGACCAGCTACAGTTGCTTATGTAGACACTAAAACGAATTAATACACACGTGTATTAATAAGTCCCTCCTCTGTGGGTTAAGGTGTATTGATGAGTTAAATAACCTAAATACCATAATGGTTATATACTAACCAACCTACACATGATAGATTCTTCACTTTAACAAGCTTATCTTTTAGAAAAGTGGCAATTACCTTCGGTGTTTGCAGTCCGCGTCAGAGCTAATTAGGAGCTCTAATTAAGACCCTCCATTAGAATGTCTAATGTTCTCTATGGCAACGACGGTTAGGAATTAATGAAAACGAGGCAAATCAACAAAACAGTAGCTACGAGCACAGACTGGTAACTGCCCACGCAGTATTTACAAACTTTATAACGGTGGAGTTGCACTCTACATTATCTGGCCAGCTTAAGTTTAAGCTGTTTTAACCAGCCCTAATGTTACAGGAACGTGTCAAAAGTCTTGTTTTAATCGAAATGTTTAGTATGCTAAGGGGGCTAGCCGAGTTAACATTAGCCGGTGGTGATACATGTCTACATAAAATGCTTCTGCTACTCTTCGGTGTCGCCTGGTGTTAAACTTAAGCGTCCCGGGATATGAAAACATTGACGTTTTATCTGTTACATGTTCGTGAAGCTCTACCGTAAACTTGCTGTCAACGTAAGGGTCAACAAACTGACTATCGAAGCTATTTGATTAGCAAGCCGAAGCTAGCCGGCTAGCTTGATAAGCTAACTCATGTGCGCCAGAATCGTGCTGTACCTTCACAGGCGCTGGCGCTGTTAGCGTCTGACACGGCCTGATGCAGCACAAAAATGCGCAATTGCACTTGATTTGGACACAATTTTGGATGAGCGAGAAGTGATCACACCTTCCTTCAAACGCTTAATAACGTCTTCTCTGGATTGACAAACAGGGATGTGAAATATTCTACAGAAATAAACCATATCATAATCCATTAAAGAATAGGGACAAAGAACGCCAGAGCTAAAAGGCGCACATTTGTGCATTACCAAACTAGCGAAAATGGCGCAAACTGAAGCGGGTAAAATTTCATAATACGTGACAAAATTGACATGTTCCTTCATAAAGGCGTGCTCCTACCTTTCAGTATGGCTGCACTGGCTCTGGTAAATAAGCGAAATGTATTAATCGTGCTCAAATCCTGTTGAACCTTGCAAAGTTTCCCTCCTGAAAAACCACCCGCTCCGACTCAAGCCAGACACAGAAACAGTGAAGCGAAACAATCATCCGAGCTTTACTTCCGGTTTTGCTGAAACACTCACAGGAAGATCCAGCCGAGTCTGATTGATGCCGCCGGGGGGCGTTCCTGTCGAGCCCACTGGTTTGATTGATTTGACACCCGCTGGATTCATTCGTCGCTCCTGGACTACAGGAACGCCCACTTTCTCTTATGATTGGCTCGTGGCGGAGAGGAACGTCCACTTTTCCTGTCTACTTTCCAATACCTTTGGCCATCTAGTGGCAATGTTCCTTGAAACAAATTTTCTGCAGATTTATGTCTGTGCTGAAGATTTAAAAATGTTTTAGCGTGTCATTTCAACTTCCAATGATTCAGCCAAAGTTTTTAAGTGAATTTGTTCACTACTAGCAATGCTTCTGCTGCTCACAAGCACTTTGAGTTGTTGAAGATCATCTTTGTTTTGCTGTTGTTGCCCTGTGCTGATGTGGTTTTTTGTCTAAATACAACTGCTCTGAAAATAAAGGGAGCAGAGTTCTCACTTTAATAATATACTAACAGCACATTAAATATATAGTTAGGATTATCTGCTATTTAAACCGTTTATAGCGATATGAAATACATTTTTCCCATTGCTTACATCCAAGAGCGAGATGTCCCAATCGGCCAACACAGACGGATTTCTATCTTCTCTAATATAACATCTTTGGCCAGACCAAGGACCGTTAACACAAACGACTGCGTTGAACAAATCGCATACCCTTACGTTTATAACTGCAAAAGAGTTAAGATGAAACCTGAGATTTTGGTGGTAAAACACACATTTTCGAGCACTGTTTTAATCTTCCGTGTTTACAAAACGAATAAAAAAAATACTGTCGTCCACATTTACACAGGCATTCTTCAGGGCAACTATGCTATAGCTACATGTTGAGCTAGTGACAGAAGATGTCGCTATTTATCAAAAATAAGGATGTTGTCGTGACTTTAACATTTATTTCGTTCGCCTCTACAGATGTATGGGTGCTTCTGTATGATGTTCATGTCTGATATGATTACGACCAATTACAAAAAGATTTTTTAACAGTGAGGTATTGGGAAGAATCATTTACACTCTGGCAAATAGAAGAAGAAAAAAGACACAGGCACATGAATGAAAACAGTTTTATTGAGTTTACCTTATGCAAGACCATTTAGATCTATCCCCTTAACCTCATACTTAAGTTTGTATATTTTTTAACATTGCATAAGATCATATAGAAGTGATCTATGTAGTGATATGAGAACCTTAATTATTGATGTAATTGCTAGATTGAGGAAAAATGACACATTCATTCCCTCTGATTACAGGTGTGATCATCTTCAACCATGCATTACAGTGGTCTGTGGCTTATGACTTGAATGCAAAACAAACTGGGCACTTATAAGTATTAGGCTACAGATTTGATAAGTTTGTCCATCACATGAAATGATTATCAATGCCAAATGCTCAACCAGATGACCTGCTTGTGAATGGCATTAAAGGTAATGTAGCTGCTAAAGTAGAGGGGTAAAACACCTCAGACCAGAGTATATCAAATGAGGTTACAACTGAACCAAGCAAATCAAACACAAAAACACATTAAATCTCATTGCAGAAGAAAAGTCTATAAAAAAAAGGAAAAGAAAAGAAAAAGACCCCAAATAAACCTTTGCTCTGAGCCAACGCAGGCAAGTGTCATCCTATTAGAAAGTGAGCATCTCTGCCATTAAAGAGGGCGGAAAGCAAGATTGTCTGCAACGCTCAAGCATAGGCTGTCAGAATCGGATGGAGTATCTTATCAGTCAGCACGTCCATGTGGATATCAGTTCATGTGGAGTGGGGAGTGCTAGTTGCCATTGGTGCAGACACACAAGTCAGACGACTGTTAACGTGTGTGAGGGAGTGCAAGACAGTACGTAATTGGAAGGCTTCAGAATACTATAGCAAATGTAAACATAGCCTAGCTCTGGCAGGAAATCCAGTCTACTCTGATTGAACCTCTTTGCAGATGTCAAATTTTGCACTTTAAAAGCCCTTGTGTGTTTGTGTATATATGTGTATATCTATATCAAAAACATGCATCCATACTTGTTTCCCCGACAATATAAAAATTGTTTTAGTCAAGTGTATACGTGTACATGTGAGTAAATGGAGGTTTGTGTGTCGTTAACAAGTCTGTATGTACAAAGTGTGCCAGCATTAAGAAAAGTTTACTCATCCCTGACACTAAGATTAATGTGTACAATACACATAAGACATTGGATTTTGGTCATCGGGAAAAAGGCAACACTAAAATGATTATTTGTGAATAAAATATCCAACCTATCAAAAAACCACACATCAAACCTGAAAACAACTTTCTATAAAAACAAAAAGTGTTCTAAAATGCAGTATTTACATCAACAACATTACAGGCTTGTAAGCAATGTGCACAGTGTTGTTTTCCCACTGTAGTGCTTGTAATGCTGTGTACCAAATCTACACAATTCAAAATGCTTAGAAGAATCTATCACAATGCAGGAAAAAATACATTTGTTTTTAAATGTAACAGTCAAACTTCATAGCCAGCCAAGAATAGCTTTGTTATTGGTTATCAAAACATGTTCCAGGCATGTTCTCAGTGAAAGACACCATATTCAGCATCAGCTGTTTCAACCCTAACTCGAAAATCTCCTGTACAAACAATGCAAAACAGAAGTCAACATTGTCAAGATTTCTCATTTTTAAAGATCCAGTATAAACAACTTCAACTCGAAGTTGTGTTTTCTATACAGTGTACAAAACGTGCAGTTTTTGTAAGAGTTAAATATTAATATTGAATTTGGATTATTTACATCAAAACAAAATCCTCTGGATATGAACAGAAAGTACTTCACCACTGCCTTCAAACAGTTCCAGTCCCTAAACCTCCCACACCACAAATACTTCCCACAAAAAAAGGAAATAAAAATCATAATCAAACATGATGTTCCCTCAAGCATAAAAAAAAAAAGTCAACTACTTAAGGAAAACTCAGAAGTCAGTGGGGAAGAAAAAAAAAAAAAGTCAAAACACCACCGATTCGAGAATGTTTTTCCTGACAGGAAACAGGACATCATAGGACACTGATGTTTAAAAAATAATGTCACTGTAAAACAGAATTCACATTTGAAACACCTTAGACTATTTTGGCAGTTAACTTTAGACTTATGAACATGAGGAGTTCTCAAACTATCTTAGAAGTTAAGAAAAATATCTGGCAGATTAAACTTGATATAAACTTTTTTAAAACGGTTAGAGCAATTTTACTTCGATACACAACTAAATTCCATGTTTGCAGAAGCAGCAAAAAGCTTTAAAACATTTTGAAACGTGTGATAACAGTTGTGTCCAATACTTTTAAGTTTCATCCTTATAAAACAGGTAAATGGACTTCCTGAAAATATAATGACTTAATCCCAAAGCACACAATGGCTGTATCTGTGGGTTAATGCGTTACTAAGGTTGCAAGATAGAACACATGGCGCCACAAGCAGCTGCGCTAGCAACACATTTACGTCTCAAGCCACGAAAGTGAAATATAAAGCATCTTGCATTGCCATAATAGGCAGATATTTCTGCTGTATCTCTAAAGTTAGCTTGATTAATCAATGTGAAAATGGGACTTTTAATATTTCTCTTCATTACAGGTCACTTCCTCAACACCAATAAAGGCCTTTTAGTGATAAATTCCTTAATGCCCCTTTAATTACAGTATCAAATCACTGACATTTTTGTTCACAAAGGTTTCAACCTGGTCTGAGAAAGTGATTTTTACTTCTTTGACAGTTAAATAGTTTCTCAAACGACAGTAAACATTTTCAAAAGCATCTGAAAATGAGTGTTGTATAGCTGGGATCCTCATGATCAAAAATCTCAGTGTAACTGTTTGAAGTCTTTGGAAAAATATTTAATTGATTTATTTTTTGGGGGGGGGGGTGATTCTCACATTTATTAGCCTGACT
The DNA here is from genome assembly GCF_965226575.1 of Pagrus pagrus. NCBI lineage: Eukaryota > Metazoa > Chordata > Actinopteri > Spariformes > Sparidae > Pagrus > Pagrus pagrus. The sequence continues at coordinate 15,221,605 of NC_140208.1, read as the reverse complement.
CTTCATACTTGCGCTTAATAAATTCATAATTCCCTTCTTAACCTCTCTAAACAATGATTTTGAGTTTGATAGTTTTGAGTTAAAAAGACCACACTGATCCCTTACCAGAACCTTGAGTTAGAGGATATAAGAATTAACTCGATAGATGACCCTGAGTGAATCATTGGCCTTATAGGATGATGGCCATATTTTATAGCATAAAACATATGTAGATTGCAATTACTTACTTTCAATTAGAAAAAGAAATAACAAAAACTTGCTGCTAATTAAAAAAAAAAAGGTCCAGTTTAAATGTACAGGCACAAATTGTCAGTAAACAGACTTATTTACATCAAGAAATAAAAACAAAAATAGAGGGAAAACACAAAATAAATGCACACCCCCCTTTGAATCTCCATTGTGCCAAACGTTCTTCCACAAAGATGATATGTTTGCATCATAACACCTGGAGCTCATAATACTGAGTCCTCTTCACATCCTGGAACCCCTTTCCTGAAGAATCTGCAGAGAACAACAACAAAAACATTAGTCATTAAAAAACAAAATTCATTTGGTACCCGACTGTGCACATACCCCGATTTCACCAGCCACGGTCACTTTATAGGATTTTGCTGAAGCACTTATTCCTGCCACAGTGCATACCCTCCCAGCTGGGAGCTCTCATATTTACTCTGCGTGCTTGGCTGATTCGAACACACTGAATAGGGTACAGAAAAAAAAGGGGGAAAGCTTGCACAAGTGAGGAAAGTAAAGCGTTGTGCCAGAGACTATGCAGTACGTGGTTGTAGAGCAGATTCTGGGTGAGCTCATGAAGCAGAAAAGCCAGGCCAGGTGTTCTCAACCTTGTTACTCGAAAGACATGCTGCTGACACTAACAACAGCTCCCCGAGGGATTATGAACTGCCAAAGAGATGATGGGAAAAATTCAAAGCTAGAGCCCATCAACCATCCTCTGGATGCAGCTTTTTAAAATTGAGGATTTGCTGCTTTCGCCTGTTTTACATAATAGTAAACTGAATAACTCTGGGTTTGAGACCGTCGGTTGCCTTGGGCTCTGGAAAATTATGACTCACTTTTATTTCCATTTTCTGATGTTTTACGCACAAAATGGAGTATTTGAGAATATAATCAGCAGATTAATCAATAGCCATGTTTCCTGATGAAGTACTCAGAACTTTGGATCCCATTAACTACTTTTCATGTGACTAAAAGATTCCTTCAGACCACTGTTGTCTGTGTTTCCGCCGTGGTCTAAAGATTTGCAAATCCAAAGCACATTAGTCCGCCGACTTGTAAAAAGAAGCTGCGGCTGTTTTTACACGTCATTTCTGGCACATACGACAACAGTCCATCTTTTGTACGCCTTCTTCTGCAACTCCACTAATGTGTCAAAGCAGAATAAACAAAAAAAAACCAAAGTGGTTTGCTACTGCAAATTTTTAAGAATGGTGGTTGAAATAAAATGCTGTGAGTAGTCGACCAATCACAAATACAAGTCCTGCTCTGTACTGTACTCCAAAAGGCTCCTAGTCCTAGGGGACAGTTTCTGCGGTGGAAATGTGGCTAATTAAAATAACCATTAATTGCAACCCTAAACCAAGCAGTTATCATATTATTAAAAATAATAACAATAACTTAATATGAAAATGGATGCATATGTGGACATCATGTACATGTAGTACTTTTGTTTACAAATTTTTGCTCGGAGGACGCATTCCCCACATGCACATATATATCCCGTAGCTTGTTGGAATGAAGTGGCTGCTCGATCACTACAAATAAGAGGTACGCTAATGTCCACATACGCCCTCTGATGACGAAATTTGAACCTGGTGGACCCTTGCGCACTGCAGATGCAGGAAGTATTTCTGTTTGAGAGATGAACTTTTACTTTAAAGCTAAAGAAATGTAACTAAGAACAATTGAAGACAGCACACTGTTGCATTAACTTGTTAATATTTAGCTAACATTTCGCCTCTACACTGAGCTTTGTCAGATGCATCAATGATTTGACTAATAACACATCAGTGCTGTCCCAAGCAGCACTTCAACTGCCACTACTTTTGACAATGAAACGTCAAAAGGAGCATAGTAACCCTCCCGTCTCTTTAAATGTCATTGAATGAGGGACAATGACTCAAACTGCAGCAGCTGATGATTCAGCATGCCATCCATTAACCAAGGCTGCGAGCATGACAATAATTACAAGGGTCTTATTTACACTACTGAAACAAAAAGGAGCTCTTCCCATCTGGTTTCAAAGAGAGCTTCACCTGCAAAGAAGCGTTGGACCAGTCTCAGCAGGAACCATCTGGTTTCTGATCTAGCTTTGGCTCTTCGAAGGCCAAAGCTGATTTATCAACCTGGATTCAGTCACTTTACTTTGGTTTAAGTATATTATCAGCTCAAGCTGTCTTTGAAAGCAAATGTGAGCAAAGTTTTCAGTAGTGTAAACTGCATCAAGGAGGCACAGGGAAGGAAGAAGAGGGACAAACTAGGGAGGTGCGCTGGAGGGACTACGAGCACTTGAGCGCTCACCAGTGAGTCATAAGTGCTCAACCCTAATCAGAGTCATTCATTTCATAATCCGTCTCTTCGTCCTCGCTCTGAGCAACATGCAGCATGCAGACAGCACAGAAGACAAGAAAGACATGGCGTAAAATAATGGAAATTAGTGGGAGGTTTAAAATGTTGGGGAACAAGGAGAAAAATAAAACTAATGGGTTATGTTCAGAGGGAATTAACTGCATTAAGTTTCTGAAAAAGTAAGGGAAACAAATAAATGTTATCCAAGGGCACCCTTCTACAAACCTTAATTCACTTGTCACAACTGATTAAAAAATGTGCCACTTATCACAAATAAAAAACACAAGCTTACTCCAAAAAGTAGAGATAATTTTAGATGTCAATTTTTGGATATGGTGCCCCTGGAAACAAACACAACAAAGTCTCTACTCTCTCTTTACACATTTTGGAAATATGAACTGGTAGCGTTTAAATCTTCCTATCAAAATAAACAGCAGCATGAATGCAGGTTTAACCGTGCGCTTCGTCACGTGTGGTTGCCTTTAAGGAGTCGGGGCCCCCGTGGAGACTAGCTGATGGGACTCTGAATTCCTCAGGGCGTGCCTCCTGCTTCCCTCCCAAGGCCCTTGAGAAAATGACAGACCTTGCCAATTGCAGCACTAATCTGCAGACCTGTGCTCTCTTAATGCCCCTAGTACAGAAGAGACTGTTTAGACTGGGTTAGGTGGTTAGAGAAATGCTAAAATTAATGTCTGGTTCGCTTTATTTTATACATTTTATCTTCTCTCTCTCTGACTACTTGTGGTTATACAGGCAGGCTGTTTCTTTTTTAAGTGAAGGCCTGAATATTCACAATGTTCTCCTTCATAGAGGCTTCTCATCAATAAACCAGAGGTGCTTTCAGTCCCCTGGTGGCGTGTTCATAAATGCAGTGCATTTAAAACATCCAGCACAGGCCATCACTCACACATGTTTGCTAGGGATGGATTTTCAACCGGCCCCTCTTCGCACACACACACTCACCTTAGCCTTCTCACTGGGCTCACTGTTTGTCCCGTATGATTGATTGTGCAGCTCCTTGGAGACTACGCACAGGAACTCGGCTTGGTCTTCGTTTCCGTAGTTGTAAGAGGAGCCTATGCTGACCAGCTAGGGAGAGACATGAGAGCAGAGCACAGAGGAGGAATTAGCCTTAGACTGATGAAGGAGCAGAGGCAAAAACTGGGTTACTCATGGTGGGAAAATAGAGGAAGGGAGACGTTAACAGTTATGTAAACAAAATAAAAGGAAAAAACAAAAGAGGTTGACAACCAATTAAAGAGCACGGAGAGTCTACAGGTTCCTGCAACTTTAAGGCTTCTTAATATATTGGAAATGTTTTTCATAATCAGACATTAAACAGTTCATACAGACAAATATAAGTATGATGTTAGATATTGATTATAGGATAAACTATCTAGCATTTATTTTTTTGCCTTTATTAGATGACAAAGGAGAACATCATATATTAGGGGATAAGGTGGGGATAACAGCTGAGGACAATGGTCCTTATATTGAAACCCAGGATGTCATGGTCGCACAATTACCCCACTTAAAAAAAGAACTACACATCAAGAGAAGATAAACCAATTTCAAGACTTGCATTGAATTGCATTTTGTGTATACAATGACTCAAGATTGACACATTTTAAACAGTATCTTCAGGACCTGCAGACACGTCAGCCTTAAAAACAAAACAAAAACAACAACTAAAATGTCAGTGAGGATAAAAGGGCAAACAAAAAACTGAGTTATCAAAGATATGACACAGAAATCAAATAAGTGGTGTTCCACAGAAAATAAACTCATGATATTGAAAGAAATGGCACATAGACGTCAAAGGCAGAAAAAGGATAATCAGCAGATAGTTAGTGAACACAAATGCAGGGACTCGACCACAGGAAGCAAACATGCTGGTTGAAAATAGATGGGGAATGGTGGAATTGACTTGATAGGACCAGGCTTGTTTAAAGTAAACAGATGGAATCAAACGTGTTGAAATTTACAGTATCTCCCATAAAGTTAATAAAAGGAGCAAACTACAAAGTAGCTCACTCCCATTAATCAACACCAGTCCCATTTTTTAAGCTCTCTGATTTGAATGTTAGTAGTGCCACGACACAGACGTGTGCAGGATTTTAGCAAGTGCTCCGACTGCCATACTAGTTAAGATCAATACCATCAGTGCTAGATATTATGTACTGCATTGTATAAACTGCTTTCTATGAGTCATGATGACTTCCCAAAAGAATGACTTAGTATCTCAGAATAATGACTTTGTATAGAACAGAATTACAGAAATACTACGTCATTATTTTGACAAAGTTTCTCATAATGACTCAGGATTTTTTTAAATCACAGTGGTGGAAATGGGCTTCCATAAAAGGGCTTACACGATTTGAGAGGGAACTGAGTGCAAAACAACCAAAATTCAACAAATTTAAACATCAGTGAAGCTACTGTTGGTAACAGCAAATGGCATTGAATGTGTCTGTCAGGAAAATAATAAATATGAGAAAATCCCTCATAATATCTTAAACATATTTTACAACAAGTTATTTCTAATGTACCTGTTCCCAGTCACGTCAGTTTAAATAAAAGACACAAAAGGAGACAAGAGGACAAATAAAAGGGACGACATCTTTATAAACAAACTGCATGCACACCTTGAAAAACATGAGAAAAAAAAACACAGCAATTCCTGTTCCTGAATGACTGCTTTTACTGCTGAATGTTAAGTGTGTGTACACTGCAGGCTACATGTATACCGTCTGTGCCCAGGTGTGCATGTTCAGACATGCACCACCTCATTAGCCACTGCTGCCGGAGACTTGTTGTTGTTAAGCGCTCTCTCTCACATTAGGCACCAATGCAGCAAAAAAAGAAAAAAGGGACCAACTAATCTCAACTAGCTAACATGTATGTGACTTGTCACACTGCTAAAGACTCAACACTCACCAAATCCTAAGCCTTACAGCTTAAAACACACTTTGACAAATTGTCTATGTTCATGGGAGCCTTAAAGACGGCAGTAGGTCATTAAAACTCATCTACCCAAAAACTCTCCTGGGCTGCCAACTGAGATTTCGGCTTTGCATAAGGAGTGTTTCTAGGAGTTTCCCACCTGACCTGTGTAAGGAGATTAGAGAGATTTCTACTCTAATGGGAGGTCCAGTGATCCCTCGTCTCGGAGAGATTCATTCACACATAATACACACTACCGACACCCAAACATGTGGTTTCTCATTAGGATAATTTACCTTTAACCTTTCCATCTGAACACAAACTCTTATGTAAACTTGGATTATTTTGTCTTAATGTTAGAATCTACTGCATTTACCTGTTTGGAAGATAAAACATATTTTTGAGTTTCACCTCTAAACAACCATTTCTATTACAGCATAGCCCCCAAAACAGCTAAGTGGCTACATCAAAGCAAAACACAGAAGGCTGCTGACAAGCTTACAAACTGTGAATGCAGTATGAATAAAAGAACAGTATATTAAAATAAAATCACAGACAAGAAAAGAGGTGTCATGTTCTCTTAGCCTCACTGGTGAGCAAGCAGTACAAATGAACACTGTAAAGAAAACTGAAAGGAAAAGAAAAAAAAAAGACCAACAGCTATGTGTCTACTTGGGACAAACAATGGCCAACGGGTGTGTATGGACAACATGGGGACCATGCAGTGACCAGCCCGTGGACAGAAATTTGTGGGACACACCTCTCCGCTGTTGTTTGGCAAAGCAGACTCCTCTCCCTTCACCTCCCTTGACACAATCAGCAGAAACTCTGACTGGTGGGCCCGCCCGTAACCTATACTGACAAGCTGCAACAACCAATCAGAGCACAGAAGGGATGCCCGGATCATGTATGCGGACATTGAGAAAGATGTGATTTGCTGTTTTTCCGCTTTTTTTCCAATATTGAGGATTGGACTTTTCTGGGTCAATGTGAGCATAGCGGGGTGGGTGAAGCACATGAAAGGAGGATTGCTGCTGTGAGCCTGCGGGAGCAGATTTACCTGTTCGAACTTCCAGCCGTCAGACATGGTGGACACCATCTGTGTCAGCTCCTCCTCCTGGCACTGCAGCACCCGGTACACATGTTTGACCGGAACCTGAGAGGAAAGACGGACACAAGAGGGAAATGGGATGGAAAGGGAGAGATAACAGTTCATAAAATTAATAAAAACAGGAACGTCACACACATGAAGAAATCTAACTTAATAGAACTTCATATACCTGTGATGTTTTACAGTCGCGTTCCCTGATCTTGTCCTTGATGAGCTTTATTAATGATGTGATGTTGTAGAATTCGGCTTCTTCTAGCACACCTTCAAACAGGGAGAAACAAACAATGAAGCTTTTAAGACAGTATATCTTGCTACCACTAACTGATAATAAAGGCATCTACTGAAGGCTTTACAGAGAAGCTAAAGTAAAGTGTTAGAATGTCTGCATTAATGAAGTGAAATTCTGAAAAACAAAATATTCACTATAAGGGTTATAACCTTTTTAATTGCAATAACGGTCTAATTTGGGATAATTTTTCTTAATTTTGAAATGCCCTGTAGACTACAGCCACATTTGACAGTAACCCGACGCCCCACATGGTTTGATACATTGAACCCATCTAGAAAAGTGCGGCCACAAAAGGGTATGCACATTAATACACTATTTCCTTAACAATGGCTTTATTGTGCTACAGACAACTGTATTTTAACCTGGAAAAGATTTCTTAAAATTCATCAGCTATCCCACAGAGACATTACCTTCCTCTGCCAGGTCCCTGTTGAGCACCAGTTTGCCATGCCTTAAGTAGTTCAGCACTGGCCCAAAGTATGTGGGGTCTCTGTCTATGAGATAGGCACCAGTTTCATCCTGAAAAGCAGAAGAGAAGGAGGGTGAGATTAGTAGAAAAACACTGTGTTCACTGTTCAATTTGAAGAAACCCATGCTTAGATAACACTGATTTTAAATTGAAAGTCTATGAATACAGTACAGGGAATGCAATGAAGGCACAGAGATGAAATTGATGTCAAATCATCTCATCCGACTCAAAATTTAAACTGGCATTTTCCCAAAATGTTCCTTTAAACATAGACAATCAGTAAGCGGGCATATACCTTAATCGAAACATAATCTGGGTTTAAAAAAACAACATTGTGCATCAGTGGATAAAACTCGAGGGATGAAAATTACGAGGTCAGCTTCTGTGCTCATAATCTCTACAGGGGTTGAGAGGACATGCGCACGCAGAGCCACACACGTACGACAGCTTTGGGATATCACTTCACTATTCCCAAAGGCCTTGGGTTTGATCTCGATTCCTTCACAACCGCTGGGTATTCCCCTATTTCTGTAAGTACTGTGATTAGACAGTCTTTGTCTCACGGGGGGAAAGGAGGCTAAAACAATTAGAGAACAGAAAAAAAAAAAAGGATTTGGAACAGAAGGCTGAATCCACCAAGGGGACCAGGAGAAAGCACCTTGGCTTACAACCGACAATTAGCCTAGTCTGGTCCATTACATAGTTGGCCTAACACATAATATAAAAGTCAGTTTTAACAGCTGTTTAACTAGTGCATCTACTGCCTATTTACTACTAGAAGCTATTCAACACCAAGTGAAATTGGGTGAGGCAAACATGTATGACATTTACTCAAACACTGACACGGAGGAAAGGCCTTAAGCAAATTCTGTGCTAATCCTCAAACGCCGCAGGATGTTTGACTTTGCATCAGTCGAGTATATGGCTGTAGGGGCAATCTTGGGAAAACTGGCAGCACTGCCGGTTGGTGCAACAACACAACAATATTGGCATACACTCCAGGCCAAGTGTACACCTAAGAGGACATGCACATTCGGAGTTACCTCGCCTTCACAAGTCCAGACACGGATTCAACTCAAAACCCATTAATCTTTCCAATAATGAGAAATGGTCCCTGTGCATTTTCTTTTGTAATGAATATGTGAACCCTCTTAGCTGGCTGACCTCATTTCCAAAGCAAAAATATCCCACTGGTGCCTGATGAAGCTCTATTCTGGTCTTACATTTCCATAGTCACTGAAGTTTAAGCACAAGCACAGGTGGGCCTGTGTGGAGGAAACAGATGTGGCCAAAGTTGCACAACTCACCACATTCAAACTAAGCTTAAGCTCCTGGCTCCTAGTGATTCTGCATACGAGAAGCTGATGTGCAATTCATTTACAGACTTCGTTTGACTACATGGCCACCTGTATCCACTGGTAACCATTTAACAAAAATCCCTACCCAATGATGGTAGAATACTGAAAAAGTGCATTTCCCTTTTCCACTGAAACGTACAGCCGCTTTTCCTAATATATGAACACAAGATATTTACAGATTTTCCAGCCAGCAACTACTGTTCACATTATGGAGATAAAATATGCAGTAAGCACCCTTTGAAAAGCCACTTTGGCCATCTATGAAGCCAAGAAATTTTCTGCATTCCCAGTTTGCTTGCCGTGAACTGGCATGTTTTTCTTGTACTTATAGTGAACTTGAGAGCAGGTTGGGTTTGTTTATACAACTCACATGTTTGCCTGAGGAGATCGCCTGTTTTTGCTTTCATCCCTGTCAAAAAACCTGTTGATCTTGTACTTTACATATCGTTTTTCTTTCTGAATAAATATTGCAGACGTGAATCTTGATGGCTTTGCCAGCACCAGAGCAATATTGTTTTTTGATTAAACTCGTTTTCCTTATCTTAATCTATTAAACCTGGGTTTGGCCTGTAAAGGACCATAAGGCAACCTATGTGATATATATGCCTTCTTCTCAAAAGACATTTTGACATTTTACAGTAGGAAACAAAATTACTCAGCTGATTGCATTTAGTTGGCTCACTGTCACACTTGAATAACAGACCCACTGTTAATGTTCTTAGCAACACCTGTGCTCATCTGACTATGAAAAGTCAAAACGTCTGCAGTGAAAAGGCCAACTGCACTACACAAATAAACTACCTCAAAATACACCCACTGATCAAACACTTTAGGCTTCTGTGCGTGTACTCTTCTTCTGTAAACGTTCTGCTTCCTGATCTGTCCTGCTGACAAGCCTGTTGCTGTGCCTCTGGGTGCACGTCCATCTTTGCAGGACTTGGGGTGACCCAGTTCAGAGAGAGAGATGATTATAGGGGCTCTGATACGGGCCTGTGTACACAAAGGGGACATTGTTTTTAATTAAAAACAAAAGGCTGTGTCTCTGGGGGCCCAGGCTGGGGAGCGCTGGGCAACAAACAGAGGGGTGGGGACAGTGAGGGAATAGGAGGAAGGCTGCTGGGATGTACTGTAGACCTGCAGGAAAGGAGGAGACAAAGTGAAGAAATTTATTGAATTAGAAAGCTTAGAGGCGCAGACAGAAAGCTCGCCATTTCTGTGCAATACTATGATAGCGATGATGAACAAAACTACCTGGCTGTGAAGAGTAACAGATCAGGTCATTCCCGACTATAAAAAGCGACAAACTATCCTGACTGACACTAAATCCTAATTCATACCTTATAGAGTAAAAACTCTACACCTGCACTGGACCAACGGCTTCAACCAAAGACAGTAGATGATATCAACAAATACACCGACACGTGTCAACACCGCCCACGATAACCACCAGAAATAGGTCAGCTCAGTGTGGCTCAGGCATGCTACAAGGCTAGATTCTGATATGGCCTCGCAAAAATACGAAAACCACAAAGCCTTCCATACTTAAAAATAAAATTGAGGTAAACAAACATTAATTAGAAGGGTGGGCTTCACAGCAGAGGCAACTTAGTGTGTCGAGTATTAACCTTATCATTCCTCTCCTACACACAATACATATCCTCCCACAGGAAATACCATGGTGACCCACCCCTGCAGGCACATGACGTCCAGTAAGACTTTCTGCAGACACATCAACACTGAAAGTCAATTCCTAATTTGATAAAATTAACAAGTCGCTGCCTGTTTGCTCCCGAGTATGACAAGGAGTGTGCCCTAGAAAATTTGCATGCAACCACTCACTAACTCAAGCAAGGCAGGTCAAGTTTCATCGGATTTCAAAATAATACACCAGTTGGTGTATGAAAGCTGCAACTCTGCAGGAGATGCAAACAATGACCATGATCATGAGAGGCCTTTCCAAGTTGCTCAAGAGTAAAAACAATGACAGAATTATCAAAATACTGCTCGATCTTCACTGCAGCCAAGCCCACTGCAGAAACAGTACTTAAAGATGTTGCAGTAGATCTTGTGAGTCACATGACTGGAGCTACTTAGCCAAGTGGAAGTCTGATCCTCCAAGAGCAGGAGCCAGGAGTCCCTCTGGAGTACAAGCAGTAATGGCATAGTAAAATAGGCCTTCATCTTTTAAATAATACACACACAGAATCAAGGCTATATTATGTGAAACTCTCTCATATTTCAAGAAATTTAACCATTGTCGTATAAATGCGAGTTTGACCTTTCACCAAGGCTGCGAGGAACTCCTCGCCTTTTCTACCATTTTCAACCGTGAAAGGCATCACCGTCAGGGCCTTTTTGCTGAAGAATTTATGATGGAGGAGCGCTTCAGGCAGTAAATGAACGGTTCCTTTTAAAAGTCCCCTAAAAGCTTTGCTGTCATGATGAGAGGCAGTTAAGTAGCTCCACGGCTAAAGCTGGCAAGCCGGGAAAAAGCTGCAACCTGGAGTCCTCTCTAGGACAAATGTGAAATGCCGACGAAAAAGACTGAGTTTAGTGCAGACGACAAAAAAATTCATAAAACCACTGCAACATTTTGATGCTACGATCAGTTGACAGCAGTTGGCTTTTGTAAATAAAGTTGCTTTGGACTGATAAAGCCCGTAGTATCAGCTATGAGTCGCACCTGATTTGCCAATAGCACCCTGCAGTGTCCCGCCTAGCACTTACTAGAAGACTGAGCAGGAGGAGACCAAGATATCACCTTTAAATATTTACGTTCTCTCCCACAGTGTGCTCAGGCATGACACAGAACCTGAATCCAACATTAAATGCGGCCATATTTCTCTCAGTCATGCCGCAGAGAGAACTTCTCCGGCTGCGAATGGATATGAATATGAAAAGAATAAAGACGTTGAAGGAACAAGAATCCTTTGTGATGTGGTGCTTAAAAAATTGATGCAGCTCTCAGAGCTAGAAGGCTGGGTCTCTACTTGAGTGGTCCTGACCTCAGTCGTTTAAGAGCAGGAGTCTGCCAAAGGGATGGATTCCCTTTGATGTGCATCTCTCAGCTTGTTGACTAGACAATTGAAATTTTTGAGAGGAGTAGCCACTCATGATCTTGCAGCATGAATTAGTCACTTATGCCAAACAAAGCTAGAAACAATATCACTCTAAAATGTCAGCAATGAGTGGCGTGTCAATTCTAAGATAAACTATCTGAAAAGACCATCAGCGGTTGTGGCCGTGCACGTCACACCACTCCCTCCACTTTCTCCCTGATCTACCCCAATGTGCAAAACAGGCTCCAGTCAACAACATGAATAATGCAGCTCTCCTCAAGAGTCCTGCTGAAGCACGTCAGCCTGCGTGACTGAGAAGTGAACCACTCATTTCCTTGGCTGGGAAACACAATACTGCATTCGCCCAAAAACAGAGCTCCTTCGCTGATCTGTTACTCTGCTGGGCTTCCTATTCACATGCAGGCTTGTGTGACGCAAAACAACAAGATCCTTGTTGGCTCAGTTGCAAATAATATGAAATCGTGTTGACGTATATAGTTTGAGACAGTGGCAAAGTGAAATAATATCTAATAATAACCTGTCCTTTTACTGAAAGCCATCTTGAACCAGACTGCTTGCAGGAGAGAGGTACAGTAATGACATGAGAGTCTGATACACACTTAAGACAAGGGATTGAGATGGACTGATCCGTTGCTCATGGGAGGATAAACTGACAAAAAAGCAAGCTGATTATTCAGAGATTAAGATATTTGCATGAAAATAGGAGATGAGCCACGGTCTCAGCTTAGTATAAAGGGGGACAGAGGTGAAGATTAAAACGTGCGAGTAGATGGAAACAATGAATAATGGGGCAGTGAAATGAACGATGAAAAGCAGAGCACATTACACTATATATGCAGACACTAATACATTGTGTTTGACAGTGCTAGGGGCCTTAAAGCGTGCACACACTGCTGTTAAAACTGGCAGATGGACAAACAGAGAGAGGGCTGCATCTGGAGCATTGAGGCCATTCAGGGAGACGAGTGACTTCATCCAGAGCTCTCTCTCGGTTGTCAGCAGCACCTCACCCCACTTGGCAATGACTTATGTGCTCATTAGGGGAGCCTCACCACCAGCACAGGGGCTGATTACTGCAGAGCAAACAGAGCCAAGTATCAGACTAACCTCCAGAGAGGGAGGGAAAAACACAAATTGATCGAGCAATAAAATCTTGTATGTGTAGGTCATTTGGCAAGTTAATTATAGCACAAACACTTGCAGACATCACAATGGCTGGATGGGCTAGAAAGAGAGATGGAGTGTCACAACAGCACACAAATGTGATGCAAAATGTACACAATTTTTGCACCTATTAGGCTGTTAAAGAGGAGTGACAAAACCCACCCAAGTTTAGATTAAATATTAGCTATAGTATATATAGTCACACTCAAAATATGGCTACAGCATCTTAGAGATGTCCAAAGCCGAATATGTAACAGTAGTTTTTGTCAGTTCTCTCCAGGTAAAATTACCTTGCTGTCACTATTTGACATCTGACACCTCCACCTCGATGAGTGCAACGCAATGCAACGGCCTCATTTGGGCAAAGTTTCCAACTACTAGGGCAACTTGATAGTTTGAATATAAAACTTATAAAAAAACAGTGAAAACCATGCACTCTTGCTAAGAGAATACCTGGCATCATGCATTGTTGAAGACACACAACGGACCAGCTACACACACAGGCTAGCATCAAGATCGTATGTCATGTGGTGACTGTCGGAATCTAGCTAGCATAGCGGGCTAATGCTAACTAGCCACAAAAAAATTCGAGTTAGCACCAAGTATGAATAAACACCGACTTTTACAAAGCTGGGGATGTGATTCAGCAAACTGGTAAGCGCAGCCATCAGCCACCCTAGTGGCTTAACAATGCGGTGAGTCAATAAAAGCTACTTTTGTGGAAAATAAAATGGAGTTAACCAACTGCGCTCCTAACTAACGTTACAGCGCTAACTAGCTGGACTAGCTTAGCATTTACCTTGTCGGAGTCGAGCTCGGGGTCAGCTTGGCTCAGTCTGTACAGAAATGATTTTGGATCTCGACACAGCGTCTGTCTCGTTGTTAAAAAATACGTCCCGCCGACGTTCAGTCGAATCCATTTCGCTGCCCCGACACCGGCTGAAAGGTTTCTATCCGCCGGAGAATGGGCCAAACATCTCCGGGGAACGGAGCTGCTCGTATCGGAGCTGTTGTCTGCCATCCCTCTCCTCGTCTCCTCCGCCCTCGGCTCGGCTCTGTCTGTGAGGCTGACAGGAAATATCTAAGCTGCAGCCACTAACTTGGAGTCCACGATTCATGCAAAACAGGCTGCCAGCGCCTCGGCCACTCCTACTAACCCACTCCACCAGCACCGACAGACACTTGCATAAATTATTCCAAAGAAGAGGTCCTCCCCAGCTTTATCTACTGACGCTGATCTTTTGATACTGTGAGCCTGCAAATGTCAGAGATATGGAGATGTAACATCTTAACACCTTACTGTGTACAGTCTCATGATTTTTACATAGAAGATGCGCTTTAAAAGTATCCAGGACCAACCAGCTTTAGGGTTTCTCCTGTGACGTTTGCATTTAAAATGTGAATTCAAGTAATTTTCACGACACAAAAACACTGATAATGGGCCGGTACTTTATTTACATGCTGCAAAATGTGAGATGCCATTGCCACTGAATGCTGCTGCTTTCACTGTGTCATGACTGCAGTTGTTAACAGAAGACAGGACACATGGCTTTATTTGTATGCCTAAATCCCTACATGCTTTAATTACTGGACTACCAAGCATTAAGTGGAAAATTCATCATTCAACATCTACTGACCTAGCGCACAAATAATCAGAGAGAGAATGAACAGATTCATTAAATTATCAGAATATGATTAAATCACTGAGCAAATAGAAAATGTATGATATAGTAAGAAAAAAGCTGTAAAATATTATAGTTTACAATAATTATTCACATTCAAAGGCTTTACATCTCAATACATACACAACATGGCCCCTGAACATGACTTCAATCCAAATATGATTCATATATTAGAATTTAAATAACACAGAATGAACTAGAGGCTAAACAATAGCCATCAAATAACCTTATACAAGAATAAAAATACAAAAACTGTATCCTAATATCATTGCATTACTTGCTTCAGATTTTAATAATACATCATCTGTACATCACAGTTCTAGTCAGTTACAAGCCAGGTAGAGTATTCCATACACAATGTAACCGACTGCCATCGACTTGATTCAAACAATTTTTCTAACTGGAGGAAAACACCTCTCTAGTGCTTCCTCGACTTTATAGACAGATACAGCAATTTCATCGGTTATTTGGATCAGATAGATATCCTTTAACTGACATCCAACCACATCGAGCCCCGAGCCCCAGGGCCAGAGGTTCCTATTCACCTATACTCCAGTCACACACTGCACACACAGACTCAGCTGAAGGAAGAGGACCTTTGGAAAGGACCTTAAGGTAATATGTCAAAAATTAAAAGCATTATGATAATACATATTGCTAAAACAAGAGCACAAGTTAAATCAATCGCTTTAATTTCTATTGGGCCAAACGTCAGAATGAAAACAAAACAAAACAAAAAAAGGCGGGCCAATGAGCCCGATGAGGCAGTTCTGCCATCTTGTCCAGGGACAACAGCTTTACTGTGATTGCTTCCGTGAATGATAGTATGTGTATGTGTCTCTGTTGATGAAGGTTTTCTGTTCAGCATGGGGTGGTCAGCACATAAGATTTTGTTTTCAATAGGACGTACTGAAGATGAGCCGACTATCCCACCGAAAAGGAAATTGAAGAATTCACACCACAAAGAAATAGCCAGTGAATGGTACAGAACAGCCAAATCATCCAATAATATTCGCTATGGATGCCAATGCAGTCAAAAATAACCCACCTTTAAACTTGAATAAACTATATCTCCAGTGCCCTAGGAGAGAGAAGCGGACAAGGCTGAGCTACAAAACTGGCCATGCAGGAAAGATAAGCAAGTTATGATTAGGAAGTACAAGCTAGTGGCATGTTTACCCGCCCCCTGTTAGCAATACATCCTCAGTAACGGCAATGGAAGGCTCACACTTATACAGAGACTGATTCAGACCCATGTCTCACTGCAGACCGGCACTCTGCTTTGTTACATCGAGACCTTAATTGGACTGCAATAAGCAAGTACCAAGAGACTTAAAAAACAACTCAAATACCATGGGAACATTTGGGCTCTGACAAAAATATATATAGGATTTGAGTTTGGTAAACGTGTGAGACTGAATCAGCTTACAGTATCTGTTACAACTATGGAGTATATGCATTGAAAGTGGGGCGTGACTACAGCTTGCACGTACGATGTAGGATTAGGATATGGTTTAATTAAGATATCAGGATAGGCTCTGGTTCATAAAAGCTAGATTTTGTGTTATGGTATCATTGAAGCAGGAAACCAGTCCTTGCATTTGAGATAGTCCTAGCGGTACCCAAGCTTGTGTCACTCGACAGGACAAGCTTGCCCTTCTCTTCCCCCCTGCAGAATGTACAAAAAGCAGATGTGCATGGTGGCAGTCTTATCATCCATACATGGAAAATGCAATAGAAGCCTCACAGAGAGCACAAAGAACAAGCAAAGCAACCCTGAATCCAAAGTTGTATTTTTCCCATGGTTCTACTCAGGAAAACAAACAAGGTCTAGATGCCAGCGTCTCTAAGAGTTTGTTTACATTGCGGTGATGAAGGGCACTAAAGAGGGTGTTACTCTGCTCAGTGTTTGGCCTCAGAGCTAAAGAGGAGTGGCCGCCGGAGGAACTGTACTCCTATAGGCCAGGGTTTTGGTGCTTTTGATAGATCTTTCTCCACACTTCCTGGATCTTCTTGCACCATCTGTCAGCATTTCCGCTGGGGTCCATCAAATAGTATGTTCGGTTAGGCTGTAAACATCACAGGAAAAAGAAAAAATATATTAACAAAAGGTAACCATGTATAAGAAGAGAAGAGATTCACAACAATGGGCAAGTATCAACATGCTGTGGAGGACAATATACTGGACAGACATCATAATAAACAGTCGTTTACCGTGTGAACAAAGAAGGTTTTGAAGTTCTTGGCCTCAGGGCGTAGCTCTAGGGACCAAGGAATCTCCCCTTTCAGGACCTTGTTGACAGGATCCACATAGTACAGGTGTGGTCCTTCAGTGAGAAGCAGCTGTCTCCGTCTAGCAAACAGACCCTGCAATGGAATGCCACATGTCTCGAGACATCAGTTCACCAACAGAGGGGGCTATGAGGCCAATGAGACAGTCACCACAGCAGGGAATTCCCCTTTACTTCCTTTATACTAGCAGTCAGAGCCATGCCATGGGAAGTGACTTCATTTATGCTGAGCCAACTTCAACTTCAAACCTGTTCACATTTGACTTTGAAACCAATTACAAATGCAGCTACGAACTACACTATATATTTTAATCTATGATGTGCTTTTATTGAAAAATGATTACAATTACTGTTAATGTTTTTAAATACATGAAACGCAACAAAAATAAATAAATCCAAATGTGACTCCAAAAAGTTAGGGACGCTGTGTAAAACAAAGTGTTCCTGAGCCCCTCTAGCAATATCCCTCATACAACCATGTGTTTCACAAAGTGGTGAACCTCTGCCCATCCTAGCTTGTGAACCACTGAGCCTTTCGAGGATGCCCCTTTCACACCCAATAATGATACTATCACCTGTAACCAATGAACATGTTTACCTGTAGACTTTCCCAGTCTTTTGTCATCTCTGTCCTAACTTGTTTGAGCCATGTTGCTGGCATCAAATTCAGATTAAGCATATATTTACAAAAATCAATAAAGTTGATTAGGTAAAACATTATATTGTCTTTGTACCTCCATTAATGTGAGTATGTGTCAAACAGGATCAGCAAATAATCAAAATCTGTGTTATTTAAGTTTTGATTAGCGTCCCAACTTTTGGGAACCAGGGTTGTTTTGTAAGTATGTAATATGAGAATTTCAAATATGTGCGCTACAATTCACACACCTTCCGTTTATCCACAGGGCCCATTTTCAGGATCAGGTTATTCTCCACAAACTGGTGCCTGCATAGAGAAAAGCGACAGCAGATTACTGACTAACCCTCCCTTTCACTTAAACATTCTTTTTTTGCCCTCAACAAATATATGAACTGACAGCCAAATACTTATCTAAAACAATATAATTCTGTTCCACATTACTACAAACAATGATTCAGCTTTAAATAAAACAATTAATAGCACTCTAATAGTCACAGAATAACAGGTTGAGGAGTTTGTAACACTGAAGGGGTTTACCAGGGGTTTCCAGTGGTCTGTTTGTCCAGCAATAGCTGCTTCTCTTCTTCAGTGAACTGCAGATCCAGCTCAAAAGAGTTATTGTCTAGGTCGTGGATGTACTGCTCAATGTTGCTGCTGGATCTCTGTGGAGGTGTCGATTCATGTGGCGACAGGGAGTGTGATGAGCTGGATTGGGCCACCTGCATGTTGCTGAACTGGCTCAGGAGGTCATCGTACTGAAATGGAGAAGAAATGGTATAGTGATGGTTAGAGGAGGACTTGTGGTTGGATCAAAGTTTGGGGGAATCGTTTAACAAGGCATCACATTTAAGCAAAGAATGGAAATATATATAAAATATATCTATTATATCTATATAAAAATAGAAAGACCTGAACTGTATTGAAAAATCTTACGTTTCCGTAGCAGTCCTCATCATCCTCAGACATGGCTGGCAGGTAGGGGGTGAGCTTGGGAGGTGTCTGTATGTGTAGGTCACTCCAAGAGATAGTGTCGAAGAAGGGGTGCTCCTTCAGAGGTTCGTACCCTCCCATCTCTTCACAGCCAATCCGCTTGGAAGGGTCCAGTGACTGAGGCAAAATAAAGAAACAGATATGACACGTTTTTATAAAGTAGCAAAGCACTGCCCTGTCAATAACCAACACCAGCAAAGACAGCTAATATATCGCATTAATGTCCCCATAGATATCAGTAGCATTTAATTGTATCCCACATATATAAGTCACGGTACTTCATGACCTACCAAAAGCTGTTTGACCATGTCCTTGGCTTTGGGGAAGAATTTCTCTGGGAATTCATACTCCAGCTTTATTATCTTCTGGAATATTAGGTACTCATTTCTGCAACATGTGAAACACAAGAGGAAAAATAAAAAGGAGACTGTTAAGGAAGTGTACCACAAGTGAAACGTTGTTTGCTGGATGAATATTACTTGGGCAACGTTATTATCATTGCACTTGAAATAACCTTAAACAGTAAACTTTGATGGGAAATAGCAATGCAATATGTTAGGTCATTATTGAAGCAGGAAATAATAAGGATTAACTGAGCTGTGACAACACATCTCCTTAGTTCTTACCCAGCTCTGAACGGTGGTAAACCAGCCACCAGCTGATAGATAATACATCCCAAGGCCCAGAGGTCAGAGCTTAAAAAAGAAGAACCGAGAAATAAACTCACAGATTAGGTGATGCTCTTCACTGACAAACATAAAAATAGAACAATAATTAGCAAGCTGCACGATGATCAAACTTTATTACCTCTTGCAGGCTGATTTCTCTGTTAGCAGCTCTGGAGACACATACTGTGCTGTTCCAACAAAGGAGTTTGCTCTCGCTGCCAAACGATGGAAATAAATGTTAAATAGACATAAATAACTTCATACTGCTCACACAAAGTAAAATGTTACATTCATGTTACTAATACACTTGTTACAGTTTATGCTGAAACGTGATAGTAAATTCAGGATTGTCATTATACCTTGTTTACTGTCTGATGATAACTGTTTTGCTGTCCCAAAATCTGTTATCTGGATGTGCATGTCTTCACTCAGAAGAATATTCTCTGGTTTCAGATCTCTGAAATGAAAGAACAAGTTGTAACATATGGGGAGGACAAACACTTCACATAAGGATTTAAATATTAGTGTGGCTAAAACAAAGTCTTACCTGTGTATTATCCCCTTATTGTGTAAGTATTCTAGAGCACAAACTATTTCAGCTGAGTAGAATCTAGTACAGGTCTCATCAAATGAACCAATTTTGCGAATGTATTTCAGGAGCTCTCCATTCTTAGCGTAGCTGAGACCAAAATCTTAGAAAAGTTAGTTAAGGAACACTGATCAAAGCTTGTTTGTTACACAAAAACAACTGATCAGTTATTAATATACAACATGACAAATTGGACTTGTTAAAAGGATACACAACTTCTCATCATCTTGAAATGTGAAGTAGAGTTTGACGAAGAATGGGTGATCTAGATTTGACATCAAATCCCTTTCTCTTTTCACGTACTGGGCTTTGTTCTCCTTCATAATATGGCGCTTCTCTAAAATCTTAACTGAAAGAAAGAAAAGAAAATGTTTAGGATACCATAGTAAAAAAACATCAAGCAACTTTTCCATATTGATAATAGAGTGAAATTCACCAAAAGCAAATGCATTATTACTTACTTGCATATTCTTTCCCCGTTACCTGCTCTCTTGCCAGGACAACCTTTGGATAAAAGAATGGAACAAAATATAACATGGCATTTTACTTTCTTGTCAGACTTGAGAGAAAATCTAGTAACTCTAAGGGCCTGTTTTGTCTATTCACCGCAAATGAACTCAGGATGACTCATCCCAGTACATTAATCAAAAGAATGCTAGCATGTAGCAACATCTACCCAGGTATAATTTAAAAGTGGAATGCAAGTTACATACCGTCGAGAACGAGCCCTCTCCCAGTATCTTGCCGAATTTGAAGTCCTCCGGCTTCTTCTTGCGTGGCTGAGGGGCCTGGACAGCCGGCTGCGTGCGGAGGTCTGAGCCCTGGCTGCTGGCAGACGCTCCTACAGCACGGGCCTCTGAGGCTGAGCCCTCCATGCTGGGACAGTGGCTACTGCTTGCGCCTGGGATAGCAAGTGGCGAGCAGGAGTCAGGGTGGTTTCTTACCATTGATGGATGCGAGCAGGAACAGATGACAACGCTGGGCTGAATGGGCACAACATCATACTGAAACAGAGAGGAAACCAAATAAATATACCAGTCAGAGGGATGAAGTTATAGTAGTTATGTCCAGGTACGATTTAAATAATGTATCTTTTTTTAAGAAATATGTGACTCCTAGCATCCTGGTCTAAAACTGTCAAAATATACCTGTTAATGCACTCAAAAACAACAACTGAAAATGCATGATTCATCCCTTCATTGTGACTAACAGATGCTTAGGCCAACTATATAAATGAACCATATACAAGCTGGGAATAAATATTAGAATATAACAACAGTGAGAACTGTTCCCAATATCAATTTGTATAAAGAATATCCATTTCGGTTTTGGGTGTTCAGTACTTCAAACACCCATTTGAACTGGGATTTTTAAGTATTTTCATCACCATTCAGATTTAGCAAATGCATTTTTTTTTAACATTGTGTGAAACCCCCTTAAATAAAATGACACAATAGTGATAGCAACAAAAAATAATAATTATAAACTTCCCAGGCCAGATTAATTCAGACAATTTGTTGCAGCAGACAAACAATATATTGCACTACAGGACATTACCCAACCTATCCCACAGAATTTGCATATAACACAAACAGGAGCTATAACTCAGGTGACCTGGATCATATTAGACTTTCCAATGTCACTGACTTAAAGGAAATCATAACTTAAATATACAATTTGAAGTGAGACCACTTGAGGAGCAAAGTCTAAAATTGATAAGGACATGCAACAACTCTTGAAGGAGCCGCGTCTGAGCCTGGTGGTCCCACCCTCCAGTGTTTAAGTTGTAAAAACAAAGTTACGGCTTTCATGTGACAGCTGTACTTACCACCACAACTGCTCTTAACTCATCAAATTTGTATGTACATAGTGTGGGTTAGCTGCCATGTCAGGTTGACTAACACTGACGAGTAACCCACCATATGATTGCTGAAAACTTTAAGACGACATACAGCGACAGGTTGTGCTTCCCAACAAACTGATGCCTGTACCAAAGTTAGTTATTTTTAACTTGCTGAGCTGCTGCAACACTCAGTGCTGATGTTATTCAGTTTACAAGTCAGTTAATGTTAGTTAGTTCAGTTGGCCTAGCTTCTTCTCATTCAAAACCAAGGTGTGGCCATTTAGCTGCCTTATCCGGACTTAACTGTATTGTTATCAATAGGTCGAATAACTATCTACTGACAAATTACTACTTGTAAAACGCCTTATTATTGATAGATATTGTCAGCTAACGTTAACCTAACCCTGAGTACTCGGGAAACAACAGGCCTGTGCGAACTTTCTTTGCTAACTAACGCTGCTAGCAAGCTAACGTTAGCTCCTGCTGCCTTGTCAAATAATGCCGGCCATCACTGACAGCGAGTTATAAACTTAACGCTAACAGCCAGTCAATTAGCTAGCGTTAACGTTAGCAAGCCAGGTAACATAAGTAACTTCTAAACCTTCTGCCATTTTCACATAACCTTACTTAATCATGTCGAAAGTTAGAGTGCCGACACTAATATCGAAATTTGAAAGTTAATGGGTTGACACGCAAACTAAACAACGTTAACCTTAAAGGCTATCTTCTAACCAAAAGGTAGAACGCAATAAAGCTAATGTTAGCTTGCTAGCAAGCAGGAGCATCGCTCGAAAGCGCGAACATGTTTAGCTAACGTCAGCCAACAGATAACGCTAGTGACCAAGGGGAAATGGTCATACATCCTATAAAACTGATAGCAAGCACTGGTAAATGCTAAGTCAGTACCAAATAATTCGATGAAACGTTACTCATGAATGAAGCCAGGTGTTGGACAACCTCGAGTAACGTAGCAAACATTAAGTGTTGTGTTAGCCAACATTAGCGAGCTAACGCTGCTAGTGAGTCGTAACGTTAAACGATCTTTTGCGGCTAGCACCGCTCTTCAAATGAAGGCCCGACGTAACTATTTGTTGTCAAACAGCCGCCACACTGTACATTTTCAGCACCGGCTTCGAACCGTTATTGACGTTAAAGTTGCAACACTTACCAGCTGACTTGTAGCTCTTGCCATGGGAGTTTTCCGCGAGTATTTATTTGGAATAAAATAATTAGAGAAGCTCCAGTAATGGCTGCCTCTGCGCCTTCATTTTCGAGCTGTGACGTCGTTCCACAACAATGTTACCGCAGGACAGCAGAGGAGAGTCCCGCTGTGTCCGCCCCCCTCGCCACATTTACAACCTACTGAACTTCATCTTGCTGATAGGGACTGAGTCAGGCGGCTGCACTGTTTTTTTGGATATTCAAATACAACAGTAAACGTGGCATACAAAACTTATGTTTGCTCCGGTGTGTTTTAGAGTAATACAGCTGTATGTAGAGGTTCATCTACAGGTCTTTAACACCGTTTAACCAAACTTTTCTGTGAAGGCAACTCGACTGCACTCAGCCCACGAGTCTGCATTTCGTTTCTTTATCAATCAAACCCACTGAGACTGATCACAATGTACACCTTAAATTAAATTAAAGTCACAAATATTCATTTATTAAGTCTGTTTACATCAAAAAACATACACTTAATGAGATTTTTTTTCTCATTCTTTTGTTCACTTGTACAAAATGTGATAGCCCCAAAATATCCCTCAGTTTATGTATGAGACAGAAGTGTTGAAAAGGTTTTCCAGTCCTCGTAGTAAAAGACTCCATAGATGAAATAGGACTTTATTGTGATGACTTTCATACAGTCTCTTCCTCTTCATCGTGCAATGTTCTTGACTCAGTGTGACTCTCTGTTGTTTCATCATCTTCTTCGTCTTCGTCATCATCCTCTGAGGTGTCCGTGTCCTCACTGGATTCATCATCTTCATGGGCACTAAACAAAGAAATGAGTTTGATCAACTTAGTAGCTATACTCACTGGGTAATTTTAGCTGATGATAGGTCAGTGTAGCACATTTAAAGTTGTATAAAGTGACACACTACTTCAAAAACAAACTGATAGTTAATTTATCAATATATGCATTACTACAAGATTTGCAAACTGCTCATCTGAGAGATTACCTCTCTCTGACCGAAGTAATACTTCACTTACCACAGTGGTCTGTTGAGGTTTCTACATTCTACTCCCGAGTTAACATCAAATGGATCTGCGAATGAAATGGATGATTACCTTTAATTAAGATGAAAATTGCTTCAGCAATAGAGGTCATAACTCAGCAAACAAAATGCACCCTTCTCTGTGTACAGGGAAAATTTACAGAGATGCTGGAAACAATTAGCCAGGTCCAGACTTCTGAATCACTGCCCACATCTCTGATTTGTTCAGCCTTTCAAATGAAATCAAATTAATCAAAATCAAATGTACAAAGTAATGAAAAATGGCAATCCCATCTGATAGTAGACTATCGAGTCTAGGAAACAATGCAAGGAATGTTCACATCAGTGTTTAAAGTTTTGGAGAAAGCTAGAATTATGAAAACACAATCTACAGTGAGCTTCATTTTTTAATGAATCATGTTACTCGTAATTAATTATTAAAACTTAAAAGCCTTAAGAACTGTTTAACGATTTTCACATCCTGCATGAGAGCAGAGTTTCCAAATAACAATTTGCCAGTGGTGAGTCACCATAGAAAAAAAAAAAACAAGAGTGTTGGAGCTACAATGAAATACAATAAAAATGATTACATTTTACTCCAATTTCCCTTAAATTTTACTCATGATTCAGCCTTTTTTGAGAAGAGCTTTCACCATAATAAAGTTTAATAAATATCAGCTATTTGAGGGCTACAAGTTGTACATAAAGCCAAACCAACACTAAAATAAGGACAGATGTGGGACTAAAACCCCAACGACCCCAACCACCTCTGCTAAACAAATATGTGGGGAAAACATTGGATAGGACCCCAGTTAATTTCTGCCCCATTTTTACCAAACTCCTCCTCCTCTGGTTTAGATGTGAGAAAATCCTTTTCAACAGAGAGCAGCTCCTCCTCTGACTTGCAAGCAGCGTAGCGTTCCAGCAGAACCTTATTGAGATCCAGGAACACTGTCCCCCACTTGAATTTCTTCAACAAGAGCAGTGCTAGTTCTTCAAAACCTGCAAAATCAGATACAATATGCTCGAACACCATTGCTGTAACTTGGAACAGAATACAAAAGAAGTCTGCAAGGCAACACTGTGAATAATTTTTGAATGACAGAAGCTGAAGCCTTACCCACAATGCAGAATGTGGCTGCAAAAGCCTCCACACAAGACAATTTGCAAGGTTTGCCGTAGTTGACGGGGTTCGCGGCTACGAGGTATGGCAGTAACCTGGGATGAGTCCCGACCATCTTATTGAAGGGAGTCTCCTCCAGTTTGGCCCAGGAACAATCGATCACTGCGACCCCACTTTGAGCTACAATCTCTCTGTGCATTTAGTAAAGAAAATTATAACAAAACAAATAGTCATGGTTTAATGGGGATATAATTTTGATAGAACATTAATCATTTTAATTTGCTATACAATAAAAAACTGTAAACATTTGGTGTTTGGGCCTACAGATTAAAAAAATGCTAAATTAGCTTGGTATTGTTTCATTTCATTACGAGACATGCTTCTTTGACTGTTGATCAGGCTAAAATGAATCTATCAACATTAAAGATTAAAATAATAACTGATCAATCTAAAAAATAACAACTGTGTGAACTGTTATATGTGGCAGCTGATGGTTTGTCTTATGAATGTGTAATAATAATATAAAAATGTTCAGATTCTCTGAAGGCTGAAGATTTTACACAGTCTACACACCCGACTCTACACACCTGTCTGCTGGCGTCACATACTTGGTGCCCATCGGACTAAGTATGAGTCCATGAAATCTCTGACTGAGGCGCAGGTTGCGTACGAAGCCCTTGCGTACCAGCTTTCTGCCAGTGCAGCGTTTGGGATCACAGTGACCCAACTCCCACATGGCGAGTGGGCAAGGCAGTTTCACCTGAGGAGCATCTGCTCCCTCCTCTACGTGAAGACTTGCTGAAAAAGAGTGACAGAGGATAAAGTGTAAATAACAACGTGGGTGTCAACAATTTTACTCAAATAGGAGCTGCTTGTACTTGCAGGGTTTTTGTTTGTTGTTTACTTACTATATACTAAAGCTGACATTATTGGCCTATCACAGATAAATCGGTATTGGCATATAAATTGTCCCATGAGAGTCTAGATTAAATCTTTTTTCACAGAACATGCAGAAAACATGCCTAGGGTAATTTATAATTATGAAATTCCCAGTAAAGTTTACTCTTTCAGTGCAGTGATGAATATCGGCTGATGTATCGATATCGATACTGTCGGGCTCTACTATATAGAGGTACAATACAGAGGTGCTATTATACAGAGGTGGTGTGGGTTCATGTTTCAAACCAGCATATTTGAAAGAATGAGAACAGCCAACATTATTTCACCCAGTAAATTATAACATTAAGAGGTTAATACTTAAAGGCCTTATTGCCCCTAAAAGAAATGTCATGTAAATCCAATATATCCCTTCTAAAGTGTATCATTTAGCATTTTAGGCAAGAAAACTTTTGAACTATTTTAAATCTCAGTCTTCGAGCCAAATGTAGACTATAAAGCAGTTGAACAGTTACAATATATGTTTGGATTACAGATAGTGTAATGTATTACCTTCAAAAGCAGTGTGCATTTCTTCTGTAAAAGCCTCTACGGATTTCCCCTTCATTTTGTGCCTTCTGTCTTTGCCCTTGTTGTCAGGACGCACAAACTTGCCCTGTTTCTTTCGTCCCATGTTGCAACCAGTGGAAAGCTAGTTAGCTTCTGTCTGCATTCAAACTAACCAGCATCTGTTTAGTAGCTCTGCTCTGACATGAGCTAGCTAGCTATCCCACTGACACCAGCTAAAAGTCAACGTCTCGTGGTTATATACGCGTACACAATTTACAAGTTTAAATATGTTATTACAAAACAACACGTGTCAGCCTCCGTTTAACCTGCACTGCTTTACATGTCTTTTTAGATACAGTTTACTCGGTTTTGGCTACTTTATATCGTGGAAAGCACGTCGTATTCCGGTGTGAATGCGCATGCGCTGTTCTTATTTTGATCACGTGGTATGTCACCTGACAACGAGCACCAAACCAGGAAATGTAGCAAGAAAGCCACCGAAATACACATTTTAAACACTGAAACATCAACCATGCACTATTTCTGTAAGGGAATATATCATCGATTAAGGCTGTGGATGGTCTGTGTGTCTATTTTCAGTAAGTGCCTCTATTTCCGCTCTGTGCGCAGTTTGTTTTAATTCATTAATACCAAACCAGATGGCACATCATTTCGTCGTGGTATGTAAATATGTAATAAGTTGAGTATGATTTCGACTTGTTTTTGTTTTTTGACACAGTAAACCATGGATTTGCCGGAAAAATGAAGATAGTCGAGGAGCCAAACACATTTGGGTACGTTTAGCTGAAACATTTCTGCCACCGTGTGCAGCGTGTTGACATTAGCCCCTCTCTGACTGATGTCCTGTGCTTCTGTCTTTAGGTTGAACAATCCCTTTCTGGCTCAGGGAAGCAGACTACAACCTAGAGTGACCCCATATCCAGTGTCTGGTAAATAGTCACTTCCATCCTACATTTCATGTATGTTGATGATATTGACTAAAAGTCATTAAGGGACTTTATGTTAATTGATTAATCACTGAGTTCACTTCTCATATTCATTCCTCCAGGCCCTGCACATCTTCATCGGCTTGCTGGAAAGTGCTTCAGTTTGACAGAGTCAACGTAAGTATTTTACGTCACATATCAAGCTCACATGATACCTTATGATTGTTGGATTCATGTACATCATGAATGTCAGGGGAAAAAAATCATTACAAGGTATTTATGTGCCTGGTCCTTTTGCAGGTATAAATATGAATTCTGTCCATTTCACAACGTCACCCAACACGAGCAGTCATTTAGATGGAATGCATACAGTGGGATACTGGGGTAAGATTCAGTTACCTTAATTATAAAGATCAGTATGAGAATAAGCTGTGGGTTTGTTTTAAGAGCAGCCTTTTGTTTGTTCCTAACAGGATCTGGCAGGAGTGGGAAATAGTAAACAACACTTTCACAGGCATGTGGATGAGAGACGGAGATGCTTGTGGGACCAAAAGCAGAGAAACAAAGGTCAGTGTGGTTTTTAACGTATTCTGGTTGTCATTTAACAGCATAATGAATGAAACCCTAAGCAGCAACTACAGGACTAGACTAGCCTCAACATTTAATGAAACACAAAGAGTCAACCCCGAGGCATTTCCAACAAAACTCTCCAACCAACACATCATCTCAACATCATTATACACAATAAACAATTTGTTGTGTAACTTGTTTCTTGTCATGTTTCTGTAGGTGATCTTTGTTTGCAGTGCAAGCAGCAAGCTTGCTCAAGTCTCAGAGCCCAGTACTTGTATTTACTCGCTAACCTTTGAGTCTCCACTCGTTTGCCATCCACATTCTCTTTTGGGTAAGGTACAATCTCACAGAGCAAAACACTAGTGTAAGTCAGTGTTAATATTGATATCTCATCATTTGTATGCTCTTTTAAAGTGTACCCTACATTGAGTGAGAAGCTGCAGAGGGAATGGGATGAAGCTGAGCAGGCTCGGTATGACGGTTATATTACTGAACAGGTAAAGAAATAAAATGATCACTTGCAAGCTGATGAAATGTCCAGACATACTTTCCACAGTCATCCAAACTCAGATATATAAAGTCCTTTGATACTTTACCTTGAAAACTCTATTGTAATTTACATGTCAAAGTGCAGCCCTTTAAAGTTAAAAGTGCAGTATGTAGAATTTTAGTTTAAACCATTAAAAAAGTGACTAAAATGATCAACAGAATGAACAGAGTGAAGTAATGACAGTTTTGACATTATGTTGAGGATATCTTTGTATTGTATTGCAGAGATATCTGTTGAAATTAGCATGCTACCTAGTTAGCCCCTGGCCAGTTTGTACCTCGAGGTGATAGTCCGATAGTAAACAACACCATCACTGCCCTGGCGCGCCGAGCTCCCAGACCAGGCATAGTCAACTAATATGCCCGCTAGCTGCATGTTTAATTGAGCTTATTAGCTTACAGCAGCTACAGTTAGCAGCAGTAAGCGGTTACCTTGGCAATATGCTACCCCCTCTTTGTTTTGAATATGAATTGGACAGATTGGCAATTCTTATATATTGCACCTTTTAAGAGATGTATGTGATGGGTGTGTCCACTAAAACACAATGTATTTTTTTGTCTGCAGGGATACAACAATCTTTTAAGGGATATTTTTGAGGATGCCGGTCTTCTGAAGAGCCAAAAAGTGAAGATAAAGCTGCCAGAAGTTGCAGCAGCTTCAACAGATACACACAACTCTTTACAGAAATGTACAGAGGTGTGCATATTTATGTACTCTTCCAAATAGTATCCTGTGAAATAGCTTGAGATGTGTGACAGAAATTTTATATTCTCTTCATATATTTTTTGGTACAGGATTTCCAAAAACAGAGAGATGAGGTCGAGAGACTGCGTGCTCTCCTCACTCAACACAACATTCCTTTTGATTCAAAGCCAAGTAAGTGAACACAACTATGCTGCCGTAACTCATTAAGTTGTATACAGTGTCTGTCAAAACTTTGAAATCATTTTTATGTGCAATATCTTTGCTATATTTTGTAGATGAAGCAAAAAGCACAGTGAGTGCAACAGCTAAGGACCAACACCTAAGAGGAGACATTGGCCTTTTTGACCCACAGTGAAAATCTCCTTCAGTCACCTTCTTCTTCTGTGGATTGACTGCATCTGAAGATTTTGATGGTCAACGTGAGCAAGAAAGACACTTGCAGGACAGTATTGCCGTTGCTTGTAACAACACCAAAAGTTAATTGTGAACTAATTTTTGGATTTCAATCTTTTTGGAGTTCATCAGACCTTTCGTTTTTAGAAGAGTTACGGCACTCAGCTGCTCTCTCCTATCAAGTTCTGTAAACATGCGACATATTGTGAAATACATGGTTTTAAGAGAAGATGGAAAGTTTTGAGAGGGGACAAACGTTTAATGTATTCATGTCCCAACATTTGAGTCTTCAGCAGGTTGACAAACTGTGGATGACTTGTGCCAGGTTGGAGGCACTAAAAGAAAATATCAACAAAGAGTACAACATCTACAAAAGTATAACTGGACTTTTACAAATGGACAGGACATAAAGAATTGTATTAAATGGCTAAAAAGTGATATCATGTAGCTTGATACACTGAGAGTAACTTTTTAAAATGTACTTGGAATATAACATGTATTGTATTTGGGTGTACTTTTATAAATCCAGGACGTGATGTCACCAGCATTCAACCACATACAGAGACTCAGTTTCCTTCCTGAAAAGTCTGTAACCTGAATTAGAAGTCAAACATGTGCCTTTGTAGTGCAGGAGGCCTACAATCTCCCTGATCCTGCAGCCAGAACTGGCAGCTACTCCTGTACTGAATGTATATCTGCTTTGAGTACAGAGGAGATATGAATTAGTGGATGAACGCAAAACCTCAAATGCACGTGTCTGGAACATGAACTCCTGGGCTGGAAGGAGTTATTGCAACATAGTTAGTTATAAAACCAAAACATGTTTATCATGCTTATACCCTGTGTGGATGAGAAAAGTTATTCTCATCAGTGACTTCACAGATTATGGGCTTTGACAGGTACAAACATGTCTAGACTCCAAACATTCCTGAGACTTTTAACTCCAGCAGTCTCTCAAGCTTTTAGTATCATCTTTAGGGATTCACAACTCATCTGTCCTTACTGGTAAAACTGGACTCAATTCTTCATGTTTGGAACTGGAAGAAGTTGTGAAAATGATCCGCTGTCCCACAGGGTACTATTGTATGTACACTGAGTGTAACTTGCAATGAATAAATTACATGTAAGATTTCAGTTTTTAAATGATTTTGGTCATTGATTCCTACATGGCAACAATATAATGGTGTCAAGAAATAGAGAAGAAAAAGTAATGTAGACACTTTAAAATGAAAGATATGCGAGTAATACTGCTAATTTAATCAAAAGTATTCCTTTCCCCAAAGGACCTCTCCCAAAAAAAAAAAAACGACTTATAAAACAAGCTTCATTCCTGACTTGAGACCAGGGCAATAATCCAGTCCACTGATCGACAAACATGTTTCAGTCTTTTTCTGGTGTCTTTCTTTGATGGCGGTGGGTTCAGGAGAGCAGCTGGATAGCTTCTCTGGCTCTGTGCGCCCTCTGCTGGGCAGCTGTGTCCTCTGGCGCTTGCCCTGACTCTTCAACAAGGGCCATGGCCTTCTGCACCGTGGTGTCTCGGGCTCCTCCACGCAGCCCCTCCAGGTACTGCAGCAGCACGGAGAACTTGTCATCTGGAATCTGACAACGAGTATTTAATTTATCAAATTGCACAAATCCTGTTGTCTGTTCATTAATTACATATTACAGTTGTTTTTGTCTAATAAATGTGCAAGTAAGTGAATAATTAATAAGTCTTTGTTGTAAATATACACTATTATTGAACAGCAGCTCAAGAGAGCATCTTTCAGGGCAGTTCATAAATACTGACACTGCGAAAACTACACAAATTATGAGCTTTCTAATTAAGTTTTCGTAGATTCACCTTTTTATTCTACAGAAGTGTTTGTAACAGCTCAACCATGCTCTAAACATCAGCCTTAAAGACGTGTTATTCTTTCTGAATGGTGATCAAATAGAAAGTCATGAAGCGGCTCTGAGGTCAGCGCCTCTCACTCTAAACCTCACCTGTGACAAAAGAAAAAAAACCCAGTCGTCAAGTGTTCACGCATGCTAATTTTACCTTTTCGGAGTCGAACATGTGCTGCAGTAACCACGTCTGCCTGATCTTCTGAAACTTCCACTCCTTGCGGTTTTCAGCCCAGCTGCAAAGTCAAGACCAGAGTGATTTGTAGGTGTCGCCTGCAGCATTACATCTGAGTTATTATTGGCTGGCTTTTTTTTTTTTGGCTCGCTAAGACGTTATAATAACCATCATTAATAGCTGGTAAATGTATTGTTAATTAACTTTAGTTTATTATTTCACTGTTAGCAATGAAATGCTTTATACCCCGTTTATTAAGCAATTGTTATAGTTCATTTATAAACATTATTTGGCTGGCCATTAGAGAGTTGCAACTGATGATTATAAACCTTCACAATTGCTTGATAAATGGTAAAACAGTGAACTACTAACTAATGTTTATTTAACTGTAATTAGACTATTTATTGATATGCTTATTACAAAGTGTTAGCTAGTGCTCCATGTATTTTGTTCCCTGAAACTATGACAATCTCAAAAACACTGGATCATACATTCCCACAAAGCAACATGATAGCATCTTTCCTTAGACTCTGCCTGATGAACACAAACATCTTTTGAACTCCCCCAAGTCTGTAACACAAGCTTTCAGTTTCGCTTATACAGGCCGAAATGACAATCAGGGTTATTTTCTCAAAAGCGCCTCACAGCTACAGAGGATATTGGTTTTACAGGCTGGGTAGCACTCTTAATGACTTGTAAACTGACCTTTATATAACATCTCAACCATAACAAACACATCTCAACAACATCGCATTTGCTCTTGTGTTTGTTGTGAAATGTTACAAAGGCAGTAAACAAAAGGCTTCATGATAGCCAGCCTGTGAACCATTTTTGTTCTTCTGTATCCATATCATGGTTTAAATATGAGAGATAAACATCGCATACTGTATGTGCAGTGGTTTGTGTCATCTACTCCTTGCATCCTGGTTAAAGGTTAAATATATACGATTTAACACATCAATATAGCAGCAAACAACTATTTGCTATGTAAAGAAATCATCTCTAAGCATTTCTGTTCTTTGGTTTTGTAGCTGGTCTGGTCGCATGTCCATGTATCAACATGGCTTCCATGTTCTAATCCAACATCTAGTGGCAGTAAATGCTGTGTATTTCACCTTGAAATGGATACATACAGACATAAGGTTACTTTGCACCTATGGCTTCTCACGAAAAAAACACGAGACATCATTAGCAGGATGTCCTGTGCTAAATAAGGAGAGCAGATCTTACCAGGTGAGGTAATCTAAAGCCTGCTGAGGTGCGATGGGTCCAGATGCTTCCGTCTTCTTTTGGGTCTCTCCCTCTGCTTTAAGCCTGTTCTTCTCTTCCTTTTTCAGGATCTTCTTCATCTTCCTCTCCAGGACCCGTCTCTCATCGGGGGTCAAGTCCTCCTCTCCCTCCAGTACGTGTGCCTCCTCTGGGCGACGGGGTGGATCGGAAGTCTGTCACGGGCAAAGCAAAACAAAGGCTCATGGGAATTATCTACGCAAACAGACCTTCCTTCGTAGACCCTTATCATTTTGTCTGTTCGTGTGAAACTGTTATCAAGCATGATAAAATAACTCACACGGACTGTGATTGGATGATAAGAAAAATATTGCAACCATCTTTACACTTTTGTTTGGACTATCTCCTGACAATTTCAATTATATTGCAGAGTTCATTGTGCGTTAAATGAAAGTATGATTTCTGCTGACTAAAAACAAATGTGACATTTTGTTGTTCTGAAAGCTCTTGTTGAATTTTGATCACTTCCTGTTGCACTGTAGCTCAGAGGGACGTTTCCTGCATCTACAGTTTATGAGGTCAGCATCACACACATGTATTCTGTGTGGTGAAGTTCATTGTGGTGCTGCAACATCCCCTCAGCGTTGCATTTGAAGCACTCACGCTAGTCACGACACACCTTTTCATTTTTTTGATTTGAGGGAATTTTGAACCAAAACAAACCTGGATTTCAGTTTCAGGTGGGAAGACAACGTCACCACAGAGATAAAGAAGAAAAACATTTTAACTTTTTATGATCAGCCTATTTGCGTGCAGAATTACAGATGCCTGGTAAAAAACGTACTCTGTAGTCACCACAGCACAACTTAAAGAGTGCATTTAACTCTCAGGGAAGTTAAACAAGGGTCTCAGTGTGCCCTCTGATTTAACGGACCTCAGTCTGCATGGTGATGAAAAAAAAAAAAAAAAAAAAGAGGGAGGGGAGGAAAAAGATTTTGATCACATGGCCACGAAGTCATCCTGAAAGTATGCTGGCGGTGTATTTGCCCACAGAAATATAAAAGCCCTCCACAGTGAGTGATCGTGTCCATGCGTCGAGCATCATTTTCAGAGCTTTGAGCCGATCGGCAGCGTCGTGCTTGTGGAAACTAAACAGAAGACGAGCGGGTGGTGAAAGCAAAAAAAAAATGGTAAGTGGAAACATGTGTTTTTACTGAGCAGGCAGTTCCTCAAAGAGGAACAGACAAAGACTTGCCCGCAGGGACGTGTGGTGTGGAGATTTTAAAAACAAAAGACATTTAATTAAATCTCAACAGTGCTATAGATATTTTAAGAGATATATAATGATGTCCCCCAGTTGACTTCAAATTTTTGCTAAACGCTGAGTTCATTTAGGAAGGAAATGTACTATATTTTGTAAGAGTGTGTTCCTGTGGAACTCCCATGTTATGATTCACAGGCTGAGCAATAGTAAACAGTTTAAAATGCATAAAAACAGCTTTGCGCAATGCACTTCCACTTGTTTCTGTGCACTCAGAAAGTCAAACTTTTACCCACATTATCTGATCTTTGTTGCTAGTTCAGTAGATTTCTGTTCATCCTCTGATGCAAGGAAATGTTTGTCAAACAGTGGTGGGTGATGCCTAAGAGAACAGGATCTCATCAGTGGGTGTTTTCTCTTTTCACTTCCAGTCTAATCAGAGCACCTTGTTCCCCACCGAGTGGAGCACCACACCTCCGTTTAATGACAGTTCCACCGTCATGGACGCCGTCTCCACTACAACACTCTCACGGTTAGACGAAATCGCAGCCAATGACATAACTTCCAGAGCAAACCATGTCTACAGTTTATTGGCTGGGCTGGGCATCATTGCAGGCTGCTTCCTGCTCTACAGCTTCATCCAGACCTACAGAGCCCAGAGACGGCTGGCCTGGCTCGACTCCCTGCTCTGGGCCTTTTGTGGCTTCCAGCTGCTGCTGCTGCTCCTCTCTCTGCACGCTGTGGCCTACAAACCTCACTACCTGCGTACCACAGGTTTGGGCTGTGCCGCACTATCTTTCACCATCAACACGGCCTCTCTGAGCGGCCTCTTGGTCTTGGTTCTGATGGCTTACGTCCTAACTCTGGATCCACCATCCAACTCCCTACTGAGGAAGCCTGTGGTCTGCATGGCTCTGGTGATCCTGACTTCTGTTCTGATTTCTCTGCTGATGGCAGGGCTTCGTGGACCTCACAGTAATCTTCAGGAGGAAGGCCTTTGTTTTATGGATCTAGTCAGTGCCGGTGTTTCATATGCAGGTGCAAGGTTCTGCCTGGCTTTTTTGATTCCCTACATCCTCCAGCTGGGACTTCTGATAGGCGGCTGCGTCCGGCAGTGGAAGTCTAAAGGACGGTTCCTCTCCGGCTCTGAGGAGGGTCCTGTGTTCCTGACGGTCACCGTGGTCGTGTTTTTCTGCCAGCTCTTCTACAGTGTGGCGCTGGTGAGAGGAGCACAACTCCTCTCGCCAGGGATGAAGGAGCTGGTCCACCGCGATCGAGCGTTTCTGAGCGTGGCCGAGTTTGTGTTCTTCTCTGGGAGCAGCGTCAGCCTGCTGCTCGTGCTGCTCATGCACAGGCCATGTCGAGAGAGTCTCCACGGAGTGTTTCGGCAGCTGAGGGACTGCTGTCGAAGCCCGGGGCACACGCAGCCCAACAGGAATATCATAGCTCCCCACATCGAGATCACAGACACGCTGCAGGACATCGAGTCGTAGAGGATGAAAACTCTCATCTCTGACATTAGAAAATCTTCTGATGCATTGAATTAAAGACTTTGGAGATCTGATGTATGAACCATATTACTCTAATTTTTTTAAAAATGTTGTTGTTTATTTTGCTCCAAAGTAACAATGTAAATATTTTATATACAGGCATTCTCTTTTTTACTGTTTCCAGTGACTAAAAGATTGCAAATATCATTTCTTTTTGTACATTCTTATTTCACAATAAAATAAATATTGTGCTGTACATCTTCAGAATTGTGGACTTTTTGATTCAGTCTTTATTATGGCTGTAACTATAATTCATATTTATAATATGATTATTTTCTCTGTAAACAAAACAGTTGGCAATTAATTTAATAATAGCCAACTAATCCATTAATTATTGCAGCTCTACTCCTTACTGATACTACTATAAGTATATGTTTATATAGTTATAAATAAACAACAATGAATAAGACAGTTAAAAAAGGACTTTTCTGTCAGTGAAACACACCTCTTTTCTTGAAAAACAGGCCCTGTTTGCATTAACATGATTTACACAAAGGCCCATTCAGACAAAATGCCTGGAAAAAACTCTG
This sequence comes from Pagrus pagrus, assembly GCF_965226575.1. Classification (NCBI taxonomy): domain Eukaryota; kingdom Metazoa; phylum Chordata; class Actinopteri; order Spariformes; family Sparidae; genus Pagrus; species Pagrus pagrus. The sequence goes on along the minus strand of NC_140208.1, from coordinate 15,185,322 downwards.
TAATTCCCAGAATGCCACATAGGAAACATTTAGTCAAAGAAAATAGCGGTCAGATTCTAAGTTTAGTCCGACAGAGTCAATATTCTTAATGTCATTATTTTTGAAAGCTGTTAAAGAAACAACAAAAGCCACAAACAAGTGACACTCTGAACTTTACAGCTCCTTTCAAGAAACCGACGGGCACCAGTTCCTGGAATAACTGACCTGCATGGATCACATACTGCGTCGGTGCCAACACAGAGTGGCACAAAACCCATGCACCAGTAGGAAAATTAAAACAGGAGCCAGGTTGCATAAGATGTTGGCGTCGTGTGAAATGTCAGACCACATTCACACAGTATAAAATCATGGTGGCGATACTTAAAGATCTAAATATACGTCACATATTCATTAAATGCAAGATTTAATAAATGAGAGCATCAACTTCAGTCTCAAACAGGTGCCCGTGAACCAAAACCAAAAGCTAGATAAACTGTGTTTTTATGTTTTAAGGACTCTGAAACGAATAAAGTGAGACTATCCCAGCCCGTCCTTCATCTTGTTTTGTGTAAACATACTGTTAGTCTGACGCCCATATTTATATATTTTAACATTCTACAATAATACTTGTGTTCACACTTCAGTGCCCGTGTTGACAAGTTGGCTCCATGTACCGACGTGACCTAATTATTTATGCAATAAAATAATTCCATAGAAAAATACACAGGTGATGTTCAATATGGCTACTTATTGAGTTGCTAATAAACTCAATAGTGGCTATGATTAAAAATAAATAAGTGTTCATGTTTGGCTAAAGAGATACAGTTTTGTGTGTGCGCATGCATGCATAGTGTGTTTGTTTTTCTTGCTGTGATGGTGGGTGGCACCGTAACCCATCTGTAGATGTACTGTGACACCTGCTTTCATAGTCACCACCATAGGGACAGGGTGGATGACAAAGACCATGATGCAGTGCAAGGAAGTTTGAGTTTTGAGGTAAGTTTAAGCTTTATAATATTAATGTCAAAGTATGTATCACAAATTAATTCCTTCCAATGCAAGCTGACTAACAGTGTTTTAAAGTACCTTGATTTTACCTTGATTCTTATGCCTTTGATAGTTGACAGTAGAGAGACATAAGGGAACAAGTGGAGAGAGTGAGAAAACAGGATCAACATGCAACAAAGGTCCTCACTCAGACTTAAACCAGGGATACTGCAGTTTATGGTTGACACTTTAAACCCCTAGACCAGGGCTGCCCAAAGTGGGTCAAGGTTTGATTTGGCCTGCCAGATGTTTGTAGTGAAAAATAAATCAATATTTGTTTTTTATAGAATAGAAAATAAATTGCCACATGTGCCATTTTATTTTTTCTGAGGTAGAAATGTTCTTTATATACGTAAGATTCCTAATTATTATTTGCCATAACCTGAGCACTGCAGGCCAGGCAGTGTGACTTTTTCGAGCAGTCAAATTAGGGAACTTGGGATCTTCTTACCATTTTCAACTAAACAACAATACAATAGGTGTTTGCTTTGGGCCCGATGCACACCTTTTAGTTTTAGTTGTGGCCCTCCAAGAGAAAAAGTTTGGGCACTGTTTTTTCATGTTCTTTCATCCTTCTATTTGAATAGTTGCTTTTGTTTTTACCTACTGTTTTTTCTGAAACCTTTTTAAGAAAGGTGCTACTCGAATAAATATTATTATTGACTACCAAGGCACCCCACTATTACAAATTCGTATCCTCATAATGAGCTAGAAGACTCAAAAGAAGAATGCATCTTAATCGTGCAGTATTGTTCATATTCAGTCTGAAATACATTTAAAAACTGCAGAAAATCTGACATACTTTTAAGAGCTACAGCAGAGCAATAAGATAATGATAAACAACATTGTTTTTGTAACTGATCTAGTGTGATGATCTTGAATGCCATGGTATATGACGTTTTCTATGGGTATGTAACATGTAAACAAGAAATATCCCTAAATCTAATGTGTGGAGATTATGGCTCAATAAAGTCTATTCATTCACTGAGTAGCTGAAATCCAACCTTTGACTTACTGGACTTCTCCTCTCTGTCTAGGACAAAAAGTGGCCATCAGCTCCTCTATACATCCACGAAGGCCACAGAGCATGGCACAAGGGAATCCACAGAGGCTAAAAGCCTGTGTAAAACTATGGCATCTTAACACAAGATCAACACAACAGTAGAATGCAGACATGACCATGTATGTGAACTACGGAGTCGACACTGAAAATAACTTGACTGTTCAGCGGAATAAGACACATATGGCTTCAGAGATCCATCAGGATTATACTATCAGTGTCTTCCTCTCCGGCCTCTATATAATATTCCTGTTCCCTGTTGGCTTCTTTGGGAACATCCTTATCTTATTGGTCAACTTGGACAACAGGGGCCGCCTGTCAGCCCCGGACCTCTACTTTGTGAACCTGGCCGTGGCCGACCTCGTCCTGGTGGCTGACTCTCTGATTGAGGTGTTCAACCTGAAGCAGGGCTACTACGACATGGCCGCCCTCTGCACATTCATGAACCTTTTCCAGCAGGTCAACATGTACAGCAGCGTCTTCTTCTTAACCTGGATGAGCTTCGACCGGTTTGTCGCACTGACCGGCCTCATTGGTCGCAGCATGTCGCAGGCGCGTCTCAGCTGCTGCCTCATCTGGGTGGCTTCTTCTTTGTTCACCGTGCTTCCTTTTGCCATAGCTCAAGGGCAGCACGCTGGAGATCTCCACTTCTGCTTTGCCAACGTGACACAGATCCAGTGGTTGGAGGTGATGCTGGGGTTCTTGCTGCCTTTCTGCATATTGGGGCTCTGCTACTGGAGAATAGCACAGGTACTCCAGCGCAGCCAGAGGGACTCACAGCAGAAGCCTCGCAGGCAGAAAGCCCTGCGGATGATCTCAGCTGCTGTGTTAATCTTCTTCCTCTGCTGGCTACCGGAGAACGTGTTTATAAGTGTTCACCTTCTGCGAAGTGACACAGACGGAGGCCACACACTGAGGCAGGACTACCCCCTGACAGGTCATGTTGTCAGGCTGGCAGCCTTTTCCAACAGCTGCCTTAACCCACTCATCTACAGCTTCCTCGGGGAGACCTTTCAGGACAAATTGAGGCATTTTATCCAGCAGAAGAGCCTGTGGGTCAAACTGCACAGGTCACCCTCAGGGAGATCCATCTATGAACCAGCTGCAGGCATCCACGTAACATGCGACACACCTAGCCAGTCCTCACATTAAACCGCTAACATGCTTCCACAAACTGTTATACTTCCCTCAAATAAATGGCAAATGCATATAAAAAGGTCACACCGATAACAGATCACATGTGTGTGTGTAAAGACAATGGATAATGTAAAAACAAGGAGTTCAGCTTTTGTGTGTTGAATAAGTTATTTAAAAGTCTTACCTCTGTTTGCTCTGTCTTTTGTTTCTTTTTGCGTTTCTTTTCCTTTTTCTGTTTTTTATCATTAGCTGTGATCGTCTCATGAGGAATCTGTACTGGAGCCTCCTGAATGAAATAAACATTCATTATTATTTTTACACATTTTAAGGCTGTGTCTTCTGAAAAAACCCACAAAAAACATGCACATGTACAAGGGACTGTGCCGCTCACCTCCACCTCCATCTTTTTCTGTTTCTTTTGTACTTTAGTGTCCATCACCTCTTCCACACGCTCTTCTTTTGCAACTGAGCTCAGCTTCTTCCTTTTAGGTGGATTTGTGCCCAGTTTCAAAGATTTGTCTTTGGCCATGACTTGATTTACTCCTACAAAGACACATTCATGTTATTAAAAAAACAATTCACAGATATTCTGTAATAGACAAGACAATAAGCCTTAGAAACTGAGAAGGATGAGTGCTTATTTTTAATTTGTTGTATCAAACATCTCATGTCACTGACAAGGAGAAACAGAAGAACATATTGGCTTCATGTGCTTTTGAATCTAAAAACTTCACAACAAGTATAATTGCAAGGCTATCACTTTATTCTCAGATTTATCGTACTATTGCTGATAGTCTCCATGGACATGATTAAATAAAGCAATATACTCAATTTCACTGGAAACACGGTTTTTCACAGCCCAAAACACAAATGTTACGCTTGACATTTCATTTCAGCATCCGACAAATAAAAATGCCATAAACAATAAAAATCAACTCTGGACCAAACATTTTTTCTATCACACTTGACGTATACATTCACTTACTTGATTTGAGAAAAACGTGCAAAACTCTGGGAAAGCACACACAACGAGCATGGGAACTCAACCAGGAAGTGATATCGCCAAGGGGAAGCGTGATTGGACGGATATCTCTCTCTGTTTTGTGATTGGTCGATGGCCGTGACTGCTTCAAAGACCCTCGAAGGAGGATACTGTTGAAGTGTAAAAAATATAAAGCAGCTGTTACTAATGCCTGAAATTTTTACCAAATACTGAAATTAAGGTTAAAAGTTATCGTTTGACCTTGGTAACAGCAAATAATTTAATCTCATTCCCATTTAGTAGCTGGGAAAAATGGAAATTGTATCATCTACATGTCCATAACAACTGGGCAAACTGTCTACTAAACAAGCTCCTGAACAGACTCTACTTCGGCTATTATGGCATATAAAAATCTAATAATTGTCTAATAATTTTAGTAAAAAAGAATAATAATAATAATAATAATAATAATATTGATATTCGATGAAATAGTTTGACCAATTCCGAAGAGTGGTTTTAAACTTTCCTCTACATTTTAGTGGAACATAAATCCGGCGTGCAACGGCGGCACCCGGAAGGAATTCAAGGTTGTACAACGATGTGTTACATGACCTAACCAAGGTTCGTTTTGTAAGGAAACCTTCGGTTTTCTTTTACCTAACGTCGTGTGTCCTAAGATGACCAGTTGTCCAAGATGTCTACAACAGCAGGACGAGTTTTCACCGGTCTGACACGGTCTGCTCTCAGTCGAGGGATATTTAATCATCACGGCACTTCGACCGTGAGGTGAGTGACTAAATCTGTGGTAGGCTAACAGAAACCATGTTGACTGTCATGGTGGGGTGACTCAATGACATGGTTTTTACTGTAATACATGTTACACTGAGGGCTTTCACCTACATAGTTTTGACGGCTAATATCAAATTTAAGCTGTGTTGCCACTGTGAATATGTGTATCATTGTTACATACTTTCAACGGCTGTAGCCTGTGAGCAAAAATGGAGCTTCTGAAGCAGTTAGTCACGTTTTGCTAGCTGTCAACTGAAATTTCTGAACTGATGGATACAAGTAAGGTCGCAAATGTTGATATCCAGTTATGTTAAGTTTTGTCCACAGAACAACATCAGATTATCAGAGTTATAAGAGGAAGTCAGTGCAGCAGGACCTGGTGTCATCAGATGACACATTTTGGAGTTGGTCTTCAGTCAGTGACCTAGTGACTGTGTGTACTTGAGATAAATGACATCATGATGTTGAATTGCTTCCAAGGCTTAAAGTTATGAATAAAATCATGTAAAATAATTACTGTTTAATTCACTGTCAATGGAGCCACTCCAGGTGGCATCATCACTGTGTCCTGTCTACATCCTGATCAACAATAAGGTACACCAACTAAAATGTTGGTGATCCGTTGAAGAAATTATTCAATATTGATGGTTGAGAGTCAGAAAGAAATCTTAAAATAATATATGGTGTTATATAAGCACACACAAGACTTTTTGATCATTTGAATTTATTTAAGAATTGTGATTGTCCCAAAGTGGTGACACTTTCTAATTTACCTCATCTTTGCCTTTTCTGTACTGCATTTTCTTAGTAATAACTGGCTTACATATACACAAATGCCAGTATATCTGCCATTAGATAGTGATGGATCATATGCAGGCCAGGCTGATTTATGAGTCTACCTCCAGAAATAATTTCTGTTAAAGTTTGATCTTATACAACTCACCTTTTGATTTCCATTGCACAGTCAATGCAGTTACTATTGTGAATCCACTGCCCAAGTCCAGTATTGGAAGAAGTACAACTAAAAGTCTGTCATTTAAAATCTTACCTTTAAAGTACAGAAATAATAACAGTATATACAGTGTCTATATATACTATATGTTTACAGTGTCAAAATGAAAAGTACTTGGTATGCTACATTATCACAGATTATATCATCTGGTTATTGAATTGTGTTAGTAGCATTTCACTGTGGTAGTGTGTAACTTTAATTACTTTATATTTACGTAAACTGTTGGGCAGTTACATGTATGACAATATATAATTTTAAAAAATGGTTTTAGGTTATGTAGGTAAATTCTAAGTCATTTAAGTTAAGACTCCAAAATACAAATATAGAAGTGAGGTAAAAGTACCTCATAATTAAATAGCATTTAAGTACATCACTGCGGAATTTGGAAAGTTACTTTTCATTGAGGCATTTTTAGCTGAAGCATTGTCATTCTTCTTTGTCAGCAGGCTGAACAGTGTGCGGTCCCTAGCTGTGAGCTTACAGAGGACATCTAAGTCTACAGATGATGAGGAAGAGGTGAAATATGAGCCCATCAAGTTCTCCACCAGTAAAGCCAGTCACAAAACCTGGAGGGTTGAAGGCTCCATGGGGAGCCAGTATCAGCAGCCCTGGTGGAAGGTCCTCCCTATCAGCGTGTTTGGAATCGGCTTCCTCCTGTGGTGTGCCCTGAGAAAAGAGTCTGACATTGATGCAACACTGGAGGCGCATCTGTATGAGCGTTTACCAGGCTTGCTTCCAGATGAAGAGGAGAAAGATAATTCAAGTTAACAAATGTGGGACTTTGGATGTAAATATTTCAGGCTGTATTTATTGTGAAATGTGTCTGTAGTAATTTTGGCTATGGCACCAACTCATTGCTCTCACATCGCTGAAGGTGTAGTAGTGAAGCCGTCCAGTGCTACAGAAATACATGATTATTTTTTTCAGCAAAGAATGAATTATAGATTTTTTTTTCTGACCATGCTTTGCCTCAAGTTTTAGTTGAGTTTTTGTCCATAACGTGTGGAATAAAATGCCTTGACTTGAAGCACTGTACCTGGGTTTAGTCTCTATTTTTTATTGTTTGTTTTTGAGTTCCATAGTACTTTATATTTAGGGTTTTCAAAAACAGTCATCTAACAGCATATTACCATCCTCAGGCATCTGACCACATGTAATTTTAAATAAGGCGCCTCCAGATTTTATATAATCAAGTTAACAAGTCGTGGAGGAAAAAAAGATTTGGCGTTGCCATAGTGATGCCAGTTATCTCCACTTGCATCACCAACTGGGGTTACAGAGTTCATGCATTTGGCATTTACAGCAGAGGAGGCAACTATGAGGTGCCATTTCCATTATAGTTATTATAGGATCCAGTGCCTGGAGCTTGTTAACTCATTAAGGACGTATGCTGTGTTCAAGTCGAAGTCTGAGGTCCGATGTAATTTTCCATTTTAAATTCCTAACTACCAACATCGTAGTGTTGCAGATCCAAAACACTCAATTTTTGGCTGACTGCCAAAAAATTGTCTCTTTGCATACACATTACTGAGCCCTCAGCAGTTCACTTACTTAAAATAAAAATGGAGAAAACTTAATTCTCCACCTGGATGCTGCCATTGTTGGAATACATCTCATTAAGTTGGGAGAGATTTGACTTCAATGTATTTTCAGAACAGAAATCTTGAACATTTGATGAAATCTCAGCATCTGCTGCTTTAAGTATAACCACTATAAAAGTTATGAAACTACTGGTGGCATACTATCTATCTATCTCTCTCTATATATATATATATACATATACATACACACTCTTGTCATTTATCCAGAGCACCTGTAAGCAGGTATCAATGGAGTAAAAATAAAAACAATTCAGGTCAAGAATTTGAGGTAGCGGAAAGTTTATTTACAGCACAACAAGAAATCCTATGACATGCACACACAGGATTAAAAAGGTACAGATTCTAAAATAGAGTTGAACCTGAGAAAGGCAGTGGAATATTTTGTTTTTCAGCATTTACAGATATGAAGCTCTATTCTACAGTGAATAGGACAGTTGGAGAAAGTAAAAGAGTGAAATGACAAATGAAGTACAAAAACAAAATCATGCCTGAAACTACAAATGACAAATTAGGTGACACACATGCTGGTAATAGTTCAAGATTTACAAAACAAACCCCAGTCACTCCCAACCACCCCCCCACTAAAAAGATAAAAACCAAAATCGCTTATGCACGCTCTCCTCTAATTCGCCTGGCCAGCTGAATGTCCTTGGGCATGATGGTGACCCTCTTTGCGTGAATAGCGCACAGGTTGGTGTCCTCAAACAGTCCAACCAGGTATGCCTCACTGGCTTCCTACATGGGGAGAAGAAAATCAAAGTTAGCACAAATGAGTTTAAAAACAAAACAAAAAACTTCAGGCACAAACAAAGTAACCAAATATACTTAAATAAAGTTCTATACCTGCAGAGCGCCAATAGCTGCACTCTGGAAACGCAGATCTGTCTTGAAATCCTGGGCGATTTCCCTGACAAGGCGCTGGAAAGGCAGCTTCCTGATGAGCAGCTCAGTGGATTTCTGGTACCGACGGATCTCACGCAGAGCAACAGTACCAGGCCTGACAGAAAAAGAAATTGAGGGTTACTTTAATACTGTGAACGACAAATGTTCAAGGTCTCTTGAATCATCAAACGTGAATAAAAAAATGCACAATAGGCATGTACAACCCATTGAAAAACACTGAAAAACCTACTAGTTTGCTAAAAAAAAAAAAGGTATGTTTTTTTCTCTCAGCCAACATACATAGGCTGACATAAAAACCTGATCACTAAGAAGCATGTGTACCTGTATCTGTGGGGCTTCTTCACGCCACCGGTGGAGGGCGCGCTTTTCCTGGCAGCTTTGGTGGCCAGCTGCTTCCTAGGCGCCTTTCCTCCGGTGGATTTACGAGCGGTCTGCTTGGTACGAGCCATTCTTTACCTGCGAGTCTGAAAAACAAAAAGATGAGACAAAAATTAAATAAAAACGTTCCCTTCAATCATTGTCCTCGGTATAATCATCTTTACAGGCGCGAATCACCCCTTTAGTGGAGTACACAGCGAAGAGGCTTTAACGTCACCATCTCAGCTATGACCCGCCTTCTCAGTGAAAAGGAAATAAACACAATCCGCTGGTATGTTGTCCACAAATAACGTTTCTAGCGACAGACACAAACACACCTTATATTGGCGGCAACTACTCATTTGTTAGTGGGACGCTTCTTTAGAGTCAGGTAAGGGGCACCGTCTGTCGACACACCGACGGGTTTAATCTAATAAACAAGCCTACCCGAAAGCCCCGCCACCATTAAGCTACAAGGGACACACACGTTTCTAAGCTGTCGTTAGCGAGCAAATTTAAAGCTAGCATGGGACGGTTGCAAAATGGCGCCAGCTAGCCACCACAGTGGTTTACATCAACACCAGACATCGCTACCGAATAAGTCAATTTGAAACATAAAGAATAAGTGACTTAAAGCTTGAAAACACGTTTAAGCGTAATAAGCTTAGTTTAGTGGTGAGAAAAGTGTGTACGGTGGACCCCAAATGTCGCTAACAGTTAGCCAACTGGCTATAGCGCGCGCCGTTTTGTTGTCAATTAGCTGTCGATTTACATGAGTCCAAACGTATTTAAACGTGTATTCACGACCTTGAAATCAAAATAGTTTATGACTATTAACACCAAAAGAAGAGAAAATACAATACAAACAGTAACCGCTCTCACGTTACCTTTTGTGTTTATTTTCCGGGAAGACTATCTCTCCGTCCTGCGTGTCGGTCGACTGATAACCGGGGGGGGACTAGGAGGTTGTATTTATAGCCTAAGAGGAGCGTCACTCGAAGTCCCGCCCCTGAGCCTCTCGGATTGGTTCAGACTCAAGTCCCTGACGGAATGTGATTAGTGGAGGAAAAAGGCAGGATCACTGCCTCTGGATTTGAAAGAGAAGAAGTCTCTATTTTTATCGAGGTATCGACGTGTTTTTGCACTCATTCATGAATCTGGATTGCTTTCTCGTAGTTCTAACAGTTTTGGCATTCATTTTTTTTGGTTGTATATCCGGAAGATGTATCAAATGATCTACGATGCTCACCGATCAGATCCCTCGCTTTTCATTACATGGAGCGAAAGGGAACAAAGCTTCCCCACTGAACAATGGATATGCTACGTTATGTCCAGAAATAAGGTGTTTTCTTTACCTTCACCAAAACTTGGTCAGGTGATAATGGAAAGTAAATGGGTTATGGCCTGTGTCCAAAATAAGGGATATTTTGTTTGGGATTCAGATGTAATCATGCTTCCTCAGTCTGTAGCACAAGTCAGCTGTTTAACTATCCATAACATTTTATTTGGCTATAATGTGAAAATATAACAAAGAGCATTTAAAAAAATAAAGCATTGCTCCTTTTGTAATACAATGTGTGTACCTAACACAGCATGTGCATCTCTGTACTTCCAAAAATGGATGTAAAACAGTCCTGATTGTTTGAAGACCTGAGTTAGTCAAGCTTCTATTGACACAGCCTGGCTGGATCATTCTGGTTATATCTGACATTGATTTTGAGAAAGCAAAGGGGGCACCCATTGCTTTCTTAGCTCAACATCTGCTCAGGAAGCTATGCAGGTCAAGCATCAGGCAACAGGCCCAGAGCATGAACAGGCTGATCTTTTGTGTCTGTGTTAAAAGAGGAGGGTTCAACTACACAGAGAGGGCAGAGCACCCAGCTACCAACATCCTACAAACAAAAACAGCTTGTTTCACTGTTTATGACTTTCCTGTTACAAATCAGCTCTATTAGCATACAGTGATTACTGTTTTGATGACTTGCAACTTGACTTGAAAATAAATGACTTGAGACTCAACTTGCAGCTTTTATTTATCATCTACTTTTCCTGCTCAGACCTTTTTCTGTTTTTATATTTTCTTGCAAAGTTTCTTTTTCTATTTTTCCTTTCATGTTTTTGTTTTTCTGAATGTATCCATTCTCTTTTTACTTTTGATAGTTGTTTAATTGTTGTTTTTTCAGGCTGTATATTTGTATTTTCTTCAGCTATAAATTAAGACTTTTTTTTTTTTTTTTTACTTTAAAGGAGAATATGTAGTTTTGTGAAATATTTTATTTTTTTATTTTATGTTATGCCTTAACAAACAAACTGATCTTAAAGGACAACACAGTTTCATATTGTTTTACTTTGTTTATATTTGGCGGACCCTGCCACCTTTCTAGCTTATGTCACCTTACCTCATTACTGTGGTAAATATTGAGTCTGTATTTCTTCTCTAAAACTACATAGTGCCCCTTTAATTGCAAGTTAATCTTTGTTAACTTTATCCCCTCTTTTTCCCATTTTCCTTCTCATCATTTCTTTGTTTAATTTTCATATATGGAGAAATATCTATGTTTTTTTTTAAGCTTTCCATAATAAACATCGTTTTAGTTTTTTATATATATATATATATATATATATATATATATATGTATAGTCGTATTCGTGTCAATCCACACATTCAACCAATTGGGTCACGAGGCCACCACCAAGCGGAACGGTACGCGTTGGGGAAATATTACCAGACGGACCTATTATCAAGTGACGCCGGTGGTAAGTTTCTGAACACAGCACGACTTCGTGGAAACCGTGAAGAAAATATCAGTATTGGTAGAAAAATGGTGGCTCAAACCTGTTCCAGTGAGTGTGTGTGTAGCCCGGAAGCGTCGACTTAAGTAGTTCAGGCGCCTTTCAGCTGAAAACCTGCAACACTGGAAGGACCAGCATGACCGAGCAGAGGCTGCTGTCTATAGGTACATTATCACTGAATTATAACCTAAATATGTCTCCGAGCAGGGCATGCACTAGAGTGGTTTGTTATTGGACGCATTAAGGGGGAAAAAAAGAATTCATATTTTAAGTTGGAGTGGGAAATTAGCCTCCTTCACCATCTATATAAACCAAAATAAAGTTGACTCTGTAGTGGGCTTAAAGGATAAGTTCACTTAAATATATGGGTGAGCAGATGACTGAAGTTTCATTTTAGAGTGAACTTATTCTTTAAATATTTTCTCATTGATGTCAATTTATGTTATATATGTATCTGTATTCATTTAAATGTATGAATGCAATGTAAAGCCATAAGTGAGTTACCCTAATTTTCATGTGGTTGTTAATTCAACAGATATTGAACCCAGGTCAACCAGCTCCAGAGCTGAGAAGCCCCTCTGGACTCGCAGTGACAACGCCTTCAGATTTGACTTCCTCCCTGATAACTCTCCGGCACCTCAAGAGGAAACGGCTCCATCATCCGACAGGACTGAACCAGCAGCGAGCCGGATATCCTTCACAGGACAGGGCTCTGATTTTGCCTTCAACTTCCAACTTCCTCCTGTTTCACCTGTAGAAGACATGGAGACGACAGAGACTGCTCCAGCCAGCCAACAAGGCGTCCAAGAGGAAAAACCTTCCCCGCCGCAGGAGGTTAACTCTCCGCCTGAGCCATCAGCTCAGTCGAAAGCCAAAAAGAAGAAGAAATCTGGAAAGAAAAAAGGGTCCGAGGGCAACGAGTCACAGCAGAAGCCAAGTTCAGCTGAGGGGAATCAAGGAGGCGAGGAAACTGAGCTGGTCGGTTAAATTTGTATTTTAAAGTAATCATGGTGTCTTCCAGTTCGTTATGCTGATTTGAAGTCTGCATGTCTTTCAGAGTGCAGAAGAGCAGCTGAAACGACAGCTGGACTGGTGCATCGAGCAGCTGGAATCAGGACTGAAGACCCAGAAGGCTACACCGAAACAGAGTATGACTTTTACCTTGGACATCTGTTTACACTGGAAACTAAAATGATTCTTGACTCATATTTTCAGAAGTTTAGAGCTATAAATATAGGCTTGAATTCAAAATGCATGACTATTGTCTCCCCGCAGAGGAGGAAGCCTCCCGTGCCCTGAAGACTCTACGAAGCTCCAAAGCTCCTCTGGCCAAGAAGAGGCAGGTGATGAGAGCCATGACCGGAGATTACAGGAAAAAAATGGAAGAAGAGAAGAGCAAGCAGCACAAACTCATTCAGAGTGGTGAGTGTATTGAAGCAGCAGAGCTATCGGTTTTATAGGTGTGGTCAAAGTCCAGTTAATTGACAGATTTCTCCAATCCCAACAGAAATTGCATCAGCTAAGGTCAAAGAAGTGTCAGATTCTCCAAAGAAGTGTGTTTTCCACCGGAGAGCTGAAACCCAGAAAGCAGCCACTGAGAAGAACCTGCAACAAGCTGAAACCCAGGACACAGACCCACAGACATCACAGACTCAGGAGAAGTCAGCTTTTGTCTTTACCCCATCAAAGGAGGAGTTTCGCTTCAACTTTCTCTGATTTTTTACCCCTAAGACACATTTCACTGTACATTATGTTATCTGCCTGGATAATCTGGTCTGAGCTGTGTGCTGGATATTATTTGTGATGGAAACAATATAAATTGCATGAAACAAGCAGCTGCATTGGAGGTGATATTCAAAATGTTAAAATCTTTAATTTGTGACTGTTCCACATTTCTAAATAAAGATTTTTGTATTTTTGTTTGCTTTGTATTTTTTAAATGAAAGCAGAAATTGATAACACAGTAGTTCAGTAAGTAAAAACATTCTGGATTAAAGGTTGCGTGGGAATTGTTTCTGTTAATTATGACCTGCTACACATTCATTATGCTTTTAGGAGATGTCAATTCATCATAGCATTGCTTTACAGGAGTGCTTCCCATCTTTTTGGCTTGAAGGCCTCCAAAATGAAGTTACAGCCACCAGTGACCCTTCTTTACAGGTATTAATGTGGACTTGTGAGCAGTCAGACTAATGTGTGATTTCTTTATTCTCAGAATTAAAAGATTCTTGGAGGCATTAAGAGATGAAAGCGCCAAGTTTGTTCATTTTCAGGGTAATGCAAGCGAGTAAAAACAGCACTGACCAGGTCATATATGCTGCTGGGAAAAATAAGGTGCCTTTCAAACAGGAAAGGGCGGGGCATGGTTCAACACGAGCACAATTGAGTGTGACACACAAAACAAAAAAGTTTCAGCCGCTGAGAAAAAGTAACGCTAACGTGACCCGTTGACTGTAAGTTTTATAACTCTTGACACTCGGCTGCATTGTGAAATATTGGTTTGTCTAGGTGGTCATTTGGCAGTTTAATTAATTCATGTTATAGTTTATTTGGTAGGTGTGTGTTGAGAAAAAGGCTGACGTTATCTTGCCAAGCTAACGTTCAGCTAGCTAAAAAAAATCAGAGTTACGAGTTATAGTTTGTAAAGATATAAATTACAACGAGTCTTAAAGTAATAGTAAGTCTGTGGCTAGTATTACGTGGCATTATGTGTATATTTATAAAAAGCTAAACCCTAAAACTTTTAACAACTCTCACTGTCTGATATTTTTGGGGTGTTAATCCAGGTTTTTATAGTCTTGAACATTTCATCTCAATTTTGGTGCTCAGTCTCGGGGCTGTCTCTGATTTCAGGTGTGTGGAGGGGCGAGTGAAGAGGTAGAAACATGTCTGAGCTGAGCGACGAAGCCAGTGAATCGGACCAGCTGGGTGCCAGCCTCTCCCTGTGGCTGGGTAACACCCCGGTGCGACCCGAGGAGCTGAATGTCCCACTGGACCTCCACACCGCCTGCTCCATCGGACAGTACGACGTGGTGACGGAGTGCATCAAAAAGTGGGTGCCCAAATAATAATAATAATAATAACAATAACAATAATGCCACCAGACGTGTTCAGCCGTGTTCATCCATTTCACGATGTCTGTGTGTCCTTGCAGACGTGAGGTGGACCTGGATGGCAAGAACGTTGGAGGATGGACCCCACTCATGTATGCATCTTACATCGGCCACGACAACATTGCAAATCTCCTGCTTGAGGCCGGTGTGAATGTAAATGCTACCACTGCCAAAGGATTAACCCCCCTGATGCTGGCAGCAAGCTGTGGGAATGAAAGTATCGCATACTTCCTGCTACAGGTACATAACAGCTCTGTCAGACGGGACCAGTCCTCGCAATTCTGTGTTGGTGTGCTGAGAAATCTAAGCAGATGAGCAAAAGGATGGAGGTTTCTCTCTTCATGTAGTGTACTTTGTTACCAGAGTATGACAGGATTTTTATTTTTCTTACTCCCAAAGCAAGGTGCTGAGTTGGAGCAGAAGGACTCTCAAGGCTGGACTGCTCTGTTCCACTGCACCAGCACAGGCCACCAGCAGATGGTCAAGTTCCTGCTGGATAACAACGCTGATGCCAATGTCAAGTGAGCGTCTTCATTCATCCCCAAACTGCTGCAACGCTCCACTCAGACAGGGGTTTTTTATTATGTTTCCTTCTCCCACAGGGAGCCTGGGTCTGGTTTCACTCCCCTGATGGAGGCTGCTGCTTCCGGACATGAGATCATTGTTCAGAACCTGCTCGACCATGTGAGTAGGATAATCTCATAGATAGAGCTCTCTACTACTCAAAGACAGAGCCACAGCACGCTACAGTAGGCTGTGTGAGTACGTTACACAGAGAAGAGGCTCATTGTCCTGCTCGCCTTATGATCGTCACATCTGTTCTAATCATTCACAGAAAGTTAAAGTAGATGATCGCAACGCTAAAGGAGAGACTGCCCGTGCCCTCGCCATGTTGTACGGATATACAAAGATTGTCAGCCTCATTGACTCACGTTCTCCGAGGATAAAACCTGGTACTTATTTAAACAGCTTAATTTCTTGTTGTTTATTTTTCTTTTCTTCTCTGATTGCCTTTATTTTGTATGTGTTCGTTCCCCCTTGTCAGGACACTTTGAGGACCTGAGCTCCTCAGAGGACTCAGACAGCGCACCGCCGAGGATAAGGCCGAGTCGAAATCGAGCTAAAGGCGTTAGCATCCATGATGGGCCCCAGGCCATCGCCAAGTTCCGAGTAGGAGGCACCAGCAAACTGTGTGGTAGTGTCACATGAGACATCCAGTCAACCTGTATTCATAATGGTCACAAGTCAAGATTGTAGTGGTTCAAGTTGTTATATAAAAATCACACAACAAAAGGAATTGGTTAGCATTAATGCGGCCCCCTATAGTCTTGGAGCTACTTTCACATTATGGCAGTTTTAATTTTTAAAATAAACTACACCTTTAAATTTTTTGGTTTGTTAATACTGCTTTCCTTGTCACAGAGCCTCCTGCAGCGCCACCTGGCTACATGACGTTTCGTGATATTGGTGAACAGAGTGAGCGCATCTGCTGCCGTGATGTGACCTCACCCATCAACGAGCTGGACGGCCAGAGCAACAGCAGCAGAGGTGAGAGGCGAACGATTACCGGAGTTTTACAACATCTGGATTACATAATATAAATAGGCACACGTGTTTGGAAGGAATACTCTGCACTTGGCATGATCACTGATAAGACAAGTAAGCTTCTTTGACATCTGCTCAAGCAATTCATTTTATACGACACCACGCCACAGATGACAGTCCATTCTTTGACAACGACATGCCCACCATGAGGAGCAGCAGCAGCAGCAGCGAAGGCCTGCCTCAAGTGGTTGGGCTCAACTGGGAAGGCTCCGTGGAGAGTAACGAGGTGAACACGACAGATCATGAATCCATTTGTTTGGAAGTCAAACACCAGATATGATTTAGATGTCAGCGTGACACAGTTTATCTTTCTCCTGCAGGACTCTGACCAGTGTAAAAAGAGCAGCTCTCGCAGAGTCATTAAGGGCCATCACTCAAAAGGAAAGGGTCGCCATGGAAGCAACGATGTAGCTCACTCCAGTGGTACAGTGAATTGTGTGATGCGGTCACATGATGGTCTTCCATCCTCCTATACTGGTCCAAAGGCATGTCTACATTTTCTTTCGCGTATCAGTAATATGATCTGTGTTTATGTGTGGCTCAGCCCTAAAATCTTCTATTCCTGTAGGATCTGGGAGAGTTCTTGGAACAAATCGGCTTCTCTAAGTATCTCCCCTTGCTTGAGGAGCAAGACATTGACCTCCGGATATTTCTCACCCTGACCGAAAATGATCTCAAAGAAATCGGGATCACGTAAGAGGCTTCAGACTCCTGTTTCACATTTACCCCAGCACATGTGCTGTTGTTTCCTCATGGTATGAAATGTTGAATCCTTTCTTGCTCTCTAGATTGTTTGGACCCAAACGTAAGATGACCTCGGCTATTGCGAGGTGGCACAGCAGTGCTCGACCCCCTGGCGACGCCCTGGAACAGGCTTATGCTGACCAGCTCGAGGCTGAGATGCAGGAGATGGCCATTCAGCTACACAAGGTAACCACAGAGGAAGAGCTCACTGTCATGAAAATGTGACTTTTCTTGAGCAAAAATAAAAACTTTTACCCGCATTCATCCAACTCTTTCCCTACGTAGCGCTGTGAGGAGGTGGCGAGCCTGCAGAGCCAGGTGTCTCAGGAGAAGGAGCTGCGTACCGTGATGGAGGGATGTCTCATGGAGGACAAGATGGCGTGGAGGAGGGTCCATGAGGAGCTAGTGGACACCCACCGACTGGCTCAGGACATAAGCGCCACCGCGGCACAGTCCAGGGCCTGCCGCGCTGAACTGCTCTCCTGTCTAACTACTACTGAGAACAGCAGCTCTTATACAGGCACGGAAGATAAAACAGAAGGTGACAGTGGTGTTAAAGGTGAGTGGAGGTGTCCTGTGGCGGATATCACCTTTTGCAGTTTGTGATTATTAAAGATTGTCGTACTTTTTCTTGCAGCTGTGGAGGGTCTGAAACGCTCCAGTGTTGTAGAGCTACTAAAAAAGCTGGATTCTCATGAAGAAGAATCGGGTAAGATGGTGATACGCACAGTGATTAAAGTGCTTTTGTGTCGTCAGTGGAGTCTAACGCTGTCTGGTTGTTTCATCACCACAGCGGCGAATCTGCAAACCGTGCTGCAGAGTCTGAGGCGACTGAGTGCCCCCGAAAAAGTCTCAGATAGCTGGGAGCGGCCTTAATCCTTACAGGTGAGCACTTACACAAACTCACGTTGGAGGGACTGTTCTGGAAGAGCTCCACATCTGGTAAAACAAGAGAAAATAACTTTTGTTTCTTGTGTTTAAAGAGGTTTTTGCCAACATTTGGACGGAGGGTGATCTAACCACCCTGAACAATCTCACTGAAATGGGAGAAAGCCGAAGAAGTGGCTGACCCTGACCACAGCGGCTTCGGGAGCAAAGCAGCCGACCTGCTGCTGATCGACCAGAGCTCGCCAGATGTGGACAAGGCCCCGGGTGACGGCAGCTACTGCAGGGAAATGACAAACAGGCAGGAAGGGTACCTGGCCCTCACACGCTTGTGCTGGTGTTTACTGGACTCCTGTAGTTGCACAGAGAGGAGGAGGGACTGATGGTGGATCAGAGGCTGTGATACTGTGAAATGTTTCTTAAAACTGTACTCTCTTCCAATATGAAATGTGGTTTAAATTATGTTTTCATCCACTAGTTGAAGAGGTACATTTCATAAAAGTAGTTGAAGTTTAAGTAAGTAGTTTAAAGAAGTTCTGCTTTATTTGAATGAAATTATTCGTATGCTGTTTGAAAGTAACGTCCTGCTGAATGCATTTAAGAGCTTAACACGAAGAGATGTGTGAACCTGTCAGTTAATCATTTACAGCAACACGTTATGTTACAGTAGGGAAGGTCTTTTCAACCCATTTGACTGTAATGCTGTGGACATTTTATATGTAGATGCAGAGCAATAAAATAGCAATAAAATGTGAGATTTATCACATTATTAACTTTTTTAAAGCACAAATACAAGTGTTGTACTCGGTCCTGAATTAAAACCTTGTCGAATAGCATAAAAATGTAGTTCATAAAGGTGGAAGGAGATGTTTCAGTAGTGCTGCAAAATAAACAAAATAACTAGATTTCAATGTTTTAGTGTGTCTTCATATCCAAGAGGCGATCGCGGACCATTTTCTGAGACTATATTTTGGAACAGGGCATCCTGTTAAATTTTGCAAATTTATTCTTTAGACTTTCTTTTCTTTAGACTTTGTGCCAATTTGTGGTGCTGAGATGAATTCAGAATACATCACGGAGAAAAATTTTAAAAGAAATTACAATAAAACCGGAATTAATGGGATTTATGGCACTTATTGGGCTCCGAGTTAGATTTAAGCAGGTGTGTGGAATATATTACTTTAGAGTGTGTCTCATTAAACAACACTGAATATTACCCGTCTTCACTCCAGGGCTCTTAATGTATAACTCTGACGCTCAGGGTCAGGGATTCCCTTTCTCTAGATTGTTGGGAAAATCCACTATTGTGCTCGCGGCCCTGGCAGTAAATCAATGTGATGACAGTTGCTGCTCAGTGACAACCTTGGCATGGTATAGATGTTGGCTGAGATGTTGTCGCTTTGGCAGCTGATCCACATACAGCAACTTCAGGCCTGCAGGTTTTTAAACGAGTGCAGACTCCACCCTCCTCGTACATCACAGTCATGATTGACAGGACAACTGGAGGTAGATTTGTTCATGGGAAAGATGGATGAATACTTGAGATGAGTACTGCACCACTGATATGTTAAAGGAGAAGATCACACAAAAATGAAAATTCAGTCATCTACTCACCGCCCTCAACAAGTCTCCACCTCCTTCAGTTGTTTGGGAGAATGCTGCAACATGTTTTGTTCTGAGCAGCATTCAGAGTGTAAATGCCCGAATAAACACAATCAGTGTCGAGAAATGAAACCAGACTGATAAAATAATCTCCAATTCTCTGTGATGACTTAGTCATGTCATGAATGTGAGCCAGTAAAACTGACAACTGGACTGTAAAATCCTTTAACCAGTTGCCAGACGGTACTGAGTAGAAATGTTTTCTGAAAGTAACAGATCTGTTCTGTTGAGTTTTATCTGTCTCAGTTGGCTCCTGCACATATCTATTTGTGTATCTCACCAGCAGCGAGCTATACAAACTACGATAAGCAAATAGCTGTTACTCTGAGCAGCGCACATTGTGTCTAGCTGCTGGACTGGAGGCTAGAGACGTTGGCGGGTTGCCAGTTGGGATTTCTGGGCCCATGAGAGTTGAGTGCGGCTGGGAGAAAGATGAATAAGTGGTGTTCTCTCCTCTCAGTAAGGTGCCCTCGAGCAAGACTTTTTTTACCCCGACTGCTCCAGTGGGAGTGCTCAGCAGACAAGAGTAGAGGGATGGATGTCCTGGGCAGCTGCCAGGTTTGAATATATGCAGCTGAATGGATCCA
The DNA here is from genome assembly GCF_965226575.1 of Pagrus pagrus. Classification (NCBI taxonomy): domain Eukaryota; kingdom Metazoa; phylum Chordata; class Actinopteri; order Spariformes; family Sparidae; genus Pagrus; species Pagrus pagrus. The sequence continues at coordinate 15,165,066 of NC_140208.1, read as the reverse complement.
TGAAGCTCAGAGCAAGTTCAAGTGAATTCAGTGTACCGTGACTGGCTGGGCTTCCATCAGGGGTCCAAATGTGTCGCAAATTTGAACCCATTTTTGAGATTACTGGTTAAGTAAAAGGTTTAAAAATGTTTCCATTAGAGCTGCAATGATTAATTGATTAGCTATTAAATTAATCAGTTTAAGTAATTTTGAGTGGAAAAAGTCAAAATTGTGAATTGTGAATATTTTCTGGTTTCTTTACTCCTATGACAGTTAACGGACTATCTTTGTATTGTGGACAAAACAAAGACATTTGAGGACGTCATCTTTGGCCTTGGGAAGCGCTGATTGCCAATTTTCACCATTTTCCAAAATTTCAGCAATGAAAATAATCATTAGTTGCAGCTCAAGTTTGCATCCACTACTGTTATGTGATTATTTTGGAGACTGTTCATCAAGATAAGCAGCAGGTGGCGCCAATTCTCCATTCAGAAATTCCTAATACTTTCACATAAGAAGGGGGCACAACAAGATGAAATAATTAGTCAAACCTCAAACGGTGAAAAATGTAGAGACATTATGGGAATCTGACATCAGACATCAGATCTAGGTCTATTTTCCATTTCTTCAGCGGAGCAGAAGCTTCAGTTGGAGTGGAAACAGCTGATCAGTCATGTGAGTTAAATCTTCACTATTCATTCGGAAAAGGTGATCATCTTCCACTAAGCGCATTAACTCTTCTTCAAAAACAAGGCAAAAACCACCTCAAGTGAGTGTAAAAAACCCCCACCAAACTTTTCAAATGCGATACTTCAAAATGTGACCGCAAAATAAAGCTACGTATTCATCAGAAAAGTTTTACATCACAATGTAGGTGACAAAACGGACTTCACTGGTCCAGGACAAGTTCAAGTGTCAGTTCAATGTATTGCTTGAATAGTGTTATTTTTATATAAATTAATTCAACATTATCTACAGTCCTTCAAAATAAGTTCTAAGCATTATGTACAAACATTAACAATCCACTTCAGATGGGCAGACAGTTCTTCCTGCACAGCCATCAGGATTTTACTGAGGGGTTTAAAAACAATGTAAAATGCAGCAAATGTGAATTCACAAAAATATTGTTATATTATCTGGATATCTATTGTAACATCTGCTTATATACAAATCCATCAGTACAAATATGAATCCAAATGTGATTGTGTTTGCTCTTGAATGGCTGTCCAGGAGAGCACATATAAACCTCTTCCTCCGCTGACTCAAACACACACGTCGTTCTGTCCGCAGTGACAAAACGCTCCAGTCCCACGTGGCGGAACAGAGACATCCTGTTTGTCTGTGTTGTGTGTGTGTGTGTGAGAGAGAGATCCAGGCTGGTGTGAGGACCGGTTCCCACTCCTGCAGAGCACCAACTGTGTGAACGGTGTTTCTGGTGAGCTCAGGTGTACTCACACAGGTGACCGCAGCCAGCGGGACAGTGGGCGCTGCTCTTGAGCCAGTTCATAATGTGCTCCAGATGTCCACCGTGGCTGCAGCCCTGACACCACACAAACATCCCCTTCACCACATGGTGGCACACGGCACACACGCTGGCACACTGGTGGCACCTAGAGGAGAGAGACAGGGCGGTTCATGTCAGAGTTAAATTAATATTCGGTGAACTGTGAAGAGGTTGTAGTAAGACAAATTAAGAAGCAGGGAAAGGCAACTGGCGGAGACTCAAGGTAGTTACTAGTCCTGACCAAGAGACAGTACAGTACATAATCATATGTATCAGGGCTTCAGGGGGACTATTTTGCAACTAATCATTTTCAGTGGTCACACCAGTGTGCCTGAAATTGAGCAGTTTATTGTTTAAACAATGGAGGTTATTGCTATTTGTATTTGTTCTGTGATTTAAGTGAAGAAAAACATGTATTAGCACTTGTTTCCTGTTTAAAATCATTTACATAAAGGAAAAATTTACAAAAAAGGTTAAGAAATTAAATAAAAATGTGTTATTGGGTGCACCCATAATTAGTTGTGCTGGTGCTCCCAAATAAACCAGTGCAGCCACTGTAAAAAGTTAGTCTGGAGCTCTGTGTATATAAAAATTAAATGCGGTTGCAGTGTTCACACCTGTCACAAATCCAGCCCTTGTTGCTCATTGGTCGCTTGCAGTTGCTGCAGTTGATGTGCAGCGTTGTGGATGTCTGGTTCAGGCAGGTGATGGCGCTGCATGTGCTCAATTTGATGACCTCGTTGGACACGTTCCACAACTCGAACCGCTGCAGCAGGTCTATGTAGGACATGTACCAGTGCTCCTGAAATGGAAACAAAACTTGCTCAGGGTTTTTTACTACTGCTCTGCTAAGGTCTTCCAGACTGCAATATAGTAAGTACATTTAAAGATTTGGGTGTTTTGGCAGTGGACAGGTGAGCTATTAACAACTCCAGTCACACATAAGGCCTTAGGAATCCCTTAACTTTGCACAGACAAATTCATCATGTAGATATAAAGATATAAATTCCAGCCAATACATTAAACCTAATAATACATAACAAGATACATGTTCAGGGTACTATTCTCCTTTATCTATCAGAAAGAAGAACATTTGAAGAAAGCCTTAAACTTAAATTTAAGACATTTCATGAATTTTTTAAGGACTGGCAGACACCCTGCACTGTTTCCTATCTGACCTGAGTGAGGTCATCGATCTCTTTACGAATCCGGTCCCCCAAGACGATGAGCACAGACACCGCCATCTGCACGTCGCCCTGCTCGGCGTAGTAGCTCAGCATCTCCCGCACAATGGGACAGAAGAAGCTGGCAGGTAGATGTGGGCTGTACAGCGGCTGGGAAATGGAGATGAGCGAGAAGGACTCGATGGGCGTCAGACAGGTGACTTCTGCCTCGTTGCCGCTGACGTGTGGGGAGTCAGCCTTGTCCTGCTGAAGGTGCTCCGGAGCGGACGGGTTATCCATGATCTCGTGACGCAGCTGGAAGGCCTCCTGGGGAAGTGTGTACTCCTGCTCCTCTGTGGCGACAAAAGGAGCAGAGATAATATTAGATAAAGAGCGCTGAGCATGGAGGAAGTTATAAATAGCAGTTCCTGAGGTAAGCAACACTTTGATTTCTGCAGAGATGGGACTGTGACTGACCTGTTTGGTTATCATGCTCCATAGAGTAGAGGTCATCGTCATCTAACTCCGCATCGCCAAACATATACTCGGCCTGGCCCTCGCTGCCTTCTGTCTCCTCATTTTCTAAAGGGAAATTAAATGAATGAATATTTATACAGGCCTTGAATATTATACACAGAACATACGGACAACCAGATTGGCTTCTCCGAGTTTTGATGGCCACTCTCACCTTCATTATTATTGCTGATGTGCGAGTTTCCCGGCTCCAGGTGGATGTTGTCCTGCCTGCTCTCACCTTTACTGCGCTCCAGTCTGCTCTCTGTGCCCATCCCTGAACCCATTTCCTTCATGCTGAAACTGAAAGCATAATGTGCATCTGCATTAGACGATAGTCTGTAAATGACTGGCAACGATGTCTTGTAATGGAACACTAAAAGGCTCATTTACCTGTTCATTAGAGGCAAGGTGCCCAGTTTACTGAGGTTGTGGTTTGGACCGGGAGTTGTGAGGTTTGCCGGGTCGGAGAACATGATTCTCAACATGGTCCATGTTGTGGAAACCTTTTGATTTAAGAGAAAAGACAAAAACAAACAATTACCTTAGAAACAATCTAATATTGACTTGAAATTGATGACTTATATTAATAGATCATAAAAAATTATTTGTAGTTGCATCCCAAGGCAGTTAATTACTTTACTGAGAGACTAATTAGTAATTTATTTATTTAAAAAAGTATCAAGTATTGTGTAATTTATTATTGTTTTAAAGTTATAATTTTTTTTTTTAATTTTAAATCACAATTGCATTGATTTTTGCAGTTGTTATACATTGTTTGTGTGTTGTTCATGGACTACAATGAAACATGATCACATTTACTGTTAGGACTTGGATTATTGTTGTTTTTGTCTATCTGATGTGTTTTTAATGCGTCTGTATGGTCTCTGCTGTACCACAAATTGCCTCAGAGGACATAAAAGTTTTTCTCAGTCTAAATCTAATATGTAACATTTCTGCATTACAATATCAAAAAACGACTAAACCTTTGTGATGTATTTTGTTGTGTACTTATATTGTCCCAAATGTTTCGAACAATGTTCAAATCCAGGGAAATCCTTAATTTTAATTAACAGTGCGTTTCATTTGTTCAGTGTCACTATAACTTCTGGTAGAGAGTCAGGGAGTGAAGTAGGCGAACAAGACTAGACGTAACTTGAAGAGTCACATCAGATAGATTTTCATCAGTAATGCTACTTGTTTTTCGTAATGAAGTTCCCATTATCCCATGCAACTTATATCTTTTGTTTAGTTAAAGAGGTTTCTCTTAATGTTGTAGAAAATGACATGCTGTTCTTTTTAAACTGACAACAGCCTAACTGGATTACCGGTTTCTTGGAAACAAACAAACAAATAAATAAACATAAAGTGGATATTTGTGCCTGTGTTGATCTGTCTGACCTGAGGTCTTTTGAGCTCCCGCGCCACCTTGGCATTGTGATCACACAGCTCAGCAAACGGCTTCCCACTGAGGAGGTAGAGTTGTGCTGTCTTGACAAACCAGTCCATGCGGTTACTGTCCAAGTCCGTCTCAAAGACGCTAAGAGCGCTGGACACATGGGCAAACTGTTCTGTCTGGTCGGGCTTCTTGAAGAAAAAGATGGGGTAGCGGCGGTCGCCTCCAGGGTAAGGCTTTCTGTTGGCGTCGCTGCTGATCAGACTCTCCTTGGCTGCAAATGCCAAGTCACCGAACAGTCCGAAGCACAGACCCTCGGGGTTGGCCTTGTTCACAGGACGAGTAGCGTCCTTGAACATGTGCTGGTAGAGTGTGCTGTCCTTAGAGCCAGAGAGCAGGAAGTGAGGGTCGTGCTGGTGACGCCACACAATACCAGTGGTCACGTCTTTGTGTTCCTCAAAGGTGGCAAAGGGAATGAAAGGTCTGCGGACATCCCACACATAGATGTTGTGATCCACCATCATGGAACAGGTGGCTAGATGAAACTTCCTCTCAGGCCGCCACTTGACGCGTGCCACTGAGGCAATCGTCTGGACACAATAGATCTCTTTGGCCCGGTTAGTGGTCATGTCCCACACCTTCACCATCTTGTCTCTGCCTCCAGTGGCCAGCCATCCCCTGAAATGGAAAGAAAAGGAGAAATCTGAGAATAAAAACCCACAACTAAAACACTACTAATTGCAAGTGACAGAGACACTATGGCCCAAGATACCTTAAGAAACAACTTCTCAGTTGTGTTGTGGTGCAAAGTAATTTCCTTTTACCTGTCATCAGGGTGCCAGTCACAGCAGAACACGGGACCAGTGTGGGCAGTGAACATGCGCTCGTATCGGTCCGGACGCCTGATGTCCCACAGTTGGACGTTGCCATTCTCAAAGGATGCAGCAAATGTGAAATAATCTTTCATGCTGAACTGGACGTCCCTTACACTCTCTGACTGACCTGGAAGAAACGGGGTCGAAGCAAACAAAATCACATCACACAACATTATTTCAACTCTTGCATAATTTTCGTGTTTAATGTTGAAGCACAGTGAATGCATGGAGTCAAAGTATCCATTAAAAATCTCAGAAATTGTATTTCACTGGGTAATATATTATTTCCCACATATGCTCATCACACAATATTCTACCTGAGAAAGTGCTGACAGACTCCTTTTTGCGCAAGTCGAAGCACTTCATGAATCCGTCCTGCGAACCACTTAGCAGCATGTAAACCTCTGTTGGGTGGAAGCACACCTTGTTCACGGTGCGTTTGTGCTCAGTGAACAGCTGGTCCTGCTTGTTACGGGAGGGTTTTCCCAGGTTCCAGGTGACCACCGCCCCATTGGTTGCAGCCGTGGCCAGCAGGTTCTCCTCCATCTGGTGCCACATAACATCTGCACAGCTGAAGTTGAGAGAGGGTTTGCGGCCGACGCGTAGATTCAGCTTCTCCACGAATTGCTCCTCCTCCAGTGCGTAGATCTTGAAGATGTTGCGGCCGGCCACCACCACCTGCGTGGCGTCACGGCACACGCTGATGGCGTTGGCAGGCGCGTCCAAGTGGCAGAACATTGTTCGGCCACTGACGGCACTGCTGCTGAGGGCTGTGGTAACCCGTGACATCTTCTCCATGTTCCTGAGGGGCACAAAAATTGTCATTACTTGAGCTCAGAGACAATAAAAGTGAGAAGATTAATCAAGTGAACTGTAAATTCATTTGCTTCTTTTACAGCGCTGCTATAAAAGGTGTATGAGCAACATTTAAAATGATTTAAAGGCAGTTCATCAATTCACCACAGGGTGGCACTCAAGCTAAATAAGATGTTAGATTAATGCAGTACTTGGTGTGGGGCACAGGAGAGGAGGCAGTGTGTTACAAACACACTAGTGCACAGTATCATTTGTATTTTAACATTTTAGATAATGAAATAGCCACAGTACTTACTTGGTGAAGAAGCACGTGCCTTGTCAATGTCTGCAGCAGCACAGAGTCCTCTTCATGTGCTCCCATGTGAGCCAACTTGCTAATGAGAGGGATTGGTATGAGAGCAACACAGAGCATGAGTTTATAGTTAGTACATATATAATATTTCTACCATTAGATTTTTCAACTATTTATCATTTAAAGTTTTACATATGTTATACATCCATTCTGTTTGTTTACCTCTGTCTTGTTTGTCTACCTCGTTTGGTCTGTGTTACTCACCTTCTACCTCGTGCTAGTTATTGATTAATAACTAAGTGTGCTCACGTGAAGATATGATGATGCAGTGAGAGACAAAACAGGTTGAAGGAACCTGCTAACCCAAGTAACACTACAAAGACTGACCAACAACACTACTAAACATTACCTGATACCATAACCTTGGTTTCGTGCTGCTGTGGTTCGCTTCACTCCACAACAGGGATAAATTATAGCTGTGTATCTGTCAGTGTCTCCACTGAGCTCAGCTGTCTGCTGCTGCTACAACCAGCTAAACTCTCCCTACAGGGTGATTGTACTACAAACATGACAGGAATGTGATGCTAATGCTAGCTGGCTAACCTAGCTACCGAGCACTTTTGCAAAGACGAAACGTGCACCACTCAAGCTTTACAAGTATGTTAAACATTTAGAGAAATATGAAAAAAAAAATATTCTACTTGAATAACTGTCTATGTGAAGTCAATCATAAAATATTTCAGGGGACAAACCTTCTGAAACTGTTGCTCACTGCTTGCGGTACCGGAAGTAGTATGTTGCTCTATCACCTCGCGGGAATTCTGTCTGTCATACCGGAAGTATCGTCACACGACTGCAATACTTTCAGTGTATGAGTCATTTTCAGCTTCTTGGCGGTTTAACTTCGTTTTAGGTGTCCTTCAAACGAAGGTGGGTGCTGTATTTGTTGGATTAATGCGGTGGGGAAACAATAAAGCGCAGTGCGGTTCGTGTAAAATGGAGGCTCTGCACACTTTGTTTTGTCTGTTTGCAGGTGATGCTGTGAGCTCTCTGCTGCCATGAGTGCTCTGTTTGCCTGTGAGGATCCAGCCACATGGAGGGGTGTGTATGAGAAGTACTGGGATGTAGTGGAGGCCAAGGCCAAAGGCAAGAAACCTGGAAAGCTGCTGAACCTTGACAAGTGGTAAATCCCCTTTTCCTTACGGCAACAGTTGAAAAAAATCACACTCAACTTCACTGAGTTAAGGACAGATGTAGACACTGTAGTAAATCTGTTTTATCTGCTGGATTCTTACAATAAAACTCTTACTCTTGATCTTAGCATCAAAGGTCATGCTTGACATTGGAGATAGTAGTTTCACAAAGCAACCCCAACTCTGTAGTAAAAGTATAAAGGTATTGGCATTAGAATATTGTGTATCATATTATGGGGTTAAAATTACTGATGCATAAGGTGTTCATCACCATAATGTTGAAGTTTATTTTCTGGAAAGCTTGTAGGAATTTCACTTGGATCAATAAAGTTTAATCTTTAAAACCTCAAAATTGAATTCAAGTACAGCGCTTGAGTAAATTAACTAAGTCACTTTCCTCCGCTGAGCTTCACTCAAAAGGTTGAATTATTTAGATGCCACACATTTCTCATCTATGTTTCAGTTGAAAGATCTTGAAAAAGCCAGTGGGTGGATGTTGAATTTCGGATTGTTTTGTCAAATATCCTATTTTTACAGTTACAATAGGTTCATAGCACATCTTTTTTTCATGAATGCAAATATAAAACAATGTGTATATGGCTATAATTATCATATAAAGTGTGGTGCATGAATTGAGAGTGCATGATTTAACATAACGGATCCTGATCTGTGTGTATCTGTGCTCAGGTACCAAGAGGAGCTGCCCACACTCATTTCAAGTCGACCTGACAAACATGTCACTCAGTCAGAGCTGGTCAAACTGATGGAGTGGAAGCTCACTGTAAGTACTCTCAAGGAAATTTAACGCACTCAAACAAAAGATGTCACTGCACACTGCTTCAGTAAATACTCCTCCTTACATATAGTAGAGCTACAAAGAGGCATAAAAGAGGTGCGTCAGCCGTGTCCTTGAGTGGCCCCGTGTGCTTTTCTGCAGAGAGGGAAGTTCAGGCCGAGGCTGCAGCAGCTGGCGGCTTCCAACAGCGAGGAAACTGTGGAGAAATGCTCCAGAAAGGCCTTCAGCCTCCTGCCTGATGTGAAGGCAGCGATCGCAGAGCTCAGCTCCCTGAAAGGAGTCGGCCCAGCCACCGCTTCAGGTTAGCACACGATCAGCATATAGCTAAAAAGATCAAAGCTTAAGAATCCATACTGATAAAACATCTCTGTGATCCTCTTAAAGCACACAGTGATTACCTTCTCAGTAAGTGTACAGGTCTGAGCGGCTGGGACCCCCCGCTCTCTGTTTAAATACTTTGTATTCATGTCGACATTCGTCTTGGCTTGGGGCTGACTGTTCATTTTATTCCAGCTGTGTTGGCGGCAGGAGCTCCAGAACAGACTGCATTCATGTCTGATGAAGCCATGGAGAGTGTACCGGGACTGAAGCCCATCCAGTACACAGCCAAGCACTACGCTCTGTACCTGGGCAAAATGGTTGAGAGGACTGAAAAACTAAACAAAGGTGAGGTCATTACAGGAATATACTGGAAGATTTCATGTTTTATTGTCTGACAACATTGGGTTAAAGGCTTTTTGATGTGGCTTTTCAACCCTCATCAATCACTGTTGAAACACATTTTCTGGTATTTTTCAGTCAAATCAAAACTGCTATTGTTCTGATAATTGTTCTCCCCGGTCGTCCTCAGTGGATCCCCAGCAGGACTGGACTCCCCACAGGCTGGAGCTGTGCCTGTGGGCAATGACCGTAGCCGAACAGCAGAAGCTCCCACTTCTAAAGGACGTGAGGGCCGGCAGTGTGGCAGAGAAGTGCTCAGACGCTGATACTGACCTGAGACCAGCAAAGAAGCTCAAAACAAGATAAAAATTACAACTATTGCACCATATTTTTTATATTAAACTTAATGTTTGTCTGTTGTTTTGTTATATTTTTCCAAAAATAATAAAGCATTTATATCCTATAGAGAACATTGAGTGTTTTTCTGGAGAACATATTTTCAAGATCAGTTTTGCTTTACATGTCTGAGTATGTAATGATCTAATGAGACATTTGTTAACACTTTATAATAGCCATCATTAATAAATTGTATATTTATAGTTAATTAAACATCGGTTATTACTTTTTTTGACTTAACAATTAAATGCTTTATCAACAATTTATTAAGCAGCTGTTTATTGTAAGGTTGAAACTTTTTTTTACAATACTTTACAATAGATTGAACTGTTTAGAAAGCATTTTGCTGTTAACATAATTATTAAATAAAGTTTAATTATCTGTAAATTTGCCATCTTTTGATGATGGTTATTATAAAGTGTTACCAAACAATTTATGTACTTCAGCAGTGATGATAACAATTAGGGCTGCGACTAACAATTATTGTCATTATCAATCAATTTGATTATTCACTTGATTAATCATACAGCCTTTAACACGTTAGCAAACAGTGAAAAATGCCCATTAATCTCAGAGAACAAGAGGAAAAAAACCTTAAAGGAGACATATTATGCTCATTTTCAGGTTCATAATTGTATTTTGGTTTACTATTAGTATAGGGTTGTGCTGCAGCTCTGTATTCCCCCTCTGTCTGAAACACTGCTATAGCTCCTGTCTCTTTAAGGCCCCCCTCCTGAATACCTAGTCTGCTCTGATTGGTCAGCTCAAACATGCCTGAGCCAGGACCACTCTGTTGTGTTTTCAGCTCCAGTTAGCTTCACTTCTAGCATAAATCATGATAATGGGCAACACGGTGACATAGTGTGATGGCAATAAGTCACAGAATTAAAGGCGGGACCACTGACGAGGCGTTTCTGAGCACTTCAGGAGCAGTGTTTTCTGTGGGAGAGAGGAGCTCTCATTGTCACGGACTTTCGGCTTTTTGATTTTCAAGATCTTTTACATGCACAAGAATCATACAAAACACTGAAGGAAAGGGGAAAAAAATGAACAAGCACAATAAGTCTCCTTTAAACAAAATGTTTTAAGCTTCAACACACAAAGCAGCAGTAGAATGTTGCCACAGTATTGTTCTTTATTTATATTGTTTCTAAATTAAAGCAAAGTACATTGAACAGTACAAAATAAAACAAAATATATTCATATATATACAATATAAAATGGTTCCGTTTAGAACATTTAAAAAGTACAATAGATTGTGAAATAATTAATGAGGACTTTGATATAAATTATCCATTTGTAAATTTAGTTTTCCTTTAGTTTCCTCATGACCGAGAGAAAAATAGCTTCTTCTGCTTTTTCTGTTTGTAAACGCTGTTGTTGGCACAACCTCTTGTCTGGTCTGAGAGATTGAACCTCGTAAGCTTGGCACCATTTTGATCGATACAAGTAAGCAGCTCAGGAAAAACTACCACAGCAGCACAGATATGACTTTTTTTATTCTCAACCGCTGGAGGGAAACCATCTGTGATATTTGCATGACCTCGAGTGGCTCAGGCAGGATTTGTGAACACGAGAAGAATCTGCGCCAGAGCTAGAAACTGGGGAGCCGAGACTTTATCAATGTTCTCTGTTTCAAACCAGAAAATATACCCTCATCTCCAGAGAGCAACCCTGAATACTGTCACAAACTCTTTTACGCTTGTTTCTTCAAACACCAGTGTTCACTATCCACTTGAGTCCAGATCGCTCCTCATTTAAAGTTGAATACTGTTGACTTGATAGCTAAAGCGTGATTGATAGCTGCATAAATTGTTGACCTTTGACAATCTGCAAGCATTGGGATTCACAGATGCACGTTTAGTCTGCAGTGCAGTTTTGTGTCCCAGACAGTTTTACTGACTAATTAACACAAATGTTCAATCAGACTTTGTTTTAAACATTTTAACACATCAGTATCTGGGATAATGTGGGAACTAAAGCCAAATATCTGCAACTTTTGGGGCCTTAGAACCACATAAACCAGCATTTCAGGGTTCAACATCTTTAGTAAAACATTACAAGTCTAAATGTATGCACTGATGAGCATCCAATGACTGTTGTTCTGTCCATCTCTGGAGCTACAGTAGCCTGCTTTAGCTGCACAGTCCTGCAGTGAGTTCACATATATGTATATCTAAGTAGCAATAAACACTAAGAAAAGGCAACCTGGCCGGCTTGTTGGCAAGCAGCAGTTCAGAGCAGCTACTGGATATATTAACAACTTGAGTTGCTTGCACTGCGACGTCTTTCTCTAATGGATCCTGTGGAATGAACCATACAGCTAAGAGCGAAGCAGCCTCTCTGCCTGGTGCTCAGTCTTATATACTATAACAAGGCATTGGGCATAACAGCACAATGGATTGGCATCGGGAGGTAAAAAAGCTTCAAAGAATGTTTATGGCAGTAGAGAATATGGCACGCCAACATGTCAGTCAATGACAGAACAACTAAAACAATATGATGAAATCAGCAAGTCAAATGTTGGCAATGTACATTTCTGCAAACCATGGATATGTTAAGTTTGTACGCTTCATGCCTATCGTATCACCAGATTACGTGTGTGAGCTGACTTGTGTCAGGAGAAGGAGGGGATTGTAGTTGCGTGGCAGCTAGGCGAGAGACCACTGTCGTCTGTTTGAGACAATTTTTTGACGAGGCGTTGAGGCAATCTGCCGCTGAAAACTGGGTATTTCCTGCTGCGCTCGTGGCAGTTGAACCAGGAAAGCCAAAAACATTTTCCAAACTATGGCCAAGTGTTTTTTGCACCTAAACCTAACAAGAACATAAGCACAGCAATACTGCACAACATGAAATTGAAAACCGATAAAGAAACGTAGAGTATCAACATGTCTGTGGTTTGCAGAAATAAATTGCCAACATCTATTCTGGCGATTGGGTGGGACGAAATACAGGAAACAGGAAATAAGAGACAGCAGGGAAATGTCAAGTATGCTGCATTTTTGTATCAGACGAGCATTGAAATCAACAGTACTTCGGTAGCAAACACATCAACGAGGGTCCAAGTATAAATGAGACTTTCGAATACGAGTGTTATTGATAGTCCCACCATCCTTATACTGTTGAAAACAAATATGTCACTCCAAGACGGCAATTAAATTAACATCATGCAGCCTGTCAGATCCAGTTATTGAGGAAAGATATCCTGTTTACGGCCTATAGCTTCGGGCTCTACTGTATCCCTGCAACAACCATGCATCATCCTGACACCGGGGGTGTTGTGACATGAGTGTGACAGGACGTGAAAGCATGAACGCTGCCGCTTTACAGCCCAGCTCCATCCCTCACAAACCAATACCGTCACATGCCGTCAGCCAGAGGATGAGAGTGAGGCCTCCATCGCTCCTCTCCTTTAAGACGAGCTGCTGTGCGAGTGCAGGAGATGCTTTTTATCAGGAGGTGTGATGGCGCTGTGGTCGGCTCAGGCTCAGGGGCAGGAGATTTGGCTTACAGAGGAGTAATAAACTACTCTCGGAAACTTTCCCTCCACCTGGTTGTTTAAGATACTTCTCATTTTCTCTGGCTTTTTTCAGAGGAGACTTGTATAATATACACTGGACATTTCACTCTGTATGAGAGGTACTTAAGCGAGTATCATTTTTTTTGTGTTTTCAGGGGCGTAAAGAACTCACAAGCTTTCGATTTTAGTCCTGCATGTACTTCCAGGAGTGGTAATATTCACAGTTAACGTGTTCTACAAAAACATAGCCATTTACTAGCCCTTTTTACAACCCGTCTGGGTTCCTATGAATCTTAAAGTAAAAGAGGCACATTAACCTCCTTTCAGGCATCATCTTTATCTTCATTATAGGCTAACAGGGTATGTATGCATTATTCAGTGATGTATCTTTGCTATCCCAAGCAATAATATTTCCTAGTATACACAAGAGTTCCCATCAGAGATCCATTACGACCAAAGAATTGGCTGATCTTCTCTTTTTTTTCTTTATGCGATCTGAAAATGGCTTATTCTGGCTATTTTGTATAGATTCCCTCATTTAACACAGAGTCTTCTGTTACTACTGACAGTTTCATGTGGAAGCAAATGCTGAGGACTGTATTTATAACCAACTATCAAAATTGGCAAATGCATAAAAAAAAATTTCCCAGGCAGCCAGCGGACATTCAAATGAATTATTGATTGAATGACTGAAAAATGGAACGTAGCACGAGTAAATGTAATTGCTATCCTCGCCTCAGCTTTCCAAAAAAGCTTGAACCACTCTGCCGATAATATATGACAGAAGTCCTGTCTGCAATTTGTTTTTTCGCAGAAGAACTGCGGCGAGGCGTCTGCGCACTGCAGGAGGCAGTTTGGAGATGTGGGCACTTGCAAAAATGAAGCGGCATCTACTACAAACAAGCTGGGAAAATGAGTCTAGCTACATGGGAGTTTCACAGGCTTGTACTTGCACAGTTTGTCTTCTTTCATCGCTTGTTAAATATTCACAATGCAAAAATGAAGTCTGATCACACACGCCAAAAATGAAGTTTCTCTGAAGCTACCAACCAGCAGGTTTCAAACCAATTAAAACCTTTTTTTTCTTCTGCTTTTGCCCTCTCGAATTAGTTCTTTCTATGGCTTATTTTGTAAAGCACTAAAGATTTATAAAACCAAGTGAGCTCGAGTTGTCGGTGGTCATCTAAAAAAAAAACTAGGGGATTCTGCCTCATAGACTATTTTTCAGAGGATCAAAGCCATACAGGAGTTATCAGAAGAACAACAATCATAGCATTCATTTTGCACCATTTGAAATTTTTCTCTTTTCCCCTTCAAAGAGGAAAAAAATACAAATAAATATACTCTTGGTTATGAACATACAATATACACATCCACTATCAAATGAAAAACGGGGACAACTTAATAACACTCTTTTTTTTTCTTTATAGGTACATTCCTTTACAAAAGTATACAGTCCCTAAGAATGAGAAACTGAGGTATAGACTGGGCCTGACAGACCCCAATGCCCTCTGGGACACGAAGGTCAGAGGTCAGGTGATGACACATCCGCGCCCTCCCCAGTTCAGTCTGTCAGAGCGAGAACAGGCAGAGGCCAGTGTGTGTGTGTGTGTGAGAGTGTGTGTGAGAGTGTGTGTGAGAGTGTGTGTATGTGCGTGTGTGTTCTTCTCTTCGGTTTGTCCACGTTGACCTACAGAATGAGGCAGTGGCTGCTCTCAAAGACAAAGAGGAGAAATGTGTGTGTGTGTGTGTTGCGTGTTTGTGTGTATCCTTGTCTCGCCGAGAGCCATAGAGCATGACATGGCATATTTTACACGGTGCGCCTAGCAAGTTGGTGGTTAGCGTTTGACACAGCAATAGGAGGAGTTCGCTGGATGAAGTGATGACCATCCAGGAAACTTCAGCATTTTTCTCACGAACTTCTTTTTCTTTTCCCTCCTGTCACGCGGTCACTTTCATTTCCTGTCTTCACGTCTTGTCCATGTTGTGTGAACTATGTTTCTCCACAGTGTAGGTTTAATGTCATGGAAATAATACAGAAAAAAATGATTGCATCTAACTTTTACATGAAGTGAAAATGACAGTGATGCCTCCACCTTAATGTACTCCTGAAGGATGACAGAATCCACATAAAATATGCCTTCCTCTTCCTCCATTTTTCCTGCTACTGCTCTGAGAAAGGGTCTCTAATTCCACTTGTCCTTTGTACAATTTTAACTGACAACTTAACCACTTAGCGGCTCAATTTGAAGAAAACATTTTGTTTTTTTTTACATTTTTTTATAGCAATTTTGCAAAAGGTCACATTGATCCTGTGAGTTGTGAGTGAGCAGGGCTGTGAAATCAAAAATTCAGATTTCAGTGGTGCTTTTCTTTGAATATGATTTGTGGCACAGTGAGGACTCAGATTCAGGCTTCTACTCTGCTCAAGTGCCTTTAAGCAAAACACTGAGACCCTCTTAGTTTAAGGGGTGCTGACGCAGCTAATCCTGACCTCTGAACTTAAAGAAAGTTCTCGTTTTTCCAGCGTTGTTGCCGCTGCAGTACACACTCCTACTATCTTTCCCTTTAATTCCCTTTCACCAGAGGCACTGGTGATGATCAAGTAAGACTCTTCTTACTTGAGGTCTTGACAAATATGGACGATGCACTCAAAACAAACGACTGATGAAACGGCTCTTCAAAAAGCTTCCGAAATAAAGGAGCACAACGGCTAAATGCTCACTGAAAGGTTAGTGCTGGTAATGTGGATGAAATTTCAACGTATAGTATATATAAAAAGATATAATGCTCCTCAAAATGTATCTGAGGAACTTTCACTTGTACTTGTTGCTACTGTAATCCCTCTTTAATAAAAGAGACATATTTTCTTTGATTTGCAAAGTATCTGTAAAAAAGGATTCTTGGTCGATTTTTAGTTTTGAATGATTTCATATCATTTCATTTGGGTCTAACTTGAGAGGAAATGGGAAAGTTAACTATAATCAAAGGGGACTCTTTGTTTGGATCAGGGTTGGAGTCAGTGTGTAAATGGAGGAGGGCCTGTGGGGTGGGGGTTGGGGGGTTGGGGGGGCCTTCATCAGGGAGTAGGTGGTATCTGCACGCCCAGCAGCTCATATGCAAAGATGTTCCAGAAGATGGCGAAGAGGAGAAAGGTGATGAAGGAGAAGACGATGACCCACCAGGAGCACTGTTTCTGCAGACTCTCCTCGTAGCTGCGCAGAATCAGCAGCCCCATGCTGATACCGACCACGGCTCCCGACAGGTGTGCCATGAAGCTGGGCTGGGGCCCCGAGGAGGGCAGCGGCGGTGAGAAGCGGAGCCAGACTGCACGACCCACCTCCGAACTCACTGTGGAGGACAGAGGAGAGACACGATCAACGCGGAGGAATCTCTGCAGCATCTGCTCCTGACTGGACTGTGAGGAAAAAGAATTGTTCAACATTTTGAGAAATTTGCTTATTTGCTTTCTGGCAGAGAGTTAAATGACAAGATTGATGCCGCTGTCTCCACCATAAATATGCAAGCTGCAGCCAGCAGATAGTTAGCTCAGCAAAAGGCATGGAAACAGCAAAGGTAACAAAATGTGACTACCAGGATCCTTAAAGCTCTCAAATGAACACCTTACATCTTATTTGCTTAATCCTACAAAAAGCTAATTGTAAAAGCAACAATTGGATGTTTTGCGGGGGCCTTTATGTGACCATCTCCTGGCTGGGACCATTAACTTCCTGAAATCACCACTTGTTGCCTGGCAACTGCTCAGAGCCAAGATATAGTCCAACACATAAGCCCCCGACTATAGTGAACTGTCTTTTTGACTTGTCAGTCTTTGTACAGAATAAACAAATGAGATATGAACTTTAGAGCTGCTGGTTGGCAGACTTGTCTCCTTCGCCATCTTACTCTCCAACACAAAGTAAAATAAAGAAACATCAGTAGAGGTGAAATCATAACGAGCTGACTGGCCTGATTGGCTGACTGGTGATTAGATGAGGTATTCGTGCTGGCCACGCTGCTCCTTTTTAAGTATATGATCAATTTTAATTTAAGTGTTTGAATCTAAATAAATACATTTAATCAATTTGGGTGTTAAAATGATAAATGCCATGTTACCTGGTTCCACTGGTCTGCAACTGTTAACACATTCTCATTTATAATCACAACATTTTCCATAATCCTCATAAGAACAGAAGTATTAGCATAACTCACTTTTCCCACATATAAAGAAAAGGGGCTCCTACTACACTTGACTTTGTGCCAATGCCTAAAGATGAGTTATACAGTGTGTTGTAGTAAAGTATTTTATCAAAGTCTGCTTCTGCTGGCAAAGAAAGGTCACTGGAGGATTTTAATGGCTCTTTATTCCAAAAATTACTTCCAAATGTTATTTGCTGTTGGTTGTTGCTGCGCTGCCAAAGCTGAATAAATACTCTATAAAACCAGAGCAAATATTAATTCAGTCTTCACAGTATCTCTCACAAACAATGTGTCACGTTTTATTTTGAAAGGCTGTATTCCCTGTTTGTAAAACACTGAGGAGAAATATCACATCCCGGCAGAGACTCGGCGCTCTCTCAGTTCGGGGGCGGCAGGCTCGGGACAGATGGAGGGAACATATTGCTCACTAATGAAAGTCACAGTGTAACGGCCCTCGTGTGGAGAAAAAGGACAAGTAGTATGACTCAAAAGCTTTGGAAACAAAGCAACATGTCCAATCACAGAGCCTCTCACTCTCTCAATTAGCAAAAATAGCTTCAGGAGGAAGTCTGACACTCAGCTTTAAGAGGTTTTTAGACCCTCACTTAGATGATGCACTATGGCTGCGTTCCAGTACTCATACAGCACTACACAGCCAACACATATAACACTGACAGATGAAAGCTTATTAAAGCTGTATTCCAAATCACCTGCTTTTTCTTTTGACTCCAAATTTCGTCCAATGGACTGTGATGGATGTAAGAGCAAGAGGGTCAAAGGTCAAGGTGCAATGGTCAGACAAAGTAGTGTGTACAGCAAGTAGTTCGACCAAGCACTCCGATTGGTCAACTAGAAATTTAGATGCCCAAATCGGCATGACAGCACACCTTACTCAAATACTACGCCATCATTTCCATGGCAACATTGTAAATTGCCAGAGCTGGAGCAAAAGCCAGTATTGTTATTGTCACAGCAGGGTGTGATTTGTGAAAGAATCTGGGAGAGAGATGTTTTGAAACATTTCTACTCGTGAAAATAAATCACAGACCACAGCGGGCCTAGGACCTTCTGTTTGGCTATTTCTGACAGCTGTTAAATTAAAATTAATTGAATAATGATGAACTTTAATGAAACAATTTTGTACCTTAAACTTAACCAGTGCATTTGCGAAGTTCTCCAACGTACTTATAGAAGTGATGTATTTTTTATGAAATCAGCTTTCTTCAATGAACATAATTTATGGTGCGGTTTGATTGCTGCTAGGCTGCCCTACAAATACAAGTTAATACAAGTGTGTGCCTCTCGTGTGCGCAGCAAGCTGGAGAGCAAACAGTTTTGTGACTGCAGAGAAAATATGTTGTTTTTAATAGACTAAATGCCAACAAATACAGACAGAAGCAGAATACTGAGTTGGATAAAAACAGGCTGTGAATTTTGGAAATGATTACATCCATCTTTTTTCAATGAAGTTTCACCTTAGGGCTGGGTGAAAATTCGATGCTCTGAAGTTATTTGAAATGTTTGGATAACACGAAAACTGTTCAGCCTTGATGTTACTAGACACTCCTGCATCCTCCATCAGCTGTACTATTGAGCTATTTTTTGTCTTGAAACACAGCTGTTTGCAGGATACATTGCTGAGGTAATGTATCTATTTGTGGCTATCTAAGATTAATAACTGTAATATGACGATGGTGAAACAAAGTAAATTTGCTTCGTGCCGTACTGTACCATCAGACTACAGAGGATTTTCTTCAATCAGGCTGTGAGACTCCTAAATCCCTCCTCAGCACTTTGCCATGAAAAGATATTTTAATTTTAGATCTGATCTGACCCATAAAGGTCTGAATTTGACCAGGTGAAGGGCATTAACAACAACTGAGTAACTTCTTGCTGATTGTTCTTGCTATTGTGTACTTATGTAGGTCATATAGAGGGATCAGTGTTAGGTTGAGACAGTTGCACAAACAGTTAAAAGCTCCTTGTAGTATGCGTAAGGATGCTGAAAGTGAAAGGTTGTAAGCACTCCCTCTGTAATGATTTAACTATAAATTCAACATAAATAGCAACAGTAGGGGGAAAAAAAAGCGCAGGGCTTTGAGAGCAAATTTGGACAACTTACTGCAAACTAGCGCCAGGATCATGCGGAGCAGCTTGTATGGACAGCGCATCCCGGCCCAGTTCTGCAACACAGAGCCAAAGTGTCTCGTCAGCACAAACAATCACGACACCAACGAGCATTTTATATGCGAGCGTATTAACAGTCTGTGAAGAAACGCCTCAGTTACCATCCTCTGGACATATTTAGACCTGAAAGTAAGATAATCCATATCCTTAAGAGAGAGGAGGCAGCGCTTACACCACACATAGGCGCGATTATACACCTGGCTGCTCTTCACTTACTGGTTCCAACCCAGTGGCACTCTATTAATTAGGGCTGAGATAATTTAACAGAAGGGGAGAGTGGGCCAATAAATAGCCCTTTTGATTCTCCGGGGGGAAAAGAACAATGGCGCCATGTCTAAGAATAACACATTTACTCTGCAGGATGAAAAATTGCACCCGTCACATCCCTCCTTAAGAATCTGGCTGTGGGAATACGACCCAGGGCTTGTGTTTTCTCCTCTTCTCTCACAGCAGAAAAAAAGGTGAACGCCATGCAATATTAAAGAGAGAGGGGGATTATAAATAAAACCTGCCGTGACGATACATTGAAGTGGCAGCGATTTCTTGTAATGTCACAATATTTCTACAAATAAATGATTAATATGATGGAGGGGGGGAGGTCAAGTGCAGAGGAGGAGGTCCAAGATGGGAGTAATATGGTGGTGCCGCTCTCTGAATCTTTAACCGAAGGACAGCCAGTGCATTTTGACTGTTACAGATGAGGTGCAGAGGATCATTCAGCGACTCAAAGGGTGTTTGCTGTTTGGATGACACAAGACAAAAATCCAAAAAGTGAGAGCTCATCTAACTGTGAAGCAAGGAACCATCGTCTGTCTGTTTACCACATATCTCGGGAACTGTTCATCCAATCTTCTTCACACTTGACAGGTTTGCTGCAGACACAAGGAAGTGCAGTGTCGAATTTGGTGCCACTTGGACAAGATACGTTAAATATTAATACATTTTGAATTAACAGCTAACATTGCTGTGTGCAGCAGCGGGGGCATGGCCTCAGTATTCTGGCTTCATGGCTCTGCACACTGATGTTGGGCTCACAACATAGGACCTTTAAAATCCTTTTGAAATCAGGTTGTGTCACACACATAAAGAGTATCCACATAGTATAGTATACTACAGATTTTCTTCTCTCTAATCTTAAACATGCACACACTATAAGATTTGGGGAAGCAGACATAAACAAAAGCAGATGTAAACAGAATGGAGCTTAGTGTGGAGCAACAACTTGCTGTTCAGGGAGAAAAAAAAATGGCGCTGGTTGTCCCTAATGAGGCATCAGCTAATTTGAGTTTTAAGTCTGATAACCCTACGCAGTCGAGTGTGAAGTAGTTTGGATGAGTGGTACATGAGAGAGCTGCAAGCAGCAACACCAAAGGACAAGCAAAAGGACAATTCTGAACAGGCATGTTTTGAACAGTCTAGTTTTTCTTTTTCTTTTCCTTTAAACATCAAGAACAAAAAAAAAAAAAAGACTTGAGATTGAGGCTGAATTTTTGCGCTTCATGGTTCCAAGATGTATTCTGACAATATAGCTGGAGCTGCATGACTTCCAGGGAGTCACGTCCACAGCAGCCCCTTAAACTTCACTGAACCTGAAAATGTCTGTTGAGCAAAATGGATGATGATGCTTGATGGCAGATGGCTGGGAACTTACTGGGTCGAGACTGGACAAGGTTTTCGTGATTTCCTTCAGACACAAACTAGAAGCAAACTCATCAGAGCAGAACTAAGACGTGCCTTGCAGGATTTCCCAACAACAAACGGGCATCGGGTGTAACAGACCAAATAAACTGTCTGTTAGCTGCTACGAGCACAGTTACAGTTACACAGTCTTTGCTTTGGGGCCCATCAGCGCACTCTGATTTCTATCCCTGCTGGCATCTCCACTGGCCACAGTAAACAGCCACAATAGTTAAAGTGATTTGTCAGATGTAACACACTGCCTCGACAGTTGAAGGGAAAATGAAAGGAATTTCACATGTAAACCACGTGACAGAGGCCCACACAAATAAATCCCGGGGGAGAGAAGCTCTCAAGCAGCATCAGGGGATTTCACTGCTTGTTTTTTCCAGGAGACACGAATAAACATGGTTTTAATAATTCATGTAAGTGTCTGAGATGGCAGCTCATGTCAGATTCATCAATACAAATGAAAAGAACAGTGGAAAAATGTTGTGGTTTAGTGATATGAGAAGCTGGTGGAAGTCTTGTGGGTGCGCTACTCATCGACAACACTCAGCTAGAGCTTCTCCAAGAGGTCACAAGGAATATTTAATGCCTGCAGGCTAATAAAAGCTATCCCATTGATGTGATCCGACTGTAGCAGGGAAAACAAACAGCTAACATTTATTGTGAAAGCAATAAATGTAAACAGTGAAGCCCGGGATGTCGGTGGGAGGGTCTGTTGTCTCGGTCTCATGCCATGCGAACAGCTCTGACATTTCGTCTCTATTGAGAGCTGCTTTCAGACGTAACAATGGAGGCGATGATGATGATGACAGTTACCATGACGACGTTGGCCAGATGTGCGGAGCACAGAGCGTAGACCCCCCCGGAGCCCCCCACCACTGGAGCGCGCATGTCGGTGATGGACACTGTCAGCGAGCCTGCAGAAACACAGAGAGAAAGAGATTAGGAGTGTAGACGTAAGTGAGGGAGAGCACGCAATGCAGGGAGAAGTGTGTGTGTGTGTGTGTGTGTGCTATTAGGAAAAGAGAGGACAGCATTTTAGAGCAGAGGGGAGAAAAACAGAGGCAGAGTCAGATTACTCATCATGCAGCAGCACAAGTCACCTTCCTCGGAGCATTTTTTAAATATCTCCGAGTTAAAATCACCCTCGGTTCACAGGGACTGTGCTACATCAGCTGACCTTCACGTGCCCTTTAATTTTAGAACTGGAACACATGACACAATGTTGCTTCGGCTATTCCTGTGTGAAGGCAGCGCTGTGTGTATTCTTGTTTGAAAATGATCTCTGATCAAAGTAAGGCCAGGAGAACACAGAGAAACATTGCTGAAGTTCTAATTTGTGTGCCCCAGAGACGCTTCTTGTTATTTTCATGAGCCAAATGTAATCTGGGAGATGCAGATATGGACAGAAGCCAAATATCCTGTTTAAAAAGACATAAGTTATTACATGAAAAGTACAGTGGTGGTTGTAGAAGTGACAGAGGCATGAACACTATGACACCGTGAAGTGACTGCACACTTATAACTACATCCACAAATACTCTCTAAACTGTTGCATGAACAATTAATGATTTTCATGCACGCATTTGTCTAAATTCCTACTTTTCAGTCATGTTGGGTGGAGGGAGGTTGGGCGTAGACTAAAACAATAAGAGACCCTTGTCCCAGCAGACATTTTGAGCTTTCAAAGCAGGACAAGCATATGTATATATAATAACATTAACAGTGGCTTCTACCCTTTAAGTGTCAACCTAAGCATGCACTTGACGCTGTCTCACCCACATGTAATACAGCTGTCATTAGTGTGATTAAGTCCACCTGTGCTTTTCCTGCTTTGATAAGTCAAAATGCCTGCTATAAATATGCGCGCTGTACCGCCCTGACAGGTGCAACAAAACCATAACAGGAAACCGAGGGAGCTGTCAATCAGGAGCAGTCCGTGCACGCCCACACAGTGTGAGCAGAGGTCTAATCAGGTGAAGTGAAAACACCTGTGTGGGTGGATGATTGCTGTGGTCTTTAACCATCAATCTGTCAGAGAGAACTTGGAAAACAAAAATAAGTTATTAATGTCAGGAACAACATTTTGACATCTCCTTGTGAAGTTTTAATAGCAGAGACATTTCAGTTTCAAGTTTGATTGAAGCCGCTTTTATTGTATCATGTCCTGTTAGTATCAAATGATAAAAGTATTTAAATCTTCAGATACTAGCTGCATAACAGTATGCTACAATATAATTATCATATCACAAATAGTACATCGACAAAGTTTTTGCTACCTGATACACAACATGCCTTGTGGCTGAATTATGGTCTGTAATACTTGCCTCATGCTTACTCAGTACAGGTCCACAACCAGCTTTACATACTGTATGTGAAAATGAAAATCTACCTATGTTGATATGTACCATTCACACTATTGGAATGAATGAAGGCCATTTAATAGCTCTATTCTTTTATATTGACGGAGAACGTTTTTCCTTTCCATGTTTTCTTGACCATAAATTAATTAGGTGTGTTTACTGAATGTCCGCAGAATGTCTGTAAGTCTGTTTTGTATGCGTTTTTATGTTTTCTGCAGCGCTTATTGCCATAAACAATAGCTTGACTCGACTTGAAGTCTACATTGTTTTGCTCTTTTCAGTGATTGCCAACCCCCCCCCCCAAAAAAAAACGGGATATTTGCCGTTAATGTGCTTTAGTATTGATGGGTAAAACAACTGAATATACAGGAAGGATCAACTCAATTTCAAAGCAAATCTGCTGCTGACTCAGAGTAATACAGAATTATTATTAAAGGATAGAGGATGACGCTTTGTCATGAAAAATTGACATTCAATCTGTTTAGCTCTGGATGGGTTAAAACCAAAAAACGTATTTGCTAAAGAATGACGTTTGAAATATAACACATGTTCTATTTTATAAACAGAATTAAAAAAAAGAAGAAGGATGATGATAATTAGAGCCCGACTGATACTTGATTATTGTGGCCAATGCAGATATTATGAAGTAAAAGATTCCCATATCAATATATTGGCTGATGTACACACAATTTTTGCAATGATCATTTAGAAAGTGGTCATCAAACACTATGTGTGAAATAAAGGCAGAATAATTGACACAGTTTACATTTAACAAAAAACTTGGCACCATGCAGGTAAACATAATGGTAATTTAATAATTAAAAATGATCCCAAGCATCTTTTTCTACATTATCATTTCTAAAACAACAAAAAACAAAAACGAGTTTTGTTTCATATTGGCACACATCGGGCCACATAAAAGCCAATACTGATATATCTGTGATAAGCCAATATTGCTCAATATCGGCCAGCTGATATTTCGGTCCACCTCTAAATAATATTGTTTAAAAGTACATAGTTTTATGGTATATAATGTTATAGTTTCATATAATATAGTGTTCTATATATAGGGATCACACACATCATACAATGTACAACAAGGTGAAATTGGTATTCTGCATTTAACCCATCTCGAGGGAGCAGTGGGCAGTGTGTGTACAGGCACGGGCACCAACTCCAGATCTTAGCCAGTGTCTTGGTCAAGGACACTGACTGGAGAATCAACCTGATGCACATGTTTTTGATGCTGGGGGAAAACGGAGAACCCGGCGAAACCCGTGCAAGCACAGGGAAAGCATGCAAGCTCCGCACAAGAAGGCCCTGCTGACCACTGCGTCACCGTGCTGCAGTCAAATGAAAACCCTCAAACCCTTTGGTGAATGAAGTTTGTGACATGTTTTAGTTTAAATCGTCTTGCGGGAAATATTTCAGTGTGATGTTTGAACAGTTACAAATAACGACAACAAAAATATGCCAAACAAATGGAGCCAGAAGCCACTTTTAACAGCGTCAAAGAGTTTATAGGTATGCAGTACCACGCACCTGCCGCTGCATTACGGGCTGCAGTGACACAGTGAAGTAGGACAGAATTCCAAGCAGGAGAAATCACAGTGGCAGTCGCCGGCGAGGACAGCGTCAGACACTGTTAATTATGCAAATGAGCTGATAAGGGAAGCGGAGAGGGCTGATAAAACAAAACAGCCTCTTTTTAATCACAGTTGGGGTTTGCTGGAGTTGTGATCTCAGATCTATAATGCATGTTGTAACGTTCATATTCTGTGTGTGTGTGTCGCAGGGCCGACTGAGTAAACATCGTCTTAAAGAACGCCTTGTCAGCCCTCGGTGGCAGTGATGATCATGGAAAGACAGATGGTAATCAGAGCGCGTTCCTGAGTCATTCATCTCCCCTCGCTCCGACACCTATGGGCTATTTTGCGTGGATTTATGGGGCACATGAAGGTTGGCGCTTCAGCTAAAGATTTGCGGAGATTCACAGTGCCCCATTTTTTGTAGTTCCACAAAATTGCAATTACACAGTGTAGCATACAGTATGTGGTCTCTGATCTCTTCAAAGTAAAGGAAAAATTGAATTGGAGCAACTTCGGCAGCAGAGACATCTGAGTCTTTCTTTTAGTCTTCTCCGGAGCTTCACAACTTTTATGTAGTTCATTTATGACTTCAGTACAGTGGAGCCGGAAGATGTATTAATTAAATATTGATAGAATGACATGAAAGATACCGTCTGGAGTTTTAGCTTGGGTAATATTGTGATTTTGGTTAATTTTTTGTCTTTTACTGCTCTTAAAGATTCAGTAACATTAATTGATAGAATTTTATTAATTTATTTTACTGCTTTAGCAAAGTGAAATTAATATTAATCATGTTCCTTCCCCTCATTTTGCCCATTTAAACATCCAGGAGAAAAGGAGCATCATTAGCATTCACTTGGAGCTGCATTTTTGCCCCCCTGGTGAATTAAAGTCTAATATTCACTCTCCTTTAAGCTCTCTTTTCCTCTCAGTAAATTCCTGAGGTAAATATCCGTCTCTTTGACTGCTGAATGTTTCACTGTCTTCACCAGTTAGTTTCCGACTTCCACTATATTTGTTTGGCTACCTTTTGTAGTGAGTTTTTAGAGCTTTTTTGCTGAAAACAGCCGACTGTGAGCCAGGAGAGCCGTAGGGGTGAATCAAAACAGTGAAGTTGCAGGCTGTAAAACCCAAACAGTAAGCTGAAATTGAAGTTACAGCTCGTTATAGCTGAGGGGAACTGCAAACTCCTCTGTGGGTTCATCACTGCCAGCGACCTCCTTCACATTACACACAGTAACTTCATCAAATGTAGATATAAAAAAAAAATGTTGTGCAGCTTTGAGAGCAGCGAGGTGGGCTGTTTTCTAACGCGACTGTTAACACCAGCCCAGACCACCTCTTCATAGGAGACACTTGCCAGGGATGTGACACCACCATCTGTGGGTGAAGGAGAGAAGACAACCTGAGACCTCCGGATCAGAAGACGAGACCGGCGCTACAGGGAGGAAACAAACTGCTCGCTCTTCCTGCTCGCTCTGCTTTGGTGAGAGGCTCCCAAATACAGTATGAATATTAAACAGGCTGTCATGTGGGCTCGCCTGCTTAGGGGGGATTTAAGATTTAGGATTCTCGCACTCAGCAGGAGCTGAGACGTGAGGTGAACGATTATTTCAGCGCCAATTTGACACATTGCATCTAACGGACAGATTATTTATTGTTGCCACTCCGAAGTCATCATCAACATCCTCAAATCTTTTTGTGAGCTTTCAACACCCACAAGTGCACCGCAGTGTAGACAGTAAAAATGATGTATTTTGCATAGAGTAAAAGTCAGCGACACACTCAGGACTATACTCTACCGCAGTATAATCCCCACTGCAGCTCAGAGGACTGAGCCTCTGTCAAACCATACTTGCTACGACATTACTGTTACTCCAGGCTGCCCTGAAGCTATGGGTCAACTTTGTGTTTTTCACTCTCTCCGGGATAAGGTGCATGCAGGGGATGGTAAGCTGATCCAAGGCCAGGGTTTGACAGTGCCTGAGGCTGTGGCTCTGTGTAGCCACTCCAGCGGAGGCTGTGCCAGAGAACAGTAAATGTTGCAATAAAATTTTTTTTAAAAATGTGTCCTCTAATCTCAAACACTTTCAAACCTGACACTTCACTGTCTGCTTCCTAGAGTTTGTATATGTGGGTAGCTATCCACTGTGATTAATGACTAGCTATATGTGTGACTGATATGTGTGAGGCATTTAATGATCAAATTCTGTTGAATAGATGTTGAATAGATGTTAGTGAATATATTCTATTAAATATTACACATCGGTTCAATATGTCACCTTTGTTGCATGTCATTCCCCTTCCATCTCTGTTTCTGCCTCTTCACCTCACTGTTCAATAAAGGCCCCAAAATAATGTGGCTGTAGATTTGCCTGGTCCATGTTTTCATACTCATAACTTGTCCTATCATTTATTGATTTTTTGGTGGGCAGCGTAACAACACTGACATGCACTCAGTTTATGAAGTTTATGTGGAGACCATTTTGACTATTAACACATTTGGCTGAGGGAAAAACATCAGCACTCATTTGGAGTTGTGCTTCAGGCAAATGTAAATCCAATATTCACTCTCTTGTTAGAACTGTTTGGTTTCCATCAACTCGTGAGGGAAATATTTAGCTCTTTGGCTGCTAAATCCTCTGTTATGTTCGCAAGGAAAAGACAGTCTGCGGTCGTTTGGTCCTGGACAGGTAGCGTACAGTGGGTTTGTCAGGGTTTTATCACTAAAAAAAGCTGCTTGCTGCATCTGTAAACAAAGCTGAAGAGAGCGATGATACTTAACCTGGCAAACAAAACAAGGTCACTATGAGCGAGCCATTTCACATTATACACTTATCTGAGCCATTGTTAATATGACAATATTGATTGGAGCAGCTTAAAAAAGCACAGATGCCACAGTGAAATCTGTTAGACTGAAGATGTAATCAAGGAAGTAAAACATATCTCTCTCTTTATTTGTAAAGATATCTACCAGAGGGTGTTTTATGGAAACCTAAAGGATGTATAACATATAACATTAATATGCATTGAGATGCCAATAAATTACTCAGGAAAGGACAATCAAAGGACAATGTGTGCTTATTTATTCAAGTGATTTGGTCAGTATTGGGTATGAGCAAATCTGGCACCCAGTACAGCCCTTTTATTCATTTATTCAGTCAATATATTGATATAAGCTTTGAGTGAAGACCTAGACAGACAGAAAAATGGGATTTGGCACGTTACATTATGAGACATGAAAGAATTTTACCTCTTTAAACAGTACATTTTCATAAAAACATAAAATATTTCAATAGAAAACTCAGAGGAAAGTGTCAGTAATGAGAAGCTCTACCCGTTGATGCTGTGCGATTGTCGCCTTTTAGGCTCAGCTCGCTTTATGTGTGCATGCCGCCTCAGACAGATCTATCCTGTATGCATTAAATCTTTTGGCCCTGCACAGAGATGTGCTGCAGTCAGCACTCCTGTAGTCACAGGGCTGCCTCTGTTGGCTAATAAACTGGGGAAATGCCTGATCAGATTTATTTACTAAGCACAAATAGGAAGAGAGGGAGACTGATGGAAAGAGTGGAAGAGTGAGCGCATGGGGAACAGTGCTACAGACGACACACTAAAAGTGCATTAATGCAATCAGGACTACGTTTTTTTTTTCTTTATCTGTGTCATATTTTTAAGATTCTGCTCATAAAGTACAAAAGAACAGATAGTTTCTTCAGCATGATGCAGCTGTTTGTACCTTTCGCTTGAATTATTTTCTGATTCAAGCTAAAAATACACAAAGAACAGACAAGGATGAACAGCAGGTTTCCTCAGGTTCAGAACTTGCTGACTATGATATATATATGTATATAATTGTTATTCGAAGCAAAGAGGGGCTTTATTTAGCAACAAACAGTAGTCATTGGTATTTAGGTTTTGTGGTAGTTGCGTCTAAAACGCTTTACAAAAACTGGATCAGTTGTATCGAATGCACAATGAGGCAGACCCGAAGTGACCACACCATTAGAGGATCAATTCATCAAGCTTAGTTTCCCGACTTAGAAAAAGCAACTTCATCACAGATACAGAATTTCCTAAATAAACACAAGACTCCAATCAGCAAAAGCACCGTTAAAGGAAGGCTGTCTTGTAGTGAGATGAAACAAGGCCAAACACTTGAGGTAGGCTAAAAAAAACCCCAGAGTTTCCCATAGGATGACTGGGAAAAAAAAGTCCTATTTATTGTTGAATCCAAGTTTAAGATTTATGGCAGTAACAGTACGGAGACGAACAGGAGAGAGAATGATGCCATAGTGTTTCAAACCCACAGTTAAACACGGTGGTGGGAATATTCAAGTCACATACCAAATACTAAGATATTCTGAAATTCATGTACATTTTTCAAAGATTCTACTTTTTACACAAATTGTTGACGTTTTTGAAGAAGAACCCTTTCATTAAAAAAAAAGAATCAATTAATTCCTCATTTTAGCACAAGGCCCCCTGGATGATATTTGATTTTGGAGGGCAACTTATATTAGTTTTGGTATATGAGCCGACGCAGTTTTACAGGTGACTGAAGTAAATAAAAGTAAATGTCAGGGTGACCCAGCTGGAGACAGATCATCTGTCATACAGTCTTTTGTCTACTTTACAGTCTATTTGAAAAGCTCATGGCTTCAAATGTCATTTAATAGATTGGCGTCCACTTGAAAGCCTCATTTCAACTATAATAGTGCTGTCAGACTAAGGGAGCTTTATTAAAGATATTTTCCACCTGGGAAGGAGATGGACTCCTCTGTGTCATCCAGGCAGAAAGAGATAAGGGAAATATCATCTCTGTCACTGATGCTTTCCTTAAAGTGGAGCAGCATGACGCGCAATCAGTCCTTATCCATCTTATATCTTCATCCATCTCCTCGTGCCCTGGTGGAGCGTGGGCGGGAGGGAAGAACCCCTAAGATGATGTGAAGGGAAAGTTGCAGCCTGCAAAGTTTTATTTATTTGCAGTTTCAAGCTGTGGAGGAGCATCCAACCTGTCAGCATCCTCAAAGCGACAAAACACAGCTCACCTGCGCTTCTACACTGCAGTCGACCCAGATCATTAGACGAACAACTTCAATAGAGAGGCATACATCCAGAGTCAGGACATAACATGAATAAGAATCTCTTTTGTAAACATAAATAAAAGAACCCCAACCAAAAAAATACAACACCAACTCCAGCACTGATGCCTACGCCTGTCACGATAATTAGGTTATCAGGGTATTGTACATATCCTATATTGCGTCTATTCAAGCGGCGGGCTGAATGCAGCCCTTTAACAATTTCACTCAGGCCCTTTGATCTTTTTATTAGTAGGCTAATCGGCCTATTCATTAGTTCCGTCTGTTGCCAAGCACAGAAACCTCTTATCTGATTAAAAAGTTTGAACCCAGGCTGTTTAAGCAGAAGGAATTTCGGAGAGTCTAACTGAAGAGAGAGTCAAACCTACTTCAAAGGTAAAAAAGGAGCATTGATTTTCTTCTGCGCTTTTGTATGCAGAAGGTTTCTTTTTTCAACTGCAAAAGATAATAAATAAAGCATAGAAAAAATGAAAGTTCCTTTTTTGAACACATTCAAATTCCTAGCTTCACAAGTCAGACATAGAGGATGTAAATAATTAGGCCCCTTGGCACACCGTTTTTTTTTTTCAAATAGTTGAATAGTCCTGTTATATATCATCGTACATATCTTATCTTATCGACTTATCAATAAATGGACATGACCTTGGATGTAACCCAACCAAAAGTGGCAGAAAATGGATTGGCAGAAAACCGCCTGCCAAAGGACCCGTGTGTAGGATTTACTGGCATCTAGCAGTGTGGCTGCAGATTGGCACCAACTGAACACCCCACATGTCTCCCTCCCATACAGTGGCTGCAAAAAAAAAGCAAAAACGGCCCTGTTCAGAGCCAGTGTTTGTTTTTTCCGTTCTGGGTTACGAGAAACATGGCAGTGAAACATGGAGGACTGCGTGGAAGAGCACCTGCTCCCTCTGTAGATTTGAAAGGCTCATTCTAAGGTAAAGAAAACACAATAATTCTTATTTTCAGGTGACTATACACTAACAAAAACATAATTATGAATATCATATTTCATTTCTGCCCCTTAATCCTACACACTGGACCTTAAAATGACAATAATATAATTTAATGCAAAACAACATTGCAATACAAAAGTCAAAGTAGTTATCATGACAGGCCCATCATGCCAAACTCATCAAAGCCTGGAGGGATGGATACTATTCATCAGTTTCACTATGTGCCAACACTGCCACTGTAAACACACCTTGCCCTTGGATTCCTTAGAGATTGATTCTGTTTATTCCAACACTTTTCTGCCCCGTCCAAATTTGCCACAGGGGAAAAAATATGATAATATCTATACTCCCCCAGAGCTCAAGGGGGATCAGGAAAAATCAATAGTGTCTACAAGTCACATCCTTGGAGCTGCTGAGAGGAAACCGCTCAGCACAGCTCCAACCATGAGTGGAAAAGTATAATCATATCTGATCTGGAAGAGTGTGTGTGGGCATATGAGCATGGCTATAACTGAAGAGGCAATGAGAGAAAATTTAGAGATTAGCGAGTGTACGTCCAAAAAAGCTCCGGATGTTGTATATGCCATAAGAACAGCTGTAATATACAAAAAACATAAAATATCGTCATGACCAAAGCGGTTATCACTCACGACTGCCTTTCAGCGAACAAGCACAATGGCTGACCTTGGATGGATATTGCTCAAAATTCTTCCATAAAAAAGCATGAAATCACTTCCTGTGTTCAAGGTTATTAAGCCACAGCGATGGGTACAGCGTGGGTGATGTGCTTCATCTTCCGAGGACCTTGAAACTAACCACTAACTAAATGTAATATAAACTGAACAGAGGAATAGCCTCATCTCTAATCCAACAGAGTGCCTGACAAATATTGCTGTCCTGGATTGGCTTCACAGATGCAAACGGACACCCATAAACATAGCGGGCTCGCTGCACGCAAATGGGCTACCTTCAATTAGGCAGCACTGTAGTAGAAATATTCATCATCCTTGGTGTTGTTATCAGCAAGGCTGCAGGGGGTGGTTGTAGGGGAAGTGAGCTTGGTGTCACCTAGGAAGAGTTGACTGTGGGGTGGGATGGAGGATGGGGGGTAGGAATTACCATAATCACGCTGGCAGCCTCTGCAAAGCACCAAGGTCACCCTGCCTCCTCAGTTCAGCTCAGCACCAGGGGAGTACATCAGAAACACAGGAGCAGACTCTTCAGCACTGTGCGCAACACCATTGTTTTTGGACATATAGCGCTCCACAGCTAAAGTTAGCTAAAAGACAGAAATCTGGCCCACCCAAGTAAAAGCGAGCAAGAAATAATTGGTATTTAACTGCCAATAGCAACACAAAGACAACACCACAGCTCTCATGGTCTTAAAAACACCTCCTGCTCCACACAAACCTTCCCAGACTCCAACCAATCAAATCAGCGCATTGTTGAACAGCTCTACACCACAGCTCAACATAAGTGAGACCCAAAGTGTGAGATGCAGGGACCGAGTCACACCCCCTCTGGCACTGGGAGTTATTTATTTCAGCCTTTTGTTCTCTGATGCTTCCTCTCTCTTCCTTATCTCTTTATCTCCATCTCTTCCTCATTAACTGAGTTTTGTTGCCAATGCAATCTGAAGGTGCGGCAGTGTCGGTTTGTCTGACTCAACCTCTATTTTCCCCAAAAATCCCACTATTCGCAGTCAAACTTTCTCAAGCACCACTGTGAATCAACTTTGAAAGTTTCAGTTTAATATACTTTAAAGCATCAGGAAGTTTCATAACGCACTTAAAAAAAACAGCAACAAAACAACCCATCTCAAGTCCTCTTATAAATCTATCTTGAGCTTCACAGAGCTTTCAGAGTGTTCTTCTAAGAAAGACCGTGAATTGCAGTTAAAAAAGTTCTGGAAAAAGATAATAGGTGTACCTTGAGTCAATGTTTTTGGTCAAATACTACTAAACTACTGAAGAAAACATCTATAGTGTTGTCCCTCTTCATCACATGGACAAAAAAACAACAACACATTAATACAAATAATCAACATATAACAGTGAAAAAGACCTATGAAGTTAATCTGTTACCAGTTGCATCCTGAAATCTAACATCAAAGTAGAAAAACTCTATTGTTATTTTTTTAATTACTTAATTGAATTTGTTCATTTAATTTATAGATTTGATCCCTAGGCTGTATTTTTAGGCTTTTGGGGTTTTCAATGAAAGAGAATAAGTTGCAGCTTGTGTGCTTTGACCAAACATCAAACATTAGCAAAATGGATGATGGACAAAGTCACTCTTGGCCATGCACCAAGGTCCTCTACTCACTGGCAGCATATAAAATCATATTTACTCTGCATAAATACGTGCAGTGTGCTTTAAAGCATCAATCAGTTATATAACAGGAACCTGGGAATGGTAGTGGAACAGAGGCACAAATAAGCCTGAACACCTCCAGTTATTCACAGACTGAATAGGCTTTTATTAGCATGAGACAATGCACGAACAATCATCAGGCTAAATTAGGACCAACGGTACAGCGAGTCTTAAGGCCGCTGCAGAAAGTTGACAATGTTAATCAACCGCTGAAGGATTAAACATAACATGTGGCTTTTCATGCTGCTTTTAAGTAATGACAATCAACTGGCTCACAACAATTAATCAATTAATACTGCCCAACAGGCCTCAAACGACACCAGGCCACATGTCTCCTCTTGACTGAAGACACCAATAAGCACCAATAACAGTGGTTGGCCAGTTTATTATAGTTAACAGTTAATTTTCTGTTAACAGGCTCCTGGACACAGGGAGGAGAGGATCTTCCTGCATAATTTGCTCCCCCAGAGGTTGGAGAATCAATCCGCCTGCTCTTGTGGTGCTCAGTGATACAGTGAAACCTCTCAGGGTTTCCTGTTCAGTAACTCAAGTGCATATACAGGAATATTTTTAACCTTAATTTGTCCAGGGACATTGGTGGAAGAGGTATTCACAAAAATATTCTCTCCTCCCAGCTTCTGAAATGTCTTTGTCTTTACCATATATTACTGTAAAGTGAAGACCTTTGGGTTTAGGACTTTTGGTTGAGTGAAATAAGACATGTGAGGACGTCTACTTGAGCTGAGAGAGGGTGTCATGGGGAAATGTCATACTCATAAACAATGAAATTAATAATTGTCAGATTAAGTAGTATTGGAAATAATTATTAGTTACAATTCTAATTAGCTTAAAGTGAATTTTAATTGAATTATGAAAAGTAAACGCACTCAATACGCATAACGGCCCATGTTAGTGTTAAATTAGAGGTAATAATGATTAGCTCATTATCATTAATTAATATGTAATCAGTACTTTAATACTGTAGTTGGTTGAAATGGAGCTAAGTTTAACATCTTGTACTGATGGGTTATTTAATCTTTAACACCGCATCATACAGTATTTAACATTCTAATCATATGTTTTGAAGCAAAATTTGTAATTAAAACTAAAAAGTACCTGTAACTTTAGTGCACTTTGAAACAGTTTGTGAAGAATAATCAGGCACGTCGCCAGAGATGAGATGAGGCGTCTATCCTTATGAATTTGTATTCTTCTTTATTGCACTTTTATTACCATTCATATCTTATACTTGTTGTCTGTTTGGTATATTTGCATATGTATTTTATTGCATTTTGATTGTATTTTTTATTACACTATGCATATATTTATTTCTTTAAAAAGCCCATCTGGAAATCTGGAAATTAAATGCCACGATATGAGGCATTAGTCAGCTCAGTGAATATTCTTTGCATTCTTCTCTTAAATAAATAAATAAATAAACCACAACAAATCCAATTAAGATATTTTTAAAGCAGATTTACCGCCATTGCAGTTGTATGCCTCCGTATACCGGTCAAGTTGCAGTTTGCATCCATGTCTATCAGGACTCATATAAAATATGTAGCGAAGACTTTGAAGGAAGTAATACGTGAAGATATTGATGTATATGATTGCAGAAAAAAAACATGCTGTGTATTCACCCTCAAAGCATTCCTGAGATATTGCGTTCACAAGAATGGGCTGAACAGATGTACAACCCAAAAGATAATGCCTTCGGCCAGGGCAAAAAGATTATTTTTCTACAACTGCAAACAGAAAAGAGGGTACTGAAATGCAGGACACACACCAACACTTCTGTTTCCTCTAAGTAAGGTCAGGTTTTTAACACATGTTTCTTTCATGCTTCATTACAACTTCTTCTTTACGGCCAAATGTGAAGCCAGCACCAGCTTCTGTTTCCACCAGAATTTGTTGCTGTCTCAGCAAAAAAAATCCAATGACTCACAGTGAAAGCTTTGCCCCAAGTCTTTGTTTTGTCACATTGAAGACTGCAGAACCAACTGTGACAGGCAGCAAACACAAAAAATAGACATTATTTTCAACACTAAACCTCAGCCACACACTGATCTCTGGGTTGAGCGGGGGACGCGGTGAGACGGCAGAATCTGTCTTGATGTTGTGAGAGGCTGCTGGAAGATTTGGATTGTCTCAACTGAAGGTGTTAAGGGAGGTAGACACCCTGAGGCTCACACAATGCTACGAGGAAAAACATGGTGTTCTGGCACCTGTTGATGTCCTGAAGCACATGAAGAAGCTGAAGGAGCCGATGGCCCGAGGGAAGGAGCGCCGGAAGAGAATGAAGGGGAAAAAAGACAGAAGATGGGGGAAAAAAGGTCCCCGCTTCTTTTCTTTGATGTGGAGTTGGATGGAAATACTGAATATGACTCAACATTTATATTCATCCACTCAATACAGTCTGAAATTCTAACTGTTCATATTTGGAAAGATGAAATTCAACTGGAGCTCTTCAGTTACTGTTAGTGCAGCAGAGCAGAGCCATGAAGGAATACTGAGTGGATGCAAAGTGAGCAAGGACAACGACCAGCGTCTGAACAGCACTGTCAGAAAATAATTACTCAATTGTTCCTTTTGTCAGCACACATCCAAGGACAGAATGTGCAATGTCATACTTTATTTTCAGAGGGTGCACTACAGTGCAGGACCAGATATAAGATCAGGTCATATCCAAGGTGTACAGATGAGTATATAGGACTATCTGACCTACCTAGACTGAATCCTTGTACTTAATCAAACTAATTTATCGTCTTTTTTTAAATTGAAACATTCACTATTTTCAAGATAGCAACTGCATAGATGGGTTCATGCGTGTGACATATGCATATCTGCAAGAACAGTTGTAAACTTTTGAAGTAATTGAGGAATCTTCAAAAAGAATAACCCCTTTCTTTTGGCTTTGAAAGCAAGCCCTGCGGTGCAGAAATTTGTGCAGTGTGTTAAGTCACACATAAAAGTGCAATACCTGCAGCGAGTTGCTCCATAAATGCACACAGTGAGTGCAGCTATAACCTGAAAGCTCCGCCGCCGCACAAAAATAACAAGCAACATGCGTACAAGAGCTGATAGCAACAGCCGACATGATTGAACTCATGAGCTAGAATAACACCGCATGAATATAAACATGAGACAGCCATGGGCAACAAAATGGGGAAGGAGGAGGGGAAAAAAAATCAAGACTTTCACTGAGTAATCGAAAGCGCCGGGCATTTCCTAACATCCACCAGCGATTCTAAGTTTACAGAGACTGAGGGAATACTGGGAAAATGCAAAGTGTGAGGCAGTGTTGCCTGCACACAAACTCAGACACACATTTAAGAAGATCAGTAAAATGGAGAACGGATAAATGGATCCTATATTTAACATGAATCCGTCTGTTAGATCTACATATTTTCGAATTATATATTATATTATATATTTTCCCTTCGTCTGACGTCTCACCTTCAGGCGGCAGTGCTGTCTCCTCCTGCCAGACTGAGCGATCTTGCCTCTTGTCATTAACCCTGGGAGTGTCATTAACGCCTACCGACTCCTCCAAAACACAGAAGAATTACACGTTCATTTCCCGACCTGCTTTCTAAATATTGTGCCATCGCTGCTCCAATTTCAACTCCACCAACCATCCATCAAGAGACAGTGAAATTATTTTTTTTTAAAAGCTGTTCATCATCTTCGAGCATGAGACAGCTCAAACTCAAAATCGACCAAATACAGCTGATGTTGTGTTATATTGTGTTGAAAATTAAAAGCAGTAATACTCTAATTTCATTCCAGACAGTTGCACACAGCTCCACCTCGCACTACAGCAATTCAATTTTTCATCTCTACAATGTAACTCGAGCAGAGAAATTCTAATGAATGCATTCGAGTCCAGGCTCTGGGGGCACAAATATCACCATCTCCTCCTCGCTGCCT
Organism: Pagrus pagrus; assembly: GCF_965226575.1. Taxonomy (NCBI): domain Eukaryota; kingdom Metazoa; phylum Chordata; class Actinopteri; order Spariformes; family Sparidae; genus Pagrus; species Pagrus pagrus. Next base: position 15,127,571 of record NC_140208.1, on the reverse strand, counting down.
TCTCCTGCTTTCTAATTCAGGATGCAGCTTAAATCTCCAAACAGCATCTCAAACTGCACTTAGGCTAATTCCCCAGAGAGGAACCCTGCATTACTCTCCCACTTTTCCCATGCTCGCTTGCTTGCTCGCTCGCTCTCTCTCTCTGTCATCATGGTTAAAATAAATCAAAGTTACAATAATTCATGAGTGTTAAGAGGGTGTATGCATGCGTGGATAGGGGAGTGAGGGTCTGACGTTTACAGAGAACGAGGAGTTTTGAGCAGCTTAACTCCATTTTATTACTGTGCGAGCAGAAAGACGACAGCAAGAGAAAAATAAAGAATTTTTACTCACATAGAAAAGAAGGCCTAAAAATCACGTTACTGGAAATGAATGAATATAGCTCACTATGAATTAGGCTATTGCTCTCGACAGTAATCAAATAATGGTTAGCAAGAGATTTATGAGATCCAAGACAGGAATTGTTCCCAGTGAGGATGAAAGGGAGAAGAGGTTTATGCAGCTGTGTTGATATGACTTCTGAAAATACGCATTAACGGCAAAAAAAAAAAGGGAAAAAAAAAAAAAACGCAGTGAGGGACCACATCCAGCAATCAGCATGGATTTAAAATTTCCAATCTGCAAACTGGCTCGGAGGAGGATGAAAGTTAATGAGGTTTCTTGTCAACAAAGACTTGAGTGCTGCAGTGAGTCACTCCGCTGCATTCAGTTTGGTAACTCTTCTTTTCAAAGGTCTGGGCCACCAGCCGGGTCGGATTTGTCAAAGCCATCAAACTGGCTGACTCATGGATGTCAACTCTGGGACAAGATGCTAACTAATTCAGTCTCACTGGAAGTGCAGTTGATGCTATTATGCAGCAAATGTGAAATGCAACACAAAACCTTTAACTTGATAAATAATGAAGTTACCAACAAAACAAATAAAGCATTTATATAAGTAATAAGAAATATATTGTTATGGAGGCATAAACCGGAAGAATAAAGCAAAAAACTAAATATGTCATTTTATATATATATATATATATATATATATATATATATATATATAAATACAGTTAAAAATTACTTAATTAGTAAATAAAATAAAAAATTAACTGGCAAAGTAAATGTAAATTAATTAATAAAAATATAATATAATATAATAATATAAAGAAATACATAAGATTTTAAAACAGAAAAGTCAATTTATGTCACATTTAAAAAAATAACTTATGCCTAGGTTTAATTTGAATATGATTTTAGGTGCATTTAATGCCATATTAATCTATTCATTAAACAATTTATCTATTTTACTTTAATTTTGATTTTGGCAGTTCCAATCCTTCATAGATACTGTGAATAGCGTACATGCGAAAAATATACAAAAAGGGCAAAAAAGAGAAAACAGCTGCCTTTTCTTTCCATAACATTGTTCTCCACATTGCACAATCCAAACCGGTTGCAACATTTGCGAACTATATCTTAAGTACATGCTATATTACTGCATAGTAACTTCTATAGCCATATATATATATATTTTTTTTTACATGGCAACCCCACTCCAAGCTCATCCACACAACACACACTTTTTAAAATGACACCATGAATATCTCTTATGAGAGTGTATTTTAACTAACTGACAAAACAACACTGATGTAAAACATTTGACAAAGTTAAAACAATAAAAGTTAAATAATATGAACCTTTGCAAAATTGCGATTAGGGTTTAATATATGTCTACAGATTTGCCCATATGTAGTGAATTACAAAAATAAACTGTGCTGATTATAAATGTATGTGTTCAAAAGAAGGGCTGGCATGTAAACAGTCTTGGCTGCAGCATTGTTATTTCTTATTTCTTCCGTTTTGATTTGTTCAGTATGTTTGCAAATGTAATATAAAAAGTTTTTTGTGCGATGCTTTTAAATGTTGAATCCTTTTGAGGCAAAACGTTATTAAGAAGGCACAGCTAAAACAAAGGGAAATGAATTATGTCTTGAGGCTCCCACTTTAGGAACCACTGCTTTACATACTTATACTACATACTAATATAATAAGACACTCACCAGCAAGCACTCCAGCCATGTAAAGGAGACTTATTCGTAAGATGCCGTGGACCATCTCCAAAGGAACGCCAATCATCAGCTGCAGTAAAGCATTGAACCCCAGCTGTTCCAAACTGCGGAGAGAGCAAAGAAAGAGAACAAGATTCAATGACGGCATAACAATTGTTCCTCCTGCCGCAGTGCAACATCTGGTACAAGCAACCAAATATTAATCCAACCAGTCCAGCAGAAATGAACATGCGGTAGAGTGGAGGTTCGTACCCAACGTGCATGAACATGTAGCTGAAGAAGCGCCACACTTGTGCTCGGTGGCCGGGATGGTAGACCAGAGGGCTCTTCATGAAGTCGGGCTGATAGGTCTGCAGTACCCACTTGTTTAGCATGATGCCATAGCACATGAACACAATAATCTGCAACAGACACAGAATTGACATGAAACTGTCAGTTCTTGCTGACATACCCGTTACAGGCTCTCTCTGCAGACTGCTGGTATAAAGGTGGAAAATGTGCTGCAAAACAAAACCCATTGTGCTGAATGAAAGACGCACAATATTTTCTTGTCTTTCTGTATTCCTCAGCTGATGCTTATTAGACTCGTGGAGACAATTAGTGCCTGCACAAACCCCCCCGCCACATCTGGTTCAATTCCATTAATTTCTTTTCATAGAATAATGACTCATTGTCTCTGTGAATTAAAATGAATGTGAACCGTTATTATCACATCCTCATTGTCATTACAGACCATTCAGTGCCATTTGGAGGCATTATGAGAGCACTTGGCTTTCTTTCCTCAGAATTATGATGATTTCAGGAGGAAAAGGTTGAAGTTTCGTGAAGAAGCTGGAGGTTATTTTCGCCACTTAATCCCCAACCATTCAACAGTGGTCCGTGAGGGCGTTTTTGTGTTAGTGGCTTCTTCTTTTTTTTTTTTAAATGTACATAATAGGTCATTTAATGCCACTGTGGAGGCCAGGGTGCTCACTGACCTGGTTTCCAACTCCCAAAATCAGGTTCTGAAAATGGAGGCTGTCTGAGGGTTTCAGCTCGGAGGAATGGCATTAAATGCACCCACTAAGCTCCTGACTCCCAAATGGGTTACCAGCTCATAGCGAGCTCACAGTAAAAAGCGTGTGATCAAAGGCAGAAAATCTTTTCAGTGGGTCTGAAGCGAACGACTGAGCCAACAGAACAGTCTAAAGTCAGTGCTGTGGGTTAGTAGCACATACTCAAGTTAAATATAGCAGGCCAAACATCACCTCCTAAATCTCACCTGCACGATGGTGACGATGGCGATGAAGACAGGTGGGGGACAGAGGCGGTTCTGGTGGAAGTACCAGCGTCTGTCTGTCTCGCAGGGCAGGATCTCGTAGGCCACATAGCGAACAAAGCGTTTGTACAGACCCAGCCCCGTCTCGTCCAGCAGGATCTCCCTCTGCAGTGTGCGGCGGCCATTGGCAATGGCCCGTCGGAAACTGCTGGAGCGCTTACTGCTCATCTGAGGAAAAGGTTAAAACATACGAATATATCACTCTCAAGAGTTCAGAACAATATGTTGGAGGCAACGGCACGGATTTTGAAGAAACCAAGAATAATCATTTTCTAAACTTAGACTCACAAAAATCTGTTTACTTTTTCTTTGTGGAGTTGCCATAATTATAGAAAGACATTAGCTCATACTTTTATTTTGGGTATCTCCTAGAAGGTTTTCAAGCTTTAATGTTCAAAAAACAGATCACTTACAACCAACCGTTAGCTGTAGCCTTATATTTATTGGACAGATATGACAATGGTAAAAATCGCCTCATATATCTCTCGGCTAGAGAACAAATAAGCACATTTCCCAAAATGTCAAACAGCAAACAGCTTTGCATTCATTTGCTGTGTTTGTTTTTGCTACTTGATGACTCGATGTCATTTTTGCAATAAACTCAAGTTGTTTTTATGAGCTTTGCTGTCAGCAGCTGGAGGACACCTTACCAGGCTGAGCGGATCTCATCATTGCCTGCTGCTGAATTCTTCATTTTAGCAATTAAATCCATAACTTTCTTCAAGCTAAGTGGATCAAACATCAGTAAAGGAGGATGGCTTCTTTTCATATAATCTGTGGGAAGCTCATCAGTGTGACTAATCATCCTAGACGGGGAGCCAACATTGATAAAGGACTGATTTCACAAGGGTTAGCATGACGGTTTATGTAGGCCTAAGTTATACTTGTTATACTAAGGACACTGTCTCTTCTCCCAACAGTGTTCAGCACTTCAACAAACAGTGAAGCTTCTTTTTTGGGCATTGCTGCATTCAGTGGTTAATTCCTGTCTGTATTTTTAACTTTATTTTTAACTTTCATTTTGTGTGACTTCAAGGTTTTCAAACCCTTTTTTGGGGGGGGGATGTGTTGACTAATGGAAATCACTTATTCTGAACAAAATGAGGCTAAAATGACTGAGAACAGTTTCTCACACAAAACGATTAATCAGCATCTTGAATGTGCTCAAATCTTCTTTTGTTCAACAAACACACTGACAGTCTTTTCAGTCCCATCTGTGTGACGCAGAGATAAAGAATAGATGCTGGTAATGAAAGCTTTATGCGGATGTTTAGTGAAAATACTGTCTATATGGCAGATTTTACACCAACTAACGAGAAATTAGGAGGTGAACGGCACTTACTGCTTAATAAATCTGCAGTGAGTGTTTTTATTGAACTATTTTGTATCAAAGCCACACATGTAAAAACAACTGGTGACCACTTTTTTGACACAAGAGAGTTGACAGCGCTCCGGCTGAACACTGATGGCTGATAAGAAACTTAAATAATGTATAAGTGTTTTTTGTTTTTGATAGAATGCAAGTGTGACTGTCGGCAGGCTTGATTGCAGCGCAGACATCATAACAAATGGGCTGCTGAAGTGATTTTGCCCTTGAAAAGCAAATCTTTTTGTTAAGAGGAACCATTCTACCAAAAGAGAGAGAGTGTGTGCGCACGTATGTGTGTGTGTGTGTGTATATTCATGTTATCACAGACTCCAGGTTTGCTTAGTGAGCAGGAGCTCTGCAGCAGCCTGCAGGCCAACGGGACCGGCTCTTGATAAGTTCTTTAATAGAGGCTTAGGATGAAAACTATCCTAATGCCACTATTTTGACAGCCGAGGCAGAGAACCGCCAGGATAACAACGCAGAGAGCTCTTTTTCCGCCAGAGTAACCAGTGAAAAAAACTGTCTGACCAGCTACCCACAGCGGGGATCCTTTCAAGCCAATATCGGCGTTTCCTTAGAGGCGACAAGCGTGTATGCTTTACAGGTAAAGATTTAATTTATGGCAATGCCAGATGCCTACTCTCTCTGGTGAAGCTAAAACAATACAGCTCCTTTGAGGACGACTGGCTGACTTAGCTATTATCTCTAAATCATGTGTTATGATGTGATGTGGCACGTAATGAGAATTAGCTTCTAGGAAATGCAGTGCGAAAGAGAAAGAGGGCATGTAGGCAGCAGCTGCTTCCCTTAACTGCATAAACCTACAACAGCAGACCTTATGAATACAATTCTCATCATGGTAACATCAGACAATATGGCAGCGTCATATTAAGTGTATTAAAACATCAGGAGGGGGCCTGTTGGAAGTACAACTACCCAGTAAAGTACACCATCCGTAATTCATTAGCCAGGTCCTGCTGCTTGTAGACTCGTTATATGTAGACACAGCAGGGGCAGGGTGAAAGAAATTGTGGGTCAATAGCAATAAAAGCTAATGAGCTAAATATACTGGAGGACAAAGACTGTAAATAAATGAGCAAATAATGTAGAGGGAATGAACAGATCGCTTCACAAATGGAGCAGCTGTCCTGTTTTCCCCCCTTTTCAGGAAATCACTCAGAAAAACTAAAAAAAGAAGACATGCTAATCCCTTTTGGAAGTTAGCAGAGCAAAATGTGGTAACTACCCTAACTGTGGGTAATTATGACACTGGTGGTTGTACAGTGAGGGTGCGAGAGCCTGTTGCACGATGATAACCGGAACGGTGTCAAGCTTGGGCTGCTGGCTCTCCTGCAGATGGGAGGGATGCATATTTAGTATGGAAATCAGGCCTGGAAAATGCAATTATGCTATACTTGAGGCAGGGAGTGAAAGCAGAAGAAGAGGAGTAGAGGGACATTAGCAGGCAGAGAGGGGGGAAATTAAAGAGGGAAGAGGAGATGCCTGCCTGGGTGAGCTCGATTCACAGATTCCGGAGGCCACCAGTGGACGGTGAAGGTGAGACGTCTCCTTTCTAAATATCCTCATAATGTCGAATTCACAATGAGAAAGAGGAGAGGTGGAGCAGAGAGGTTAGGGAATATAAATATAATGTGTTTTCTTCCTCTGTTGGCTTTCTTTTCTAAATAAAGTCTCTGTGCCTGACTTTATTTCAATCCGTGTTGGGCTCGGTGACAAAACACCTACCGCCTTTCCACTTTACACCGTTTTCCTCTCTCCCATTCATACCGCCTCTGCGAGAATTTGTTCCCACGAGACGCGGCTAAGCATAGCTGTCACTCCGCTTCCCCTACCCTGACATGCAAGGCCGGCGCCTCTAAAGTGAGCATTAGCAGCCTTTTGAAGTGACGACAGGAGAGCGACGCCGAACGACACAATAAGGTGCGTGTGAGCAGCCAAAACCTGAGTTTCAAGTGGAGCGACGGGGCAAAGTGTGACGAAAATAACATGATACCACATAAAACACTGGAGGCAGCGGGGGGGGGAGAGCTCTGACTTGGGCATCAGTAACGATGGAGCTTCCCTGACGAAGCAACGTCTGCCAGGGAATAATTGATGCCGAGGCTAAGAGCACAAAGATAAAGATAGTATCCCCTTTAGGGATGGCTGAATGGGCCAAACTGACAGCAGAGTATGTGTGTGTCAAACAGCAAGGGTCCATCCTCCTGCTCTTGGTAGCTGCGTGTTGCCTACTGTACATGCTGCTCTCAGCTCCAGTCAATTGTCCTTGATGGATTAATTAGCTACACCACATGGTCAATACCTCACAGCTCAATACTCATTAGTAATAATTAAAAAAACGTGGTTTAAAGGCCATTCGGGCGTCTGCACTGCAGATACAAAACAAATCCATATATATATATCCATAGAGTTTATGGCGGTGACCACCTTTCACTAACATTCATTATCACATGGGGTAAATCATTTAAAGTTATTAGTTAAGGCCGTGCCAAATACACAAGCTTACATAGTGATTTCCCAGCACCAGCAGTGTCACTACCCCCATTTACTATCTCATTTGTGAATCATTCAGGAGACCAAAATCAGCCTCTCCCTTGCTCCCTCCCTCTCTCACGCCTACACTCTCGCAGCAGAATCTAAATCACTGCAGATCTCAGCCCCTGCTGATTCTACCTTGACCCAGATACTCAGGTTCTTTCTCGCCCCAAATCCTTTTAAAATGAGAGTCCACCTGTTATTTTTTCCTCCCTCAGCGGTTTGCAGCCTTTCCCTTCATGCTTTAATCATTGTGGTGCTAAAAACTCTGGAGGAATAAAGACAAAAAAAAAAAAAAGAAGTAAGAAAACAAACATTCACTCTAGGACACTTAAGCAAAGTGCTGCACTTTTAGCCTGTAACCCGTCTGAAACAGAAAGCCTTGACTGGAGTTCGGTGTGGGATGGGATGTTGATAGGAAGCATCTGTGTCCCTGGAGACAGATGCACTGTGGGCACTTGAAAACTTTAAAATACTGTATATCAGCTACTTGCAGAGTGTCTCCCGAAGTTTGTTTCTGCCCTCTGTAAGTGCTCTCTTTCTTCCAATACTGCCTCCAATGTGACAAAAGACTCACCCGGTTAAAGCAGAACATTTGAATTGTTACATAGGCGTTTCTCTAACTGCTCCTCCTGAGGGAACAGAAAATGTAAGTGCAACTTTTGGGCGGAAGGGTGAAAAAAAATAAATAAAAATGAGGCACAAAGCAACAGTTGTCCTCCAGTCCAGCAAAAATCCTTCAACCTGAACAACGACAATCCCCTGCCATAATCTCTAAAATACACCCTCCGCCCGTGTAATTAACCATGGCAGCCATTTTGGATCTCCGTCGAACATTAGCCAAATTAGTACCCGAAGGAAAACAATGACACACTTCTTCAATTACACAGCTGGTACATGATAGCATCAGATGAGTCTCTTTAAAGAAATCGATACGTGCAATTACACACTTGGGAATGCACCCGGCTTCAGGTTGGCCTGGTTATACCTTCGATTCATAAAAAGATGCTCGTCTGTCACAGATTCGTACCCCTCAAAGCCCGACCGTGTACGAACCTCAGGGTCATCCTGCATTGACAAAATGTCCGTGTTTAATTGTGTGGAAACGTCACCACCTGTAAAATATGCGCTGTATGTCTTGGAATTTGTCGATTAGCAGTCAGATACACATCCTGACTCTTTGCGAGTTTATTTGTATGAGTGTGAGCGTGCGTGTGTGTGCGAGTTCCCCAAGAGAGGTTTTAGCAGAGCGTTACTTATTCACCCCTCTGGCTGAACTGATGGAGCTCTCTGGCTAAGATCGCCCTGCATGAAAGATGGGTTGAACACGAACCAGAGACAGAGACAGTCTTGTACTTGCGCGCACACACACACACACGCGCGCACACACACTCAGACACCAGAGAAGCTGTTGCCTGTCGGTGCGATTCAAACATTTACACCCACCGAGGTTGAGAGAAGCGGGCATGGATTCACGGCTGCGCTGAGCAAATGTAGAACAACAAATCAAAAAGATGTTGCAGACACCCGCTAGAGACACAACTGAGAGAAATCGCAACAGCTTGTGGGATGAAAGCGTCGGAAAGGCATGGACTGAGCACACACACACAGACACACATTCCTCGCCACGTTCATTTTAATATGGTGCAGGGGAGTTAGATCTTCCATCGAGGCCAGAGAACAAATCAATAGAGCGACCGGAATTTAGGCAATGGCAACGATATAATGGTAGCACTGAACTTTGCAAATCAAAACATGACTGTCATCTGTCACACACTTTGGAGAGCTGCTTATAAATCCGCCTGAGATACAGAGAGGAAAATGGAGATGGATGGAGACGGGGAAGGAGAAGGGTTGGATGAAAAGCAAGGAATACAGTGTTTTGAGAGCGATGACGGGAACTGAAGATAAACAGGAAACTAGAATGTACGAGCGAAAAATTGTAAAAGTCAGAGAGCAGCGAAGAGGAGGAGGAGGAGGAGGAGGAGGAGGAGGAGAGAAAGAAGGCCGGAGGTATTTCATCTATGACCTGGTTGAAAATGTCATACTACGTGCAGCACCATCCGAGCAGCTGCCTGTAGCTCATCCCTCGACATCACGTGCTGCTTGATGGGAGTCCAGGTTCACATTAACATTCGAATATCCTCTAAATTAGTCAGCAAATCTGTAGTGGCAGGGCTCATGTGTATGAATGAGAGTCTGTCTGTGTTTGAGACAGTGTGTGTCTATCAGGGAGAAGGGGAGTAGCTAGGCAGACTCAGAGGAAGTGGGCGGCTGAATTAATTAATATTAAAATGCTTTAAAGCGTCTGTATGTATGCTAATTGTATGCATGGGTATGGTCTGCGTGCCGTCACATGCGCGTATCAGACAAATCTATAAAATCAGACCTGGAGGTCGATTTCTGTGTGAGGCTGGGCGTTCTCAAATTGCCTCAGATTACTGCCTGCTACCACCAATGCCGGGCTAATCGAAGGCAATTTGCATTTGGCTGATGGGCAATTTCAAAAGTGTCTCCCTGATGCCGTCGGAGGCAAGGCAGGGTTTTTTTTCCCTCCCACCTAACATATGCTCGCAAGGAGCGTCGAATGAAAGAGAAGGAAATGAGATCTGAGGGTTCAAGGAGGCAGGTTCAAAACAGGAGGGAAGGGGGGTAATATTACACAGCTTGAGGACGGAGGGTTGAAGATGAGAATGCGCTGAAATGAGATGGATCAAAAAGAAGAACAACACTTCACAAGAATGGCGGAGGAAGATAGCTGTGCACTTCCAGGAAAGAGGCTTGGTGAAATGGAGAGGCTGCACTGTGGGTGCAGCACCTCTATGCTCATCTCTCTGTAGTGGCTCCAGATATGGGATCTGCTCCAAAGTGAGTGGCCTTGTGGGGCTGTCATTACAAACCATGGGCAGCACAACACAAGGAGAGAGAAAGACATAAAAAAATAAATAGACTGATAAATAAAGAGAGAAGGCAAGAGAGGGGGAATGAGCTTAACGGAAGTTAAAATATGCCAGGAATGGCGTTATGTCAAATTAATCTGGGTGCTTTATGCCTGTGCGGCGCTGGGAGGTGAAAGCAGGTGCTCATCCAAGCGCTCAGAGACTATCAGCCTTTCACATATACAGCTGTACATGAATCTCTGATAGGGGCACAATTGTAAACACAAATACGTGAAGAGGCAGGGATGTGGCCTACCTTTCAAAGCAGCAGAAAAGGACAAAAACTACCTCAGAACGAGACACCAAATTCAGTTACGAGGATATAAAAGTACACACTGTTCTCACTGTATTAGTTTTGTTTTTGTTCCGCTATTTAATATATCAATTTCTGCAGAATATAATTGTGTGTGTAAACAAAATTTGTCGCTCTGACAGTGTTGCTCCGTCAGCTTGGCGTGGGTGTTTTCTAGTGCTTGCTGCTACGCGGCTTGTGAGGTTAAGTGTCTGGATTTACCGACACATTAACTGGAAAGATTGATCCGCCTTTTGCAGGACAACGACCTGAATGCTCGAGTCAATTTTTGCCACTGCAGAGCTCGCCGGCTCCGTCTGAATCGATTCTGTAACCTTTCTGAAATCCAGCGAAAGCGGGTGGATGTGTGGAAATTTGTGCCTGTGCTGCAGGACATGAAATGCCTCATGCGGCTCCCTCTGCATCAATATATGTATATCTCTGTTAGTGTGTGTATGTGTGTGTGTGTGTGTGCATCTGGTTTCCACTCACCAGCTCGATGAGCTCCTGGTAGCACACCTGTCCCTCTTCATTGCTCTGGACCAGGGCTAACAGCATGTCCAGTTTGGACGGATCCAGCTGCAGCTCATGGTGCTCCACCAAACTGGTGAAGTTCTCCACTGCGATGAAACCGGTGTTGTCTGGGTCCAGCTGGAAAGAACAACAGCCAGCTCTCAGACCATTATGATAAAAACACTGCATCGCTGATAACAGTCGAACTCAAGATGTTTCTGTTATGCATGGTGATTTTTTAATTAGCAGCGCTGCAGAGATGAAGTGTCAGTTTGCCCTGAGGGAGAATGCAGCAGTAATAGACAGCTGAGACGTATACACAGAGACACAATAGATACTCATAAAGACAAATGAGAGCTACAAGGCTGAAGGCATAAGCTCAGACAGTGACACCGGTATTAATTAAGCTGTGCCGCCTCTATGATGCCTTTGAAAGAATAAGAGCTGCTTTCAAGAAAACGCCTCATTCAACCTCATTAAAAGGAGCAAGTCTGTCAAAGAAAACAGCAGGACGGTTGTTGTTGTTGGGAGCAGCCAGAGAACACAGGCAGCAGGTCATTGTAATACGCAGTGGCCTGCAGTTTCCCTGACAGAAAACAATCCCCCAGCATTAAAAGTGGTTGACTTTTCAGCTTTTTTCTTCTGAGTGGATGCTTCATTTGACTGTGTGAGTCCGTCCTTGGTCACATTTACAGCTCACATCCAGTGTGGCTTTTATAATCACCACTCATTCATTGAGACCCACAGCCCCACGGGTTATTACTGCCGATGTCTGTATGCCAGTGCTGCTCCTCGTAATTGATTTAAGCGGGAGAGCGTCAGCGCCGACTTAAAAATGGCTTGTAAAGTATAGGGTGTGTATCTACGCTTGGTTTTCTGTATTGTGGGTGGGGAGGGGTTGGGCGGCATCTTCAGCCACTCATTGCTTAATTTTCTCCTCTTACCTCCCTCACTTAAATCCATTCACTCTGCAATGGAGTGTTAAGTCCTTATGCCAGCTCTCCTCAGTGCATCCGATTGTGTTTGTGAAAATGTGCCGGAGGACAAGCTGGAGCAGTACAAAGAGACCACATGGGAAGAGCCCTGGCTGCTTCACATTTTACTGTTTCCTGAACGCTAACACAGCCTCATTAGGTTTCACATAGTAAACCAACAGCCTCAGGGGAGGAGTGAGCTTGCAGATGTTGCGTCAGTGTGGAGTCAGTCGTGCTGGATCATCGTTGCCCATGTCATGAGTCCAAGAGAAGAATCCCGTCTCAGCCGCCTTAGTCCGGACCCGGCCTGCACTGACACGGTTAGACAAAGGTGTTTCGCTGGCCGCATGAGGAGAGTGGCGTTAAATTACGCTGCACCGTGTCAGTCTCTGCTGCAGGAGGCTCAAAGCTTAAAGCTCTACTGCTCAACTAAGGAACAAGGAAGATACATCAGGGAATCCATTCGGTGTGCATCTCGTTCTGATCATGTTTACTGCATGTCCGTCCCTCTACACCGTTTCAAGGTTTTTTTTTTAACAGGCACTTAGTTGAACACAAGCATCCATTTAATTCCACTTCATTTGTTTTTGTCACTCCCCTAAAAACTTGTTTTATTCAACTGGGAGAGCACAGTGGAGGCAGGAACTAATGGGTTAGTTTTGATGATGCTTGACTCAGAATGAGTGTTTTCCCACTGCTGCCTGATGCAGTGAATGGATATTGTTCAATATGATACTTTCATAATACTCTATAGACACTAACATAGCCCATGAGCAGAATAAAAGAGCATTCAACCAATATAAACAAAAAATGATTTACACACCCACATACACACACACTCGCATTTACTGATAACAGTCTTTACGTCATGTGCATTGTTTAAATTGACAATCTCCCTTCTTGGTCATTCTCCCCTCGTGCATCTCAGTCTGATCTCAAAAAACTCAGCTCCTGAGCCTGTCAAGGCAGGCTGCAGTGCACATAAAACCAAATTCGCGAAGAAAAAAAATGAACCAAGATGGGAAAGAAAACAGGCCCGGGTCTATTTTTAGATAATCCCCTTAACTGTGTTTTCCATGGACGTTTGTTAAAACACGGCCCCGTTCTCCCCTTGAGGCTCACTGAGCAAAAGAGTGAAGATCTGGCCAGCGTTTTTTGATGTGTAGGTTACCGGGATGACATGTGGGGGTATACAGGTGTGGGTGAGAAAGGCAGCAGAGAGGCGAGAGGTGGAAATGGGAGAGGGAGGTGGGTGGTCTTGGTTGGCTGAAATGAAAGAAATGAAAAATGACGAAGTTAAAGGAACAGTGGAAGGAAGAGGAGGTATGAAAAGAGAGGCGAGGAGAACAGAGACAGCCAGACAGAAATGAAACAGAGACGCATGGAGAATAAAAATGCCTTGCCGCTGTCTGTTATTCCATGCATCTGCCTAACCCAGCAGTCTGGCAGTGAGTCCTCTTCTTCTCTTTCCTATAAGAGGGCTGTGACACACTCCAGTGCTCCGCATTCACTTGCCACGGAGGGGAGATAGATCAGATTCTAATGTGCTCCTGGCTCAGCTCGGGCTGACAGGGGGAACAGAGAGCCACACTGGGGACGTCTGATTACTGTCAGCCTCCATATGTCAGCACATCACAACACATGCAGCAGCGGCACAGACACAGAGGCGCACTGTATATGGCTGCGCACATTTACGCAAAACCAAGTGTCGAGGCGGAGCTGTCACACTGCACCGATACTATTCCCCTCGCAGTCTGACCTTATTCGGGAAGAGCGTTACACATGGGACGCTGTCTGCCGAGGATACAAGGAGGTGGGGGATTGGTTCTTGTAGCCAATTAGAGGTTATCAATTAGCTAGATGAGGTACACTGAGATGAATGAGTGTTGGCAAGAAGAGCCTGTTTTTTTTTTTTTTTTTTTCCTTGGCCAGGCTGGTGACGTGTGAGAATAAGTGGGGAGAGACGGAGAGAAAAAAAAGGTTGGAAGAAGGAGGGAAAAAAAGCAGTTATTGAAGCGATCCAACACTGGTGAGGGCGACACTTTGACAAGCTGCATTCGTTGCCATGGTTACCAGTCATCCGTGTATCATCCCTTTCTTGCATTTCCCCTCCTCCCCTCCTTCCCCCCCAACATATTGCCGTATTAGAGGCGAAGGAAAGGCACAAAAGAGGGGAGAGAAAGAGACGACGAAAGGAGGGCAGGATACAGAGTGGATGGGAAAACCAAATACAGATGGATGGAAAGAGTAAGGCGATCATAAGACGAAGGCAGGTTTTAGATGTAAAGTGAGGCTGGGCGGGAGATTACGGATGGAAGGTGGAGGTGTTACGGCACAGACGGCAAGCGAACTTGGCTGGCTCAAGAGCAAGTGGGAGGACATGTACAAGACACAGGATGAGAATGTACACACGAGTGCAAGGAGGAGGAAGAGGAGGGCAAAGAGGAGTGGAATGCTGACTGCAGGCGAATGATCTCAATGTTAACCCTCGGGACCTCTATTACCTTCAGCGCGGCGACACCGACTGACCCCAGCGCACGACTGACTTATCAGTTTGTTCCACCGGGGCTCAAGAGTGAACCCTCCAGCCCTGGAGCAAACCACGAAACTCGGCTATGATGGAAGTACAGCCAGCGGGTGAGACACAGCAGACCTGTCCTACCTGCAGACGACTGAAACACCCAGTGACGAGGCTGACTGTATGTAGCACTAATAGAGTTGTAGCTTAGAAAATATGAGATTTTGCAATAAAAGAACTTGGGATAAGTTGTTGGCGCTGTATTCCCTTTACTGGATAACTGTTAATATCCTTACATTAAAATGCTGCGCAGCTCTTTAACATACACTTATATATTGATTTCCTGATAGATATTTTTAATTGCCACAAGGGGGTTTCCACATGGTTTCATGCCTAATTTTTGCCTAAATATTGTAGTTTTGTCAAAGCTAATGCTTAATTTTTTTTTTCTTCTATGATAGTAAATTAAATTTCTTTGGGTTTTGAACTATTGATTAGATGAAATACGCAACATGAGGATGTCACTGTCAGCCTCAGTAAACTATGATTGACACTTTTCACTATTATACACTGAATTCATCAAGACTGTAAGTAGCCCTAAATCTTCAAACCAGAATTTACTTTGAATGGTGCTAGCAAGCCTCAAGCTGAATAGAGGCACCCGTGTTTGCACACACCTCTGTATTATTACCAGCTGGTCAGATATATTATCATATATTTTTTTTGTAGTTCCGTCTGTGCAAATTAGCTTCAAATTCACTCCCGAAAGGAGCTAAAATAGCACTGATATGGTTCCCAGTCACGGCGACACAGTGCTTACCTGATGGCACAGAGCCAATACTACAAACCACTTTGGTCTCTGTGAACAAGACCGTCAAGCTTGAACAGGGCTGTGTGTGTCTGCAGAGGGCAGTGGCATTTACAGCGCAGAGCATATTTGCATGGCACCAGATAAAACCCTTTGAATTGTCTTTGCTGCCCTCAGGACTCACTGGTGTTCACCAACAACTGGGCCACTGACTCTGTAATTATCACAGTGCATGTCATATCCTGCTGTTACCATCATTACCCTCAAACTTTACCACTGTGGTACTACGATGTGTCAGCCCTAGGAGCCAAAATACTCTCTCCTCCAGTGGAGACAACTGAAGGGAGATATCCAAAGAAATTTCCTTGATGCAAACAATCATCTAAATACATTTCCTGGGGTTTAAGCACAATCCAAACGGCCAGAGGCATTTTCAGATACAGCGCAATGCAAGTCAGCATCACAGAATGAAAAAGGGGGGCAGCGTATAAGAGTCTTATTCTCTCTACTTGACATAAATATGTCAGTTGTATTCAGAAGTCCTTATGGCAGAGATATAAATAAGCCAGATGAGACCTGAATGACACATGGGGTAGATATTCACCAGTTAATGATAGCGTATTTTAGTGGCTGAGTGCTGACGACCATCAAGTTGCCTTATCAGTGGTTCTGAAATAGAAAGACTCTCAGAGAAACTGCGTCTGTGTGAGATACGGAGCATATGTGAGCCCGCATAGGCCAGAAATAGCCTGAGCTCAGCATTGCAACCTCCTGCAGACAAAGACTAATAAACTCACTCATGTTGCCACTGTTGCTTTCTCCTTCTCTTCCCCTGCAGCACTTTCATGTGGTTCAATGTGACAGGGCTGCAACCCCCCCTCTCTCCTTTACACCTGCAGTGCTCATACACTGAAGCATGTCCAGTTTTCTTTCAGGGCAAAACTCCAGGAAACTTCATAAACATCAAAGTTGATGGACTTTATCATCTAATGTGGGTTTGGCTGAAGGAAATGTTGGGCCAGTGGTAGCTTAAATCTATGTTTCTAAACTAACCCTTGACCGACAAATCCTTTTCTTTTTATAAAAAACTATCACCAAGATGCCCTTTCACAAAGCACTTGACCTCCAGGTGCTCTTGTGGATCTGCCTTAAATCTCGAGAGCAGGGCTACACTTAACAAATGCGGCCCGCTTTGCAAAACATTCTCCGGGATAAAGATGAGACAAAGCGCCCGATATTTAGGCATGCAGGAGGCTCACCGGTTGGAAGAGTTCACCTCGTTCTAGTTTAATTAGAGAGACCATTTCCAAACCAAAGGCAGTCGTATAGAGTCCAAAAGGTTGAGGAAGCCTGCCGTCAGCCTGTGTGAGTGATTTGGTCTAGACTTGTGCTTAATAGGACCACAGTGTGCTCAACTGTGGCCTTTCAAACTGTCTATATGAACATACTGGCACGAGCAGAGTGAACCCCGCAATCAATAAAAAACCACTAGCCATTTACAGCAAGGAAATATCCGCTTCATCTCCAGCCCAAGGACCTGCTACATGGAAATAGATATTGACACAGATGAGTCAGCCTCTTTGATACCGCATTAGAATGTGTCTATGAAAAAATATGTGTTGTTGAAGTATCACTGAGTAGCTGTTATCATCACTGAAGAGCTTGTACAGCAAATGACTCAACAGCGTGTCCACAGAGCATCTCCTCACTCAACCCACACAGGCTTCCTCTACTTGGTGGAAAAACCTTCACACACACATTCATAAAAACGCAAGCGTGCACATGATCGCAGACACACACACATGCGCGCTTCTCCCCAAGGCTCTTGATTCTGTTGATCAATGTTTTGCTGATGGGCCACTCGTGACCCCTAAACCCTGCAGCCAGATAATCAATTTCTCCCTCTTGGACAGAATGATTGCTCAATCTATCTGTCAATCAGCCCAAACCACCAGTTCATCAACAAAAACACAAGACGCGCAAAACCTGGAGTTAAACACAGGACATGAAATAGAGATGGAAATACTCACACACACAATCGCATGTTTTCACTGGCACGGTCCAAATATACACATGCTTTCTGGGTAGAATCTGCCATCAGATCCATTTTGGCTTGATAATTTTAGAGATGGTAGACCGAAGCTTCACAGGGTAGAGGACTCTCAGAAACCAGATGTCGAGAGAAACATTTTTCACTGGCCTACATATGGCCACCAACGCTGTGTTTTCAACAGCAGGGCTGCATAAGAAAACAAAAGTTTAAAGCCAAATAACAGCTTCTATTCTGGAAGAAAACCCACGACCCGCACAGGAACTGGCTCGTTACTCGACGCTTGGAAATGAAAGCTGAATGATCTTGCTATCTTTGGTCCCTGGGATGATAACAATGAGCATGTGAAATAAAGGAAAAAATCACACATTCAGGTACCGACACACAATTCCATGCACACACAGCGTGATTGCTGCAAACGCTAATGCAGCAGCTGTAATCAGCTATTTTCTTGATGATTTTTGCTTCATTCCTCAAAAAGAGACTCCAATCAATCCATTCTCACATCCATTCATACAGTATGTCTATCCATCCATTTCTCTGCACACACACACACACACACATACGCACACACCCCCCCTCCCTCCTTTCCATAAACCATGACATGATGCCCCCCCTCCTGCTGTGTGTCTCATGATCTGACCTCGCATTCTCGGGGCCCACATGGCTCCATGATGCTCGCATCCGTTGTTTTCGTCTCACGCTCTCATTTCGAGCAAACAGCCCCTTGTTATCAATCCTACCATCAGCTCTCAGCCCCAGCCTCCACGTCTCAATCCCTGGATAGACGGCGAGGTGGCCAGGAGCCCGTAAC
The DNA here is from genome assembly GCF_965226575.1 of Pagrus pagrus. Lineage (NCBI taxonomy): Eukaryota > Metazoa > Chordata > Actinopteri > Spariformes > Sparidae > Pagrus > Pagrus pagrus. Next base: position 15,109,366 of record NC_140208.1, on the reverse strand, counting down.
CATAGAAACCTCTGCCGCTGCCTGCTCGCTCGCTTACCTGCTCTTGTATGAGCTGAAACAGGGAGCTTCTATCCATATACTGGCCAGGGAGGTGAGAGGAGCCGCCGAGGACAAGGGCATAGGGAGGAGCAAGAGAGGAGTGGTGGTGGTGTTGGTAAGGATGGGATAAGGTGGAGGGGGATGTGGTTGAGGTAGCAGCTGGTGCCTAAATCGTAGCGTCAGGCCCCTTTCGTAGCTGCTGCGTCCCCCCCTTGGTGATGGAGAGAGCCTGGTGAGCTCGGCCCCTGGCTTTTCCTCACTGGAGTACGAGCCGGCGCTGTGTGGCTCTGCGTCGGTGCTGAGAGTGTGGACGGCGCTGCAAATGGGCCGTGACTCTGCTCTGTGCCAGTGCAGCGTGGCGCGGCGGTAAACCCAAGCTTCAGCAGACGACGGGCAGGCACGCAGGCGAGGCAGATCCAGCAGCTCTCATTCACTCTCCTCCTCCTCCTCCTCACTCTCCTCTATCCCATTGCACTGGCTGCTGCCTCGCTCGCTCTCTCTCTCTTCCCTCTCCTCATACACACACTGCACTGCCTGCATACCAATGAGGCAGGGGAGGGAGGTGGCCTCTCTCTTCCAATCGGCGATGGGGAAGGAGTGGTCTTGGGTTGCGGCTCCTCTCCTCACTACAAGTAAGGCGTCTCAGGGAGGGAGCAGGGGATGGGCTCCACTGCGGCTTTGCGCTTACTACTAGCACAGACCCCCCTTAAACACACACACACACTCACTGTCTGGTCTGTTACTGACAGGCACGCACACACACACACACACAAACCCACACACTGTAAACAAGACTACTAATGCACAAGCATATGGTGAAATCCCAACCATGCGATTATTGTGTTAATTTTAGGCTTACAGAAGACAAAAGCAGATGAATGGGATGACAGACAACATAAAACTACTATGATAGGAATAGCACTGGTGCCCGCAGAAGAAAACCATAGCCTGCTCGGCAACCCTTTACATCTCTGTTCTAATTATAAGCACTGGCACATTAGCACATTGTATGCACTGCTGCACAATCAAGCGTACTCCCACCGCCTGACACACATGCACAAACATAAAATTGAATTAAAGTGTTTGGATGGCTCACTGATCCTCCAGTGAGCTCAAGTGAATGCCACTACAATCATAAGGCAAGACCAGAACCCTCAGCACAATAGTTCACTACAAGAAATGCCAGAACAAAGGCTCTTTTTATGCTAATCTGATGCATAATGATGAGAGTGGCATGCAGGGAGCAGAGCGGGAGGGTCAGAACACACGAATGATGAAAAGGAACTTGTTACTGCTCGTGTGGGAGGCAGGCAGTCACTAAAACCCCCTTTAAAAGGTGTTTTCTTTCTGCACAAATCCGCAGTGACCCCTCCTCTTCAGGACAATGGTGGTGAGGGGGGACGTAAATCTTAACTCATAAGAAACAGACTTAAATCCCCTGGAGATGAATGTACCCGAGGGTGTCATGCGGGGCTGCGACCCGGTGATGACTTCAGCGCACATGATGGTTGAAGCGGAGGTGTTTTCTTGTCCTCTGCACGGTTTGTGTGAGATTTACCACCTTAGCCTCTGGCTTGGTGACAAACAGTGCCTCTGCCTGTTTAAGTACCATAATTGCACCAGATGTTTGGACATTTCTCACAGGCGGGAAGGCTTATAAATCCTTCTCAATGTGAGAAAAATGTTCAAAATATCTGGACCTACTCATTATAGCCGTGTATCTTCTTTATTGGCTCCGACTAAGGCTGCTGACTTTATGAAGCCACAGACAACTGCTGTGTTTGTCCTAATTGATTGGGCCTAGGCCACCTTGAACATGGCAGAGCTCCTAGTGTTTCCATTTGTCACTTTCCATTATCCCTACCTGACACACTCTTGTTTAAACGAAACCTTAATAATGGCCGTCCAAGTCTGAAGGAACAACAGAATTGCCTTGGCTACGAGGAGGGACTGAAGTCACTTCACTGGGTTCTTTGTTCTACAACTAATCAATGTTTGGAATTAATTTGTCTCCAATACTCTATGGCTGGGAGCATGAATGAGACGAATATAATTATAAGGTCACTGCTGGAGGATTTTCAAACTGCAATAAGTAAGACAAATTGAAAGAACAGCCAAACAAAACCATCTTGAGAAAAAAAGAGTTATTATGTGCTGTATAAATAACACCAGCACAACATAAAATAGCCAAATAAATGTCGCACCGTTCAATCACACAATATCAAATGCATAAAAGGCTTTGATGAAGCAAAAATGGCACAAGAAGCTGGTAAACAGCATCTCCAAATATATGAGCAAGATGCCAACGGGGCTCACAGCCCCACCGAGGGTCATGCCAGTATCACCGTTTGCATTACGCTGCCACCGAGTGACATTATCCAGATGACTGACAGAGCAAGATAAGCCTCCGGTGAAATATGGGCCCCGGTGCCTGAAGCGTCCCCAAATGAATGGCCTCTCATGAACCTGACTAAACCCTTCATGTTCTATTCAGTGCTGGTGGATGGATTCAGACGGCAGGATGAACCCAGGCCGCCTGCTCCTCTTTAATAAGGCCTGAGAGCAGCAGACGAAACACTGGCCAGTCTAGACCCCGTGCGAGAGCAGGGGAAAGAATAACAAGGCCTTTCAGGGAGGCGGAAAGAAGCAGTAATTAGACCGCCAGTCTGTGCTCTTCCTCACCAGCTTAATGACCTCGAGGTCCATAAGGCAGGTGTTTATTTATCGCTGTGTGGATTGTTAGCTATAAATGCATCCAGTGAGTCTTTAGTATGCTCAGGCTATGCCAGGATTTTAGCATGAGGGGTGTGTGTATGCTGATTTGTAAAGCAGCCACATAGCATGTGTATGCAAACTGCAGGGATTTGTCTATGTGCACCTTAAGCTCCTCCAACTTTACAGTCTGAGGATGAGTTGCACCAACGAGCTGAAATTCAACTCAGTCTAGACTTTTAGATGTCAGTAAAATAAGCCTCTGTGGTGTATTCAATTTAGATTGTTACTGCAACAAGGCTGCAATATTACAATATCTGGGAGCAATAAAGCTGGTAGTTGTCATATTTCTGCAAGTCTTTTAAATATACAACCAGGCAACCTGCTAGAACTTGATCAAAGTTCAAACCTAGATGTGCAGTTTTCAGCCCTTTCTAAGGCAGATACTTTATTATTGCATGTTATTGTTATATTCAACTTACATAACAATAGGTTTAGCATGATTACCCAGCAAACATACTTTATACACTTATACAGATGGCTGTTACCTCACCCCTGAGAACTCAGGATGGCAGAAAAATGAATTTCCCCTTGCGTTTCATTCCCCTATGTAGAGCTACCTCTCAAGCTTGCTAGTTGAAAATGTGCGGTTCAGAATAATCATTTGTAGCTGCAGTCTAAAGGGGAAATGTTTAGTTGTATCTTTAATGAGCTGATTTTGGGTACAACAAGGATCTTTCTGAAATGTTCTGGTTTTGAATTTGTGGAACTGCATGGTATGATCTCTCATGTGACCACCTTGTGTTTTTACTGTCCAGTGTCTTGTATGCCACTACGGGCTGGGCACCAGTTACTGAAAGATGTTTAAATAAACCAATTAAAGAATATCTTACACATTTAGTTGAGGTAACTGCATTGGCATACTGCTACTAAAAAATAAAAGAGTTAAGCTTCTGCGTGCCGAGCTCAATTCTGTCTGCGGCACAAGAAGTTGAGTTACAGAAAGCAATAACGAGAAATTACCTCATTCCTTGTCGAAGTGGACCAACGGCAAACAGATTTCTCGGCACGGTTCTGTGGACATACAAGTGAAGTGGAGCGCTGGAAATACTCTGGCCATTTATCACCCTGAAAAACATTAAGGGGAAGGAGAAAATTAACAAATATCGGTTAAAGGAGATGAGAGAGAAGAGATGAAAACTTCCCCCGCAAGACCTAACCACAACACTGAGAGCTAAAGTGATGATAGCACTCGTAAAGACTTCTGTTACTACTTAACACTTATCGTCAGTAAATTAAGAAGATATGTTGATCTGGGGAATTTCTGGAACCTGTCAGCCTCAACTTATTGTGTGGATTAAAATAGATGGTGCTTCACACTCGTGCTGCTGAATGTCAAGCAGCAGCGATTGTGCAATAGAGGGAATCACCCGTATGAAGAAAAATGGCAGAAAAATGAATCAGGTCACTGAATGACACAGTTTTACTCCAAACTGCTCCACTTAGAGAATCTCTTGGGGACAAAAGCAGCAAGGAAGGGGAAGTAGAGACTTAGAGGGAGGAGGTTGAAAAGGGGAGAGAATTAAAAAGGAGAAAGTGAAAAGAATGAGGGCTTTCTGTACAAATGCCTTGATCTGAATTCATCTGGGTGCCGCACTTTTAGCCCCATCTCTGCAATATTCACATCCAACACGGGGGGCAGGTCTGCCTCCTAAACATCAAGCGCTATTTTTGACATTATGGTGTCACTTCCAGTTGGAGTTGAGCACAGGCTTTCTGAGCAGCTTCTTGATTAAGAGTCACAGCAGAGTAGTGATGTGTGGAGAGACCTCTGGTGTCTAAAGTTGCATCCTGCACTGGGGGCAGCCCTTTTGGCCGACATCCACATAAACAATCCACAGCGTATCCAAAGGCTGCTGACGAACCAGTCCCAGCAGAGTTACATGAAATAAACAGAGCTCATTCCTCCTGTACTGTCATTAAAACCGTGCTTACGACAGATATCGACAACATCACTTACTGTTGTCGATGCCAACATTTACTGTATTGTTTCAACTTTAATTACTATCAAATATGATGGAAATATAACTGTCTGACTTAATCATATGCTCATTTTGTGTAGAAGTGTTAATTTTAAACCAGGTCTGAGATTATATGGGATGTAAATAACACAATTAATTACTACTACCCAATTTCCCCCTCGGGGATCAATAACATGCTTCTGATTCTGATCAGTATTTAAGCAGCTACTGCCCTCTGTTGGTTAGAGCAGCTCTGACCAGAGGAGTGGAGCAGAAGACTTCTGTCTGCTCTTATAAATGTGGCATATGTCTTGCATGAAAATCTACAAAAAACTAATTCTTTGGTATTTTCAGTGTAAAGTTTTGACATAATATCAGAACATAAAGTAAAAGGAAGAAAAGTAAATTCAAGAAATTTCTCATTGTGTTCAAAAGACAAGGGGCAGTTTTATATAGTTTGAATTTTTTAAAGAAATATTCCAATTATATTGAGTTCTACACATAACGAATAGCTACAGTTTAGTGGCAGGCTTTTTGCAGGAGCTTGTGTTACTCGTGTACTCTACCTAAGTCTCTGAGAATTAAAGGGTCAAGGGTTGAAGTCAGGATTAGGGCTAAATGTAGCATTCTTGAACAGTAATGCATCAGTGCCAAATCAGCTGTGATAGCTCGCAGTCAATATGTCACATGTGTAGCATCACAGAGGTAGTTTTAAAACTCTGAATCTTAGTTTTTAAGATTAATATGAAACGTCAATGAAGCACCCCTGTTTGAAAGCCCTTCTTTTAACTGTTGGACAAAATTGCTGTGTCATCTTGTAGCATGAGAGACAATGGCTTCTGTTAGAGTAATCTCTGCCGCTCTGACTGACAGCCCACAGGTGCTGACACACCGCGTCCAACGACGAGCCTGTCATGTGAGAGGCGGTTTGACAGCTGACATTGTGGAAATAGTTACCTGCTCTACATGCTGAGATGAGGGAGGGTGTTTTCAGAGGGGGGGAGTGGTAAGACGTTCACAAAGAACGCCTTGGTGTGGGCCGAACTGATGGGCCTCTATTGGCTCCATTTCGAAGCAGCAGTCAGCGCAGCACTTGGCCACTGACACCTGCTCGTGCATCCAAGTGTTGTCACAACTGTCAGAAACCCAGACACACACAAACACTTCCTCTATGGAGCACGCTCACACCCCTGCTGACCCAAGAACAAGTGTATTAAAAGTGCGAGTGTGTCAATGACTTGTTCACACGAGGTACACTGTTAGTTTAATGCAGGTCTAATCACCGAGACATGAACAGTTTTATTTGTGGAAGCTGAACTAAATGATGTCCAGCTCAAAGGCACAACTGGCACTTTAAACCTGGACACATGCATATGTTGGTGATAAATGCAAGTAGGGAAGATGCAACTGGTCAAATATTTTATAACAAACAATTATACAATAGATTTAGCCATTGTCTTGTGTTCATATGCAGATGACAGTAGAACACAGCATATGTTGATTGGAAAAATTAACAATAAAATGTCGTTTCAGGCTGTTTAGGTGGTGTTGCAATCATTTGTTTTCATGACTCTAATTGTAGTAAAGTCATCTGAGACTGTAGATGTAATTAACAGCTACACAAACAAATGAGGCTTCTGGTTAATAACAGAAATTCCACATCCTGTCTACATCTTCAATTAAAAGCTGATTCAACTTGGATTTTTAAACAATTCATTTGTTATTTGAAATCACATTATTTCACAATAAATCTTTGTTATTTTGGATCATTTAGTTTTAGTTATTGTTTGGTGCCATGTATCTGTGACAATTTTGTTTTTGTTACATTATAGGTTCCTGCTACTTATGATTTAATGTGTAGAGTAATTTCCCTTATTTTCTGATTTTTAAATTTGGCTTATATTGTATTTTCTTGTCATCGTATGCGGTCTGATCTTAAATTATTGTTGTTGTATGGACCCCAGGACATCTAGCAACCACTTCAAGAAAGCTAATGGGGCACCAAATAACGAATAAAGGATAAAATGGAGGGAATTTCCCACCATATATTTAAGCAGTACGATGGGAATGACTCACATTGTTTCTATGGTTTATAACAAAGAAAACATCCCTCTCACATTTTAATGGTACATTGGCCGGCCCGGCTACAGCACACAACAACTCTACAAATCTACATCCTTGAAATAACAAAACTGCTCACAAAGTCTGGCTTAAAGATTAAATCAAAGTTTTGTGAAATTACAGTCAAACATCTTCGCTGTTCATTGTTTTGTTTATTTTTATTGACTAGCTGAGTGACTTTGGGGTATTTACTCGTTTTGGATACATACTCAGTTCTTCAGATAACAACGCACTGTAAATGCATACACCGACAAATCTGATGAGCAAATACACTTGAGGATTGTTAATACATGTATTTAGTCTGCATGAAGCTGAATTATATTACTGTAGTATTGAAAGGATTTTAACTACTGAATTTGTTTAAAGAGTGATCCATCTCTAATCTTCTGGGATTTTATTCACTTAGCATGAAGTTGTTATTCCTAAAGTGTAGAGCAACCCTGGGGATGAATAGCAGAAGAGTAATGATCAAATACACTCCTTGTCCAGACCTTTTTTTCTTGCCACCAGAGTAAATAAAAAAGATCTGATTTAATTTGCCCTTATCTGACTTTCAAGCTAGAGTAAATGACCATACAGTCTTCAAATCAAAGCAACTCAGAAAGAATGCTTTTAACAGAGCACAATGTGATCTTGTGCTGGATAGTTTTGGACCTTCTGACAGCTGATCCACAGTCCCGATATGGAGCACACTGAGGCCTTCAGTAGTGAAACGGTGAGTGACGTTACCAGAATATGTTGGGCCAGGGGCAGAGACTTAATAGGGTTTCAGGCAGCTAAAATTACAAACTGACATCAGATAAATTTAGAGGTGCGACGCTAAAAACACCGACACTGACAGGATGGTGTGGCCGTCTTCTGTAAATGTATGTGAGATATACCTCCCACTTAACTCTCTTCAACTTCTGACGAATAAACCAGCGATGGATTAAGCATTATGTAACCTGAATATCTTTGCGCCTCAGACACTGACACGACCAAAGATTAACCTGGGAAGCTAGATTTCAATGTGTTGGCAGCAGTATGACTGTATGACTGTACTGTATACACACCAATAATGGCACGAGGAATATCACACTTGTAGGTGTTGTTGAAGGTTCTCAGTCATCCAGGTCATGGTAATTCTAAGTGCTGTATCGTAGGCAACTGGACTGGTTTCTGAAACCAGTCCAGTTGCCTACGATACAGCACTTAGAATCACACTTGTACCATTTCCACAACATTAAGGCATTTTTGTACTTGTGAAAATACTACTACTACTACTACTGCTGCTGCTGTATGTATAAAAATAGCTGGGCAATATATTTATAGTATATTGTTATAATGACATGAGACTATATGTGGTGTTAGATTTCGGATATTGTTATATGGCATAAGTGTTGTCTTTTCCTGTTTTTAAAGGCTGAATTACAGTAAAGTGATGTGATTTCCTGAACTTACTACCTCTAATAATTACCTTTACCAACTTAGTCATTATATCCACATTACTGAACATCATCATCATAAACCTCATTGTGCTAATATTTTGTCAAAGTAACAATAGCCATCCTTACAATGTTGTCACAATATTGTCAAAAATATCTTGATATTTGATTTTGCTGCCCAGTCCGAGCATTTATAAAGTGAGATATTAGGTAATTAGTAACTGTATCAGAATACATCTTTAGAGTAACCCTCCCAACCCTGTGTATCGCAATATAAAAATAGTTCAGTGTTATTTTATTAGATCACCCAGCCCTAAGAGTAATACTAAAAATAACAGTTTGTAGTTTCATATTAATTAGATTATTATCGCTGAGATGTTTATTGATCACTTGGACTAAACAATGTCCATCATAATTTCATAGAGCCCAATGCGACATCATCCAATTGCTTTTTCTCGTTGACCAACAGTGACAAACTGGAAGATATTAAATCCACTTTAATTGAAGACAAGGAGAAACAGCAAATCTTGCGTTTGAGTGGCTGAAATCATCAGAATGTTGGCCTCTGTGCTTAAAAAATGACTTCATGATTAATAAATCAAAAATAATAGTTTCCAAGTGACAGTCTGTCAGTCGATTAATTGATTAATCAATCAATCTTTTGAGACAGCCACACCACAAAGACCTGAAATAAATCCTGAAATAAAAAAAAAATAAAAAAAAGATTCCATCATGGACAACTCAACACCACTGGAGAGCCTAACAATAAATCACGCCCAATTATCAGGAACGCAACATAAAGCAGCTTAATAAAATGTCCGGGTCATTAAGTTACATCTCATTACAGTGATAATTACTCTGATGGTGAGACGGGGCTCGGGAGGTCCAGTCAGCGTGGAGGACGTCCCTCTGTCGGCCGATGGAGGGAGTGGTCTAACCGAGGGAGAAGTGTGTGTTTGGCTGCTGCTTTTTCACCAGCGCTTCCTAAACGGGGCACGAGACAATAACACATCACTCCGGACAATCGGTGACAAAAACAACGGACTATTACTCACCACTCCACCCCCCCTAAAAAAATACCAAAACACGCCGAAAGCTATTTGAGCTGCATATGCCTCGAATAGGGCTGTGAAACAATGGGCATGTTGTTCATGTGACCACAGAGCCATTACTGTGTATTTACACACTATTCATATTTCTAACCATCGCACAGCCTAATTATCTCCCTCCATCCTTCATCCTATTTCGCCATGCACATATTTTATTCACTCAGTCACTCCAGCTCTCCTTACCCGCTTCATTCACTCATTCACCCGCTCATGTATTCACTCCCCCTCCCTCCCTCCCTCCCTCTCCTGTGCACTTGTGCCATAGAGTGTAACTCACCCTCTCATCTCCTCCCTCCCTCTTTAGTTCAGCTGGGGGGGGGAAAACCCTCACTCCTTCATCCCTCCCTCCCCTTCCCTTCCCTGTTTTCACTCATTCACTCCCTCCCCGCTCACTAACCCACTAACTCACCCACCCTCCTGTTAAAACACGCGCACCAGAAAACAAAAACACAGTCATCAACTCCCTGTGAGGACACAGGTGGAGACAGAATGACAGAGCCACTGACATTTTCCTCAACTTAATTCTGATTATCTACATTATTTATGTTTTATTTATGTTCTGTTTACAAAACACACAGGTGAGATTTTAAGGTAAATGGGCATAATGTTATCTGAACAGTGGACACTTCATTGCTTCATAGTATCCCAGTGTAGTCTGAACTGTAGAGGACCCACCTCTCTGACTGCTTCTCTTGCACCACTGCCTATGATGTGGATGCGGGCAGAAATGTGGTTATTATCCATAAAAATAGTGTCCACTAACTCTGATAATCATGCCACAAAACTCGGGGGAAAGCAATCCTCCAGTGGCTGTGACTTTCATATAGGAATCAAAATGGCGTTGCAGGGAGGGACATTGGACCAGATATTAAAATAAAGAATAAAACAGGAGAATTATAGTAAAGTTTGTAATTTGGGATGTTTTTGTAGCTTTGGACCGGCACCACGGACCCTCATCGAAATGAGGAGAGCCACATCTCAAACCTGTTATTGACAGAGATCTGATGCGCCAGTTCCTGAACAAAAGAAAGCCATCACTGCGCCCTACGTTGAAGGACTTTGGTGTCGGCTGCGGTCCCCCTTACAGCTGGACCCACACCTGGTCACACAACAGCCACTCACACCCGCATCCGAAATGTGGTGATCGATTTTATGATGTGCTATCAGAATCCCTGATCTTTGGAGGTGTTGGCAACTTTCCTGACAATGGAGCTCGAGTGGCGACTGCCATAGTGACAGTTATAAGCAAATCTGTCCAAAAAACAGCCAACACAGCGAAGCCATCCACCCCGTTCCGACCTATATGAACCCATATTATCGTCCCAAACGTCACCTGTGACTTAGATATTGTGACAATTAATTTATAGCAGGTTTAACACTAAATAATCTCGACCACGTCACTCAAAGTCAATGGCCGGACTGTGTTAGTTGGGAAAATGTATCGATGTATTAAAAGCAAAAACGGAAACCTGGAGCGGCTGAACCGCGTGCATCCGTTGGAGCATAGATTCAATATCGACATGCATTCAATGATTCGGGCCCAGGTTCCGTCTGTTTGGGTCAATTTAACGCGAAATGTGCAAAATTGTTCACAGCACGCGTTACTTCCAGCCGGTTTTCTTGGAATAAAAGTTGTTCGCCGGCGCGGCTGAGCGGAAACAAGTGTGTCCCCGTGAAGCTCAATGTCTCTGCTATCAGCCCATAATGTTTTGTGGATCAGTTCTCCGCCGTAGCTTTTATATTTGTCGGGAGTTGGAGGATGAAGAAACACAAACGGGACGGCGCCAGTTCCATGGAGTCCGCTACATCAGCTGCTGGCAGTTGGTGTTCTCAATCACGTCCGCAGAAAGGCTTCATAGGCTCACTGGAGCGCCTGTGGAATAAGACACTTAAGTGGTCCGGTGTATTGACGCGTCACTTTGCGTGGACAATTATTACAATATTTTTACTATATCAACAGTAAGCGTTACATTTTCCGCCTACTGGTACTTTTTTTTTTTTTTTTGGGATAAGCTTTATTTGTGGCCGAGCAGACATATCGCTGTTTCCTGACGCCCTGGTGTATCAGCTGAGCCGGGTGAAATTACACCTCCAGGACTTTTTTTTTTTTTCGTCAACTAACTCAAAAGAAAAGTCACCATGGCAGAGACGTCGGCAACTCCGGCCAAAGCCAAAAAGGCTTCCAAGCCCAAGAAACCTGCTTCTCATCCCAAGTACTCGGACATGATCAAAGCGGCGATCGCTCACGACGCCAGCCGGAGCGGAGCGTCCCGTCAGTCCATCCAGAAGTACGTGAAGAAGAACTACAAGGTGGGCGACAATGTCGACGTGCAGATCAAATTGGCCCTGAAGAGGCTGGTGGCAAGCGGGATGCTGCGCCACACCAAAGGCATCGGTGCGTCCGGATCCTTCAGGCTGACCAAACCAGAGGACTCCAAAAAACCAAGCAAGGCACCGGTATCTGCCAAACCAAAGAAGGCACCGAAGCCCTCCAAACCCAAGAAGGCAGCCAAGCCCAAGAAGGTGTCAAAGACGCCGGAGAAGCCCAAGAAGGCAGCTGCAAAGAAAGTGAAAAAGGTCGTGAAAAAG